>NC_058130.1:493466152-493632010 GCF_016433145.1 Gracilinanus agilis | reverse complement strand
CTGTCCAGGTGCCCTTACTGATTATTATTTTTATCGCATTATGATCTGAGAAGGTTACATTTATTATATCTGCTCTTTTGCATTTGTTTGCCATGATTCTATGCCCTATTACATGGTCAATCTTTGTGAATGTAGCATGTGCAGCTGAAAAGAAGGTGTATTCCTTTTTGTCCCTATTTATTTTTCTCCACATATCAATTAAATCTAATTTTTCTAGGACTTCATTCATCTCTCTTACCTTTCTTATTTATTTTTTGGTTTGATTTATCTAGATCTGAAAGAGGAATATTTAGTTCTCCCACTATTATGGTTTTACTATCTATTTCCTTCTTGAGCTCTGCCAGTTTCTCCTTTATGAATTTGGATGCTATACCACTTGATGCATATATATTGAGCAGTGTTATTTCCTCATTGTTTATACTGCCTTTAATCAGGATGTAATGACCTTCCCTGTCTTTTTTAATCATATCTATTTTTACTTTGGCTTTGTCAGAGATCATGATAGCCACTCCTGCCTTCTTTTTCTCATTTGATGCCCAAAAGATTTTGCTCATACCCTTAACCTTGAACTTGTGTGTGTCTACCCGCCTCATATGTGTTTCTTGTAGACAATCTATGGTAGGATTTTGGTTTCTGATCCACTCTGCTATTTGCTTCCATTTTGAGTGAGTTCATCCCGTTCACATTCAGAGTTACAATTGTTAGTTGTGTATTCACTGACATTTTTGTATCCTCCCCTAGACCCACTCCTTCTTATTACACTATTTTCTTTTACACCAGTGGTTTGCTTTGAGCTGGTATCCCTTATCCCCTCCCTTGATTGACTTCCCTTTCTGCCCCCTCCCTTGTTGTTCCCCTTTTTTTGTTTTTTTTAAAGACCAAATGAATTCCCTCCCCCTTCTTCTCCCCTCCCTTTTTTGGCCTCCCCACTCCCCTGCTCCCTTTGGTTTATCCCTTCTGACTTTCTCAGTAGGTTAGATAGAGTTTTTTATCCGGATGGATAATAAAGCTACTCTTCCTTCTCCAGGTTGATTACACTGAGAGTAGGGTTTGATTATGCTCTCTTCCTCTCCTTCTTATGATATTATTCATCCCCTCCCCTTCCCATGCCCTCTTTGTGTGTAATAGAATATCTTATTTTTCTTATTTACTCAGATTTTTCTTGGTGTCCCCTTCTATTCCCCCCCTCTTTCCCACCCCTCATGTCTTCTTAGACCATTTAGTATCCTTTCCTCTCCCTATGAATTATTCTTCTGGTTGGTATAATAGTGAATATTATAATAGTGTATAGAGTTCACTACAGAGAATTATACATAGCATTTCTCCACCTAGTAATACATTTAATTAGATCTTATTTATGCCCTTAAAGAGTCAAGCTTAAAAGACTATGAGTTTTCTTTCTTTTCCCTCTGTTTCTTATTTACCTTTTCATCTTTCTCTTGATATTTGTGGTTGAGTGTCAAACTTTCCATTTAGTCCCGGTCTCTTTTGTGCAAAAACTTGGAATTCTTCAATTTTGTTGAATGCCCATACTTTCCCCTGAAAGTATATGGTTAGTTTTGCTGGGTAGTTGATTCGTGGCTGAAGGCCCAGCTCCCTTGCCTTTCTGAATATTGTATTCCAAGCCTTGCGGTCTTTTAGCGTTGAGGCTGCCAGATCCTGTGTGATCCTTATTGGTGCTCCTTGATATTTGAATTGTCTCTTTCTGGCTTCTTGTAAGATTTTTTCTTTAACTTGAAAGCTCTTCAATTTCGCTATTATATTTCTGGGTGTTGACTTTTCTCGGTCCAGTGTAGAGGGTGTTCTATGGATCCTTTCAATGTCTATATTGCCCTCTTGTTGTAGAACTTCAGGGCAATTTTGTTGAATAATTTCTTTAAGTATGGAGTCCAAGTTTCTATTAATTTCTGCCTTTTCTGGAAGACCAATGATTCTCAAGTTGTCTCTTCTAGACCAGTTTTCTTGGTCTGTCACTCTCTCATTGAGATATTTCATGTTTCCTTCTATTTTATCAGTCTTTTGACTTTGTTTTATTTGTTCTTGTTGTCTTGAGAGATCATTGGTTTCTAAATGTTCGATTCTAGCCTTTAAGGACTGGTTTTCAGCTTTAATGTTTTGGTTTTCAGCTTTAATGTTTTGGTTTTCAGCTTTAATGTTTTGGTTTTTGGCTTTAATGTTTTGGTTTTCAGCTATAATTTTTTGGTTTTCCTTTTCAATCTGGTCAGTTTTGGTCTTCAGTTGTCTTGTTTCACTTTCCAATTGAGAAATTCTGCCTTTTAAACTGTTATTTTCTTGCCAGATTTCTTCAATCTTCCTCAGCATTTCATTTTTAAACTCTTCCATAGCTTGTGTCCAGCTTTTATTTTTTGGGGGAGGTTTGGATTTTTGTTTTCCCTCCTCTGTTGTCTGGATTTTCTCTGTGTAGAAGTTGTCCAGTGTTCCAGAGTTTCTCTTGATAGTCTTTTTCTTCTGGACTTCCTTATTGCTGGCCATTGTTAGCTCCGCCCCTTTTCAGCTTTGTCTTTGCACTCAGGGTCTGCCTGCGCCTTGCAAGCTCCCGGGGGGCTCCGGTCTCCTTGTCCTCGGGGTCAGGCCTCCTGGTAGTTCCCGGTCTGCCCCTCTGCCTGAGGCTCCTTCAGCAGTCTTTGGGGCTGCTTCCACAGCCAAGCTCAGGTCTGCACCGGGTCCTCACTGGAGGTCCAAGCCTGGGCTGGAGATTGTTATTCAAGCCTAGGGCACTGCCTTTGCCTGTGCAGATGCTCTTAGGGCACTGCCTTCACCCCCGCAGAAGGTAGTGAAAGTCCTTGGGCTGGAGATCTTTATTCGCACCTGAGGCGATGCCTTCAGTGCTTGGGAAAGACCGTGTTTTAGGGGCCTTTGTCCCGGCCCGAGGCGGTGCCTTCACCCACGTGGACGCTTGGGGAAGGTCCGTGCACGCCCCCAGCCACCTGGGGTCCCTCCTCTTGCAGCACACAGGTACAAGCCCCAGGGCTGCCAGTGATTATCTGGTTGCCCCAGTCCTGTTTTCACACTTGTGCGAGGTGTGCGGTGTGGGGGGTGTGGGAGGGGCTTCTTCCTCTCGCGTTTTAGTGAGAGCTGTTTCACCCCTTTATAGCGTGGAAATGCCCCGATTCTGTGTACCTTCATTGCTGCGCCCTGTTGTGGGGTTCCTTCGTTCCTCTGGACTCGTTTTTATTTCCCCTTGAGGAGTCCTGTATGCTTTGGTCAGGAGAGATTGAGCAGCTGCTCCTTACACTGCCGCCATCTTAACCGGAAGTCTCAACTCAATCTCTAATAACAATTTTTAAGTTACCAATATCTTCTTTTCTTATAGGGATATAAGTCAATTGAACTTATGGGGTCCCTTAAAGAAAAGGTTTTTTGTTTTTTCTTTCCCACTCTCTTAATTACCTTATGGCGATTCTCTTGAGTTCTGTATTTGGGCAGCAAACTCTCTGTTTAAGTCTGGTTTTTTCTTTATGAAGGTTGGAAGTCTTCAATTGTGTTGAATGACCATACTTTCCCCTGCTAGCATATAGTCAGTTTTGCTGGATAGTTAATTCTTGGTTGTAGACCAAGTTCTCTTGCTTTCTGGAATATTATATTCCATGCCTTCTGGTCCTTTAATGTAGATGCAGCCAGATCCTGTGTTATCCTAACTGTGGTTCCCTGGTATCTGAATGACTTCTTCTTAGCAGCTTGTAATAAGTTTTCCTTGGTCTGGTAGTTTTTGAATTTGGCTATAATATTACTGGAAGTTGTCAGTTGTGGATTAAATGTAGGAGGTGATCTGTGGATTCTTTCAATTTCCATTTTCCCCCCTTGTTTGAGAATGTCAGGACAGTTTTCTTGTATAATTTCCTGTAGGATGATGTCAAGGCTTTTTCTTTTGTCATGATGTTCCAGTAGACCAATAATTCTTAAATTGTCTCTTTGAGATCTATTTTCTAGATCTGTGGTTGTGTCAATGAGGCGTTTCATATTTTTCTCAAATTTTTCATTTTTTAAATTTTGTTTTATATATTCTTGCTGCCTTGTGAAGTCATTTGTTTCTAGTTGTTGAATTCTAATTTTTAAAGATTGAATTTCATCCATGGCTTTTTGGTCATCCTTCTCCTTCTGGTCTGATTTTCTTTGTAGATCACCTTTCACCTTCTTTGCTTCATTTTTCAGCTGGTCAATTTGGGCTTTTAAGACATTGTTTTCTTGTTATAGATCATGTATTTCCTGTTCCCAATTGTCCTCAGCCTCTTTTGATTGTTTTCTGAGTTCTTGAGTTGTTTGAATTTTGAGTTCTTGAGTTAACTGAATTTTAAGTTCTTCCAAAGTCTGTGTCCATTTCACTGAAGTTTCTATGCTTTTTCTTGGTGTTCCTTTATCTTCTTCGGATCCATTTGTTCTATGTTCAATTTCTGGATAGAAGCTGTTGATTGTGGTTTCTTTTTTTCTTTTTCTGTTGTTTACTCTTATTTTTTTCCTTCTTTCTCCCCTGTAATTGGCTGTAATCTTGGTCCTCTGATCATTTTTTTTTATCTATGGGTTTGGCCTATTCAGTCCTGGGAGGGCTTAGGGCTTCTTCTCTGTTTTGTTGACTAATTAGGTTAGTGGGACCTGAGGCCAGATTTTCCCCAGCTGGTGGTAAAAGCTAGAGAAGTGAAAAGGGCTACTTTCACTGTAGTCTGTGGGTGAAGGGTGTGGGAGCTTCCCTGCCCTCTGAAGACTTCTTGTCTTCTGTATTGATAGGATTAAACCAGGTGGGGTTGATCTGCACAGCTCTGAAATGCCCTGATGTCAAAATCCTGAGGAAGGTGGGGGCAGCGCAAGATGGAGTCTATGTTGACCCTCTCTGGGTTTTTCACCCAGCAGCCTCCCTGCTGTCCGTGATCAGAGCCTTGAGTTTGGCACAGCTGTGCAGCTGAGGTACTCCCTCGGATTAGCTCCCAGTTCACCCAGAGATTCCAGGATTTGCTGGAGACTCAGCACATTAGGTGGAGGAGGGGACCTGAGATCTTCCTCCTTTCTTTCCCCTCCCACATGACAGTTCTAAAAATTCAGGCTTTTTTTTCTCTTTTTTTCCATGTACCTTTTAAGTTGGGTTCAGCTGGAGGATCCCCCAGTTCTGTTGTGTTGTCAGATTTGGTTTTCTGTTCCCTTGGAGCCCTTTGTCCTTGATTGGTAGTGAAGGGCTTTATGGAGGTCTGGAGCCTTGCTGCTTCTATGCTGCCATCTTCCTTTGACTCCAAATCTAATGGGGCTTTCAGTACACAATGCTGCCTCCCCTTTTAGATCTTCTTTAAGTCTTGTTGTTGTTCAGTCATTTCAGTTGTATCTAACACTTCATGACCCCATTTGGGGTTTTCTTGGCAAAGATACTGAAGTGCTTTGCCATTTCCTTCTCCGGCTCATTTTACAGATGAGGAAAAGAGACCTGCCTAAGGTCACCCAGTTATTAAGTATCTGAGGCTAGATTGCCCCTTAAGTCTTTTTACATTTAGGTAAAACATCCCCAGTTTATCCAACCAATCCTCATATGGTGATGACTTCTATTTTCTTCACCATGTGGACCATAGCTTGTCAAGGTTCCATCTAAAATGTGACATCCAGAGCTAGATACAGTATTCCAAATGTGATATGATTAGGGCAGAACATGGTTGCATTTTAACCTCCCTGGCTCTAAACAATGTTTTAGTGCTTTGATGCATCATATCACACAGCTAATTTCTACTGAGCTTCTGGACCACTAAAATACCTACATCTTTGTTATATGGAATTCCTCCTCACCTTGAATTCTGCATCCTGCATTTGTATAGCTGATTTTTTTTAACTAAAGTTCAGGGCTTTACATGTAACGTTGTTAAATTTCATCTTGTCACTTTCAGCCCAGTTTTTCTAACCTGTCAAGATTTTTTTGGATCTTGATTCTTTCATTTAATGCATTAGCTATACCTCTTAGCTTCATGTCATCTCTAATTTTGATTAAGATGTCATCTGTGCCTTCATCCAAATTACTAATAAAAATATCAAATTTAACTTTGCCAAGAGCAGAGCACTGGAATACTTGACTAGAAATATCCCTTCAGGATGACAGTGATTCATCAATCAACATTCTTTGGCCCAATCAATAAATTCCAAACCCATCTAGTCAATCATATACTATCTAGTCAATAGCATTCTATCTCACCCATGAGGATATTATGAAAGAGTTTGTAAGATGCTCTGCCGAAATCCACATATACTATGTCCACTGCATTCCCCCCAATCTATTAATTTAGTAACTCTGCCAGAAAAGGAAATGATGTTAGGTTGGCAAGATATTCTTAGTGAACTCATGCTAGCTCATACTAATCTGCTTCTCTTTCTAAGTTTTCATTAAAAATTCCATTAATAATACATTTTATCGAGAAAAAAGAGAAAGAAACAAATAGTTACTATTTTGTTAGAGTTAGCATTCACATAAAAAAAGAAAAATACAAACTATTAACATTAGAAGTTTATGATTTTGTGTATGATCTTTAAAAAATTATAAAATGTATATTTGACTAATGTAATGTTTAGACCTCTTACATTGTTAGCTATTGTTACTGTAGTGTTCTGCTACAGTATTATAAATGTGAGATCTTTGTCCAATAACTCCAAAATGGGCATACTATGAGAGGAACTGGATCTATCAGATTTGATATTCTTACTTGAAACCAGAGGACAATAAGTAGGTTAAAGTTAATTGGAAAGATGGATCACAAGGTGTCCTTGGAAAGCCAAATAAAAGAATTTGTAGGTTGATTTTATTATGCATCCAAAAAAAGAAAGAAACATCAATTAACTTTCATCTCATCATGATAAGCATTTGCAAAGAGACCACTATGGAGATAATTTGCAACTTATATGTCAAATTATGTTGTGGGAGATGAAGAACTAAGGGAAACTTTACTAGAACTAGCTAAGATCCTCCAAATTTAACCAACATATACTTTAACATTTAGTGATCTCAATCAATCAGCCAACAATTATTTAAGAGCCCATTCTGTAAAGGACTCTTTGCAGGCTTCTGGAGAACAATCTACTCACAAGAAGCTTACATTCTAGTGAGGAAGATAGGAAGCTGTAAATAAATGTATATATAGACATATGTATATTTATAAAGCATAAACATAAAGTGAATAGATCAAATATCTACAAAGTAATTAAATATAAAGTAGCTTGGGAGGGAGAACAATGAAGAAATTGGCACAGAGTGGAACAGTTAAAAATATCTTGGAAAACATTCAAGAGAAAGATAAATTCTTATCAATATAATAACTAACCAAGATGCTAGAATATTCACAATAAAACAGATTGAGACTTTTTTTGGAGGTGGGAGAATAGCTAAAGTGAGAAATCTGATTTGCTCCACCATGGATGTATAGGGGCTTTGTTTTCCTTTCTTTTTCACTGTAGGGGGTGGGGAGAGGGATACTGGGAAGGAGAGGACAGATGCTATATTTTTGTAGATTAATATTTTTAATTAAAAATGGTTAAAAAAGAAATTAGAGAAGTCAAAGACTTGTAGACTATAGAAAAACTTCATCCCTATATATTATCAATTCTTTCTATCAAAAGAGAATCAGTTTTGGACACTATCAAAACACATCAAAAACAAAATTAATAATACTTTAATAAACAGGAAATTGCTGGTAACTAAGCTTATTGATAAAGGAGTAATTTCTGAATCAGATATCAGCATATAAATATGCTAGCAATGTCTTCAAAGACTAAAGCTAATATCAAACTAGAAGAATAAAAATGAATATATATATATATGTATATGTATATATATATATGTGGTGTGCAATTTGGCCACTTCCAATCTGCCCTACTTAAATAATTTGTTGCTGCTGAAATAAAAATAAGAAATGAATGAAAGAATAATAATGAACATTTATCTAGTGTTTGAAAGTTGACAAATCTAATATGAAGCTCCATTTTGCAGACAAGGAAATAGAGGCTCAGAGAAATTAAAGGATTTATTTGCTCATTATCATAAAATTATTAAATGATACAGGTGGAATTTGAACCCAAGAATTCTTAACTTTGTGTCAGCAATTCAGGGAAAATTCTATGTTGGATCTGATTTTCATTAACAGGGAGAAACCAGTTATGGTGGTGGAAATGTTTGGAACCTTGAGGAGATGATTACTCCTTCCTAGAGTTTGTGACAGAAAAGAGGAAATCCAGGCACATTCTGACATGCCCCCTAGATTCTATTCACTTTACCATATAGTTCTAGAAAAAGAGCATCAATTGACACACATTGTTGGCATTTTTCTAAGATACTTAATCAACCAAGGCCGCCAATACTTAATGTCTTTGAGAAAAGTAAAGATAGAGCAGTTGAGGGGAAAAACAGTTCAGAATAGGAATTTGTCCATACAAGATGTGGAGGAGGAATTATTCATTTAACAAGCATTTAGAACTTGGGCAACAGATCCAATATAAAAACAAAGCTGTCCCTACCCTCCAGGAACCCACACTTAACTGGGGCTAAGGGTAGGAAGGCAACAAATATACATATATGTAAATACAAAATATAGTCAAAGTAGCGGAGGAGTGGTGAACAGGATTACTGCCAAAAGAAACCTAAAAAGTTTTGCCAATGATTATGAAGCATGAGCAAGAAAATGAAGACCACAGGAGCAAAGGCCGTATATTTCCACTGTTGCCCACTGAAATCAAGGGATATGGAGTAGGAAAATTAAGTAAGCTAACTGAGAAGGCAGTGTCTAAGAATAGGACTTGCACTTCTGCTGAAAATATAGGGATTGGAAATTCTTGGACAGAAAAGTGGTGCACTAGCAAGGTTGGAAAAAAAGCATTTGCTGGATATCTTGCGAATCTTATTAAAAGGAGTTTGGATAAAGAAAGGATGGGAGAGGGAAAAGCCTGTCCATGCATATTCCCCAACATAGAAATTAGCTATAAAGAAGGAAGGAAAGCGATATATCCAGAAGTTCACAGGAAACAAAATGGAAGCAAAAAGCCAGTGATACAACACATGACCTCCAATCTCTAAACGCAAATATCCAAAATTTGGCAACAAGAAAAAAAAAGTGGAACTAAAGGTCCTAGCACAAAAGGTATCACGAGGGGGCTTGGTTAGATAAAAGCTATAACTGGACCATAGTTTTGGGATAAGCAGACCTTATTCCAAAGAAACAGGATAGGAAAAATAGAGTTATGGAGTAGGACTATATGTTAAGAAGGCATAGTCATTTGAGTCATCCAAGAAATGGAGAGTAGGAACATGCCCAAGAGTCTTTGGGTGAAAGTCAATGGAGGAAGAAATAGAAGTGATTTCCGTCTTTGAAGCATATTACTATATAGGTGATGGATCAAACGAGGAAACAGGTGAGGAGCTTGGGAAACAGATCCCAACATGGTAAAGAGGTATTCTATAGTAATGATGTAAGTCTTAATGAGCAGGCTCTCTGCTGAAGCTCTTTGACAAAAGCAGAGAACCTAACTTCTTGACTTGCCTTCATTTTATTCTTCAAAAGGTCTAGAAATGAATAAGGGAAAACTGTATGATGGGTCTGATTTTCATTAGCAGGGAGGAGCAGGTTGCTGGGGTGGGGTGGGGTGGGGGATAATGGGAACCCTGGAGGACTGACCATTCCCTCACACAGGGGAGAAGAAACTCAGGCATAGTCTGACATGCACCTTGAATTTGAAGGATAACAGACTGCACAGATAACAGAGGGGTGCAGAGGAAAGATGGGTGCGATTCCAAGGGCAAGTTGGCTCCGGAAGGATGTGAGATGCTCAAGACTGAGATTCTGAAGACACAAAGGGCAATGGATCCAACAAGGAAAAATGGACTGTGTAGAGAGGCTTCAAGGGTAAACAACAGATTTAAGTAAGAGATAGCCAGAAGATAGGCGACAGGGCATGGACTTTTAAATTCAATCTTGCCTTAGATATTTAATAGTTTTGTGATCTTGGGTGAGTCACTTAATCGTTCTATAGTCTCAGTTTCTTCATATATAAAATGGAGGTAATAACAACATCTGCCATGCAGGGTGGTTGTCAGGAACAAATGTATAAAGGGCTTTGCAAACCTTAAAGCACCATAGAAAATCATACTCTGCACATAGGTGAGCAATGGATTTCTAGCTCTGTACAAGTACTCAAGGAAACAAATTAATATTGAGTAGAAAAGTATCAGGTCACACTGAGTTTACAGCCACCACAATCCACATCTCGTAGTTGTAGCCATTCTGGACCTTTTCAGTATTTTTTAAACAGTGTTGGACTTTACATTTTCTCCCTTTGCATGTCATCTTGTTGAGTTTCAATCAATTTAATCTCGGATTTTTTTTAATCTGGAATCTGTATTCTGGAATCTGCTATCCTTCCCAAATTTTTTTCAACTATAAGTTAGCTTTCTTTGTTTTCAGCCAACTCATCCGTAAAAATGTTAAACAGGAAAGAGCGGGGTGACATCCCATCTCTTGGTGGACATCTTGCCATTAAGCAACACTATTTGGGTTCAATCATTCAGCTAGCCATCAGTTAACCTAGCCATATTATCATTCTGCCTACATTCCCCATAACTCTTCTTAGGGATGGCAAGAGAGATGATCCATTTTCTTGCAGAAATCCAGATACAATATGTCTCTTATATCCTCTGATTTAGTAATGCTATCACAAAAAGGAAAAAATGGCTCAGTTGAAGGTATAGAGCACAGAGGTGGGAGGTTACATGTTTTCTACTTTCAATAATGAAGTAAATTACACATAAGATTGTAACATGAATTTATGAGGAAGCTAATACTATTTAAATTGTAAAAGTTACCTCTAAAGGGCTATAATGATCTCAAATCCGGTGGCTTTGGGAACTATATTCTATTGATCATCCCTTTTTAAAAAGCTATATGGAAAACAGTTTTCCACTGTAACTTTCACATCCATTTAGCCAATTATACACATATGGTTTTTATTGGTTTAATAATGTATTTGGTTATGAAGCATTCATATGAACTGCTAAACTGAAAACCTTTCTCGCAAATTTCTTTCCCAAGGACGCTCAAGTCAACTTTAAATATAGAAAGCTATATCACTATGTAATAATGAGACTTCTATCAAATCAATTTTGATTTTGAGAAATAAGGAATAAGCAAAACAAATGCCCTAGCCTCTCATTTTCTCTAAGGTTTCAAAACTAAAATGTACCTCACAGAAAATCTGGAAAACAATTCTGGCCTGCATTTCCATTAATTTATCTACCTTTCCCACAAGGTGACTCAACATGAATACTCAAAAGGTGTGGGCTGAGGTGAAGAGCTAAATTTCATGTAAAGTCAAAGCCCAGGTCAAAATACTGTACTATATAACTCTTCCTGTCAAAATATATGCAATGATCTATTTTTGTATGACGACAAGAAGGCTACTTTTTCTTTCCTGATTAAGAGTTGTTATTCATTATGGGGTTGGGGGTTGAGGGGAAAGGGAGGAAGGGACAGAGGAAGTTCACTGATTTTGACTAGGGGCCAAAATTATTTTACAGCTCTAGTTAATAAGTCACTTGTGTGTATAGTATCCCTGGATATGTGCAACCTTTTAGAAATGTAGTTATAATATACTCTGTATAAATGAAATTATGAGTGAGTCATAAAATACATAATATTTTATCTGTACCACCCTCCCCCATAACTCACTGCTGATTCTGAAAAATGTTTATATATTTGAAATAAAAAATGAAAGCTTCTTACATAAACAATATGTCAAGCAAAAACATAATTTCATTAGAATATTCCCTGTTAAAATTGTTATTTAAATTGTTCAGTATTTTTTTAAATGAGTTTTCAGTGGACTCCAAAAATAACCTCTAGTAGAGTCTAAATTTTCTTACACTAACAAAGACAGGCTTTTATGAAATAATCCACAATCATATCAAACTCAGTTAAAAATTTTAATTACAATTAAGATTCTTTTTTTTTCTAGGAAGTGGTCTGATTCTTTGAGATAACTAGAGATTTTATTTATTTATAAAATGATAAATAGTAGAAAGAAATACTAAAATCAAGGAATGAGCTTAAAAGGGAAGAAAAAGGACAAAAAATTCATTTGACAGATTTGGAGATACTTTACTAAAGCAGACACTAAAGATACATTTCAAACAATAACACAGCGTAAATCATATTTCATATAAATCAATCAAAACCAAATCATATCATAATTCATGGTAGTTTTATATGATTTCTAAATTAAAATATGATCACATAATTTCCCTGCTGAAAAATATTCATTACATCCTTACTATCTACAAGTCCAAACTCCTAAACCTGGCATTCAAGGGCCTCCACAATCTGTTATCAATCTTCCTTTCCAGTCTTATCTCCCACAACTTCTCTCTATATACCAATCAGCTAGCCAAACTAGATTAATCACTACTGTCATACTTCCCCCATCTAGAGATTTGCCCATGTTGTCTGGTCTTTTTTTTTCTAGAATGGCTCCCATTATCCTCTGCCTACCCCAATATTGTTCAACCCTTTAGGACCATTTCAAAACTCATCTTCCTCAAAATACTTTCCCCTGATTCTTCTACCTTCAACATATATATATCCTTTGGCCCTTACCTGAATTCTTACTACATGCTGTATCTCATTTATGGCATTTAACATATTCTACTTAGTATTTTGGTTATCTAATTATATAAGTAATATGTATTACCAGTATAAACTCTTTGGGGGAGGTTCTTTGTCTTATGTTTGTATCTCTTGTAGTGCCTGGTTGTTTAATAAATATTTATTAGTAACTATTAGTTCATAATATCAACTATACAATTCTACGTAGAAAATAAATCTTCTATGGAATCCGGAATTCCATTATCACCATCTCTAATAATTCTGTATTTTTAAATACACCCACTTCACTTGAAGAAACCAACATATATTCATTAAGTATCTTCTATGTAGAATGGTAAAGTGATTTTTATGAGCTAATAAATGCTCATGTCCTCCAGCACTTCTTTCACCAAACAAATATTTCTTAAACATCTTGATGTTGCAAAGGATGCAAAGATATAAGACAAGAAAAGAATCTGCCTGGAGAAGTATGATCAGAATTACATCAAAGTTGTTTTTTTTTAATGTATATAGCATATTGAATGAAATACATCCTTTTTGTAGTAATGAAACACAGTTAAATTCTAAAAGTCACATAGCTATTCTGTTTAATTAAATGGTGTTAGATTTAGACCTCTGATTTCACTGATGAAAGGAATTCTTAATATTGAAATTCCTTCCACCAGTGCATATTAGCAACTCATCAGTAACTTAAGTCTGAAAGACTGGCTCCAGACACTGGGAGATGAAGCAGCCTGAATATGATCACAGAGCTAATGGGTATCAGAAGCAAGACTGGAATCCGGGAATTTTTCTGATTCCGGGGCCATTGGCAGGCTGTGCTATTTGTCACATATGACCTTATCACATATATTATCACATTTATGACCTTATCACTGAGATTCAAAATATTATATGGCCTTTCACATTTATAGTTTATTCTGATCTTGTGACTATTTAACTGGAAATATGGAATTAATTAATGCATAAACAAGAAGCATTTTCAACCTACCATCTAAATAATTCAAGAGTTCAGCTTATACTAAGGAACTATAAACATTTCAGCTTTTTAACTAGTAATTTTCAGAAACTAAGCTTTAAGGAACTACACTGGAACCTTAGTACACCCCATTCTTAGTTTCCAAAGTGTTCCTTTTAGGGCTTCTGGCACTAGTGTTCTGTCAGCATTGTTCAAGAGAAACAAATGCTAGGATATATCTCATGTTCTAGAGAGGCTCCAGGGTATATACATTTTTCTTAGATTTAATTAATTTTTTTTTTTTTGCTCTAAGGGAAATTCTCATAACCTTAGAAAGGAATTCCTTATTTAGCCTCATACGTAGCCTTAGGAACTGTAGATTGATAGAAATTTAAATGACTAAGATAGCTCACAAATCTGAATTTGATATTAGAAATTCTGATAACTAGTGCTAGTAAAAAAGGAAAATCGAATATGGATGTTGAGGTTATAATTTTGAGACTCACCAGAACTGGTTTTTAGCTAGGTTTACAGATATTCATAAAATTGCAAAACTAGTAGAACAATATTATATTCCTGAAATTTCTGACACAATGAAAAAGCTATCCACATAGGCTGAGAACGTCAAACACTTCAAGAACTCTATTTTGTATAAACCTACTCCAGAGAACCCATAACAGAATAATGTGGACTATGCTAATAATTGCTCAGATAGGAGAGCCATGCATAATAGATACCCATTCAATTGGATTATGAAAAATCCAAATCATGAGCAATACATGCACCTTTAGCATTGTTAAATCCTCTAAAGATAATCTCAAAGTTCTTTAAGATTAATTTTTGAGGTTTTAATGAGCCTAATGAAAAAGAAAAAGGTATATAAAGTTTTATATTTTATTGCTTGGAAAAATTTTACAATTAAATGCCACATTTATCATCAAAGGCTAGATTTTCTGTAATTCACAAGAAAATTAAGTTAAAGGGAGCACAAGCTTAAGTAAAAGTTCTTTTTATATTGGTGGGTTTTTGTCAACTTAATTCATTCTCCTTTGACCTTCTGTGTGATATTTTCAGTATTGTCACTTTAATTTGGAGTGGCATTCTTCTATTTTGACATCACACTGTGATCCCTTATGGACCACAGTGTTGACTTTATTTTACTGTATCAGGTTCTCTTCTGAAATCCACTGATTCATTTTGACACTGTCAAGTGTTTATCACAGACTTGATTGATATCACTTTGACATTTCAATCATGCTGAATTAAAAGGAAATGATTTGTAACATGGAGACAGAAAAATATTTCTTCTAGAGCTTTTTTTTCCTTTTAAATTAAACACAACTAAGCATTATTAGAACCATATGGGCATGGCATTATATGGAGAGGAGGAGTTTGGGGTTCCATTTTCCTTTTGGCTAATCCCACATCTCCTGTTTATCTAAATTCAGCTAAATTTTTTTATTTCTACCTTAAAGCAAAAAAAAAAAAAAAAAAAAGAACAGGATTGATCTCTGCTGAATTAATTAAATAGAATAGGATATGCAACACTATTCTTGAGAGGAAGCATCTATGACTAAAATTTTATTCATTTTGAGAAATTAGTTTTATTAGATATACATTGCTCATTCTATTTATACATACATAGTTTTAAGGTAAAGAGTTACATATAAAATCACTGTCTTTATGAGGAAGAAATTTAAATGTATGCCATGTTGATTGCTTTCCTGAGATTTGAGTGCTATCAACTTAGAATTCCCATGCATAGCTATAACATATTTGACTCAGCTACATTTTAAAATTTGTAGCATCTATACACATGGAATATGTACATATACATATATATATATATATAATATAGAGAGAGACAATACAGTACACAGCAGCTGAACTAATCTGATTTTAAAACGTGATAATCTGAATGTTAGTATAATTGTAGCACAATGGACTCCTTGGAATCTATAATGTAATTTTATGACAGTAATGGCTATTAAGAATTGGCACAGGTTACTATAGAGGACAGAGGAATCTTCTTCCTAGAAATCTTTAAAAGCAGGCCAGATGTCAGATAAAGACAATATCCAAAGCCCTTTTTCATAACCATTTAAAGATTTGGATTATCCTAAGATTATATTTTCCAATGCAGGTTTTAGATAAAAAATACTACTAAACATTATTTTTACTCTACTATTAGAGCTACTTAAAACCATATCATCTGTGTATTTTTAACATGCTCAAATATGTATAAGTACTCTTTGCCATATTTTAGCTGGAAATAACAGGAAATTAGAAGCTTATTGCAAATCAGGTTTATGGAAAAGCCAATAAACAGTGACATTATAATAGCTGTAGTTCAGTGTCATTTATGAGACAGTTAAAATATTATGTCTGATATACTAGTATCATAAAACTTGGCCTAGCCTTTTAAAATTTCATGAAATATATTAATCTTTTTGGTATCAATAGTACTATAAGTCTGTCTGGAATTCCTTATCATTTCGCTATGCAGAAGAAATTCCCAAACAGGTTGACGTCATTTTTTTTCATAAGGGAGGTAAGATAGTGACCACTTTAATAAATAACACTATTATCCAGATACATAGTTATGAAATTAGAAATGACATAAATGCCACAATATAAAACAAAAATAAAATTTTCTTGCTTCATTTACTGATGTAAGTCAAATGCTAATTCAAAGAATTTCAATCTTCAAAAAAAAAAACAAACCATGAACAATTCATTTACTTCCTACTCTTTAATGAAGTTATATGTACCCTGTGGTCACTGAACAAACACTTGACTAACTGACCATATTTTGATCAAGAATATGAAACCTCAAAGTAATATTTAAGTCAATAAAAAAACAAAATTCAGTACTTCCTTCAATGACTCATTGTGGTAAGGAGGTGATACTGGGTTCTTATGTGAGTGGAATACAAATTTGGGAAGGCTCTGTTACACAGGAGAGACTTCCTTACAGGTCTAAGGGAAGACAATATATCTGCAATTAACTCACTTAAATTTGTAAAGGCCCACCACCAGATGATTAGACAAAAGGTAATTTTTTTGGGGGGGGCTATCATAAATTATTAGGGACATCTAGAAGGGAGATAGATCATGATTTGTATCAGTGAAGAAAATATCTATGATGAAGAAATCAGATATTTGAGTACGAAAGTATAAAAAAATAAGAGTTGTAGTTAATTAGAATATATAATTAAGTCAAGGTTGATAATTCTTGTAAATACTAATTCGATCAGGTTAGCTTCTGTTCAGTACTTCCATCCTAGGACAAGAGAAATCTCATAAAATTGTTCTTCCCCACCCCACTCCAAGTGTCATGTATGACATTCTGAAATTCACATTTCCAAATCTAAAAATGTTCCCTATGATTCAAAGAATCAGCAGGAGCCAAGAGTCTCAGAGCATTAGAGAGAGAAATAAGCAGGGTAATAAAATTCTATTATGTTCTGCAATGTACAAATCTTTAGGATTGACAGGGGAAAACGAATCTGCCAGAACAAAGAAGAGTATTTTTACAAAATTGCCCCTTAAATTCCAATAGTCAAAGGTTGTAAACTTTGCTTCTGATGAAAGAAAACTTCATCAAGTCCATTTTAAATATCTGTAGAAAACATCTTCTATGTTGACTTCATGAGATTGGTTTACAAATAATACTTGTTAATTACTTGTTGCAGCCTAAAAGATAAGCTGTCAAATCTTATTATTTTGCTTTTATTATTATTATTATTATTGAGGTACTTGTTTTGGATCAAACATAATTAAAAATATAAAATAAGAATTTTCATGCTTACTTCCTAACTTTAGTTTAAAATGTAACCCTAAAATGTGTCTCTCCTTGCCAGTCAGACAAGGTTTAATTCTCTGGTCTTTCTTATAGAGAATTTTTCCCTTCAAAAGAATACACCAAAATTTTCATTTTAACTTTTAATTAAATTTAAAATATGGTAACCCATGGCATTAAATCCAGTTAAAGTGCTCTATCTATGCTTTTTACATTGACCTTTAGCATTAGAGATTTTTTTTCTTGCAGAAAAATATTCAAAACATTTCAAGTAGCTAACTTAAGACAAAAAGAAAATACTGCACATGAGGTGAAAATGATTTCTCTAAAAGAATAGATGTATATTTTTCTTATTCCTAGATGAAAATATAGGCCACCAAAATGAAAATTTAAATTCTCCACCCCCCACCTCCAAAAAAGTTGAATCAAACTGTTTCCTGCAAGGCTGGAGTTCCTTGATGTTGTAGGACTACTAAATATAGCATTTCACTCATCTCAGCAGGGAACTGGTTAACTGCTTGTCTGTCAGATGTTTTTAATGGTCACCCCCCATTGAACAAATCTAAGGAGGCCATGAAAAACACCCACATTTAAAGAGGGTTGCTTGCTAGATCATTAAGGAAAGATAAAGGCCTGTACATTCATACGTGATAGATAACGCAATCATTGTGTCAGGAAAACATATGTTTGATTAGTACGCCTCAGGTTCATTAATCGCTGTGTCTACTTCCCAGCAGTAGGCAGAGTTTCCATTGTAGCCACTACATGGAAGAGTAAAGACAGTCAGTAACTAAAAGAGTGACAGTTTAACTCTAAATCCTGGGATATTCAAAACACGCTCAAACCTAGCAGAGTCTGCACACCAGCTGGACAAAAGACTTAAATCTTTATTAACACACAATAACACGTTTCTGGCAAAGAGACGAACAGTTGGGCCTCATAAATATTGGCTCAATAAATAGATTAAGTCAGCTATTATAGGTTCTTGCATCTGATGGCAGGAAAAAGCACTGCACTTGTTTGCAACCACATTTGTAATTTACAGGAACATATTATTTTTCTTCCTAATAACCTACATATGCACTGAGCGGAATCATAAACATGGAATGCATTTTAGGGGGTAACAGTAAATTATCGAAGATTAGCCAGCCTTCTAATGATTGCGGATTTATTGCTATGACATTACCTGGGACAAAACTTCATTTTAGGAATCAATGTAGCATAAAACTAAAGGAATTCACAATAAAGTACTAATAGGAACTCAAAGGAATACTACCCCACTGTACTCTCCAGCATACAAATATAATGACCGCTTCCCCTTTAGATAAGGTAACTGGCCAGGCAGAAAGAAAATACACCTTTGCAAAGCTGCCTCTGAATTTGGAGTGGACGTAGAAAATGCCAAGAGACTTCATTTTACCAGGTCTTGTGTCCAAAGAAGAATTATTATTTCCTTTGCTTTGGAGCTCCTGTGAGTCCTCGGGAAGTAAAGCCAAAAAATGAATAGCCAGTGGCACTAGGGGAGATGTTTGAGGTGCCCTGGGAGGTATATTTTTATAGTAGCTCTAAATAGGATGTCAAACTGGCCTATCTGCACTCTGATCTTGTACAGTATGTACCCTGTGACCATAACAGGAATAGCCAAGATTATACCACAGACCAGACACAAAATTACTTGTAAAGATATCAATGGTAAAAATTAGCCAAGAACAGATTAAAAAATGACAACCAGAATAGAATCTTCTCTATCTTGTAAGTACTCTGATAACGTCTGTCTGGAGAGCAGAGGATCTCAGATTTGGAAAGGTAGGGACCTTAGAGGCCATTCATTCCAGCCCCCTAATTTTACAAATGAGGAAACTTAGGGAAGAGAAGTTAAGTGACCTGCCTAGGGTCACATGGCTAATGAGTGTCTAAACCAGGATGCAAACTCAGGTCTTCCTGACTACAGCAAAACTGACTACGGTTATTGAATATCAAGTGTTATGTTGAGCAATTATTTAGTCGCTCTTCTAACAAGGAACTTGAAGGCATCTTTGCAATACTGTCCTTTAGTATGATCATTTGCTTGAGGATAATAAGGGGCAATCCCAAGTCCCGGATGAGGTTCCTGTTCCACCAATTTCTTAAACTTGTCTGAGATAAATGCAGGCACATTATTAAACATTACAGTGCCTAGCAATGTGTACAGTGCACTTAACAGATCTGTGCCCACTGCAGTGGTTTAAGATTACAAAAATTAAAATCTCCAAATTGTAAAAGACCTCAAAGGACATTTAGTTCATTTGATATCTAGGCAGGACTTCTCCCACAAAATCTTCAATAAGTGTCATTAATAATGTTTCATTGAGGACCTTTAATGGAGATGGGAGTGGGAGTGGAGAATCTATTACCTCTTGAGGCAACCCATTTTGTTTTCTATTTATACTTTTCTTTTTTACTTTATCTCTAAAACTTTCATTTATTTAGTAGATCTCTCCCACATTTAAGACAAACATATTCCCATTTTTCCATCTTTTTTTAATTTTAATTTTTATTTGTTTATATTTTTCTATAGCATTAATTGTTAGGAAGTTCTTCCTTAGATCAAGATGAAACTTCCCTTTCAATTTTACCCAATTCCCCTAGAACTACCCTCTACAACCAAATAAGGAAAACAGGATTCTTCTTTCAAATGATAGCCTTTCAAATACCTGAAGATTTCTATTATGCCTCTTCTCTGACCCAAAGTTACCTCTTTTCCAGGTTAAGCATAACCAGCTTCTTTAACAAATCCTTGCATAATATTGACTCAAGATACTTTCAACATCTACAGCAGTGGTTCCCAAACTTTCTTGGCCTACTGCCCCCTTTCCAGAAAAAATATTACTTAGCGCTCCCTGTCACATACTATCACCACCTCCTTACAGTTATTCACCACCCCCAAATGCACTTGTGGCCATCACCATCCCCTTGGATCGATGCAGCACCCACAAGGGAGCAGTGGTGCCCACTTTGAGAATCACTGAATTCTACACCATGACCTCCAGCCCCTTGCTAGGGCATCTCTCTTATGTTACAGCCACACTTTCTTCCCTTTCTCATCCTAAACTCTTGGTGAACCAGTTCAACTTGACATTTCCTCTTAAATCCTTTGTATCTTATCATGTTATCATATAGCATGCTGTTTCTTGAAAAATAGGGACCCTCTATCGTTTCTGGGAATCTTCACTGGCCATTCCCCAGGCCAGAAATGTTCTCCCTCCTCATCTCTGCCCCAGGTTTTCCTGGCTTCTTCAAGTTCCAGGACAATCCCACCTTCTACAGGAAGCCCTTCCTGATTCCCCTTAATGCTAGTGCCTTCCCTCTTTTGATTATTTCCATTTTATTCTGCACATAGCTTGACTGTACATAGTTGTCTACATGCTGTCTCCTAGATCAGATTGTAAGGTTCTTGAGAGCAACAACTGTCTTTTACTTTTCTTTGCATCCCCAGCTATTGGCACGGTCGCCAGCACATTAATAAATGTGTATTGACTGTCCTCACCAATCTGGCTACTCTCCATTTGGATACTCCCCAACTTACTGGTAGCATCTTCCTAAAATGTGGTTTCCTTAACTGAATTCTACATTTCAGATGAGGTCTGGCCAAGAAAGACTACAGATTGGGATTCTCATCTTTCTCATTCCAAATATTAATGCAGATTAAGATCATTTGAGCTTGTAGTTCGCTAAAACTCTAGTCAGAGATCATAGAATCATAGATTTAGAAATGAAATAGCCTCAAAGTCTAACATTTTGATTTTCCAGATGCAAAAACTGAGGTCAAGGGAGGTAAAGTGATTTGCTGAGGATTGCAAAGACATTAAATGTCAGAGTCAGGATCTGAATATAAATCTCTTGACTCTAAATTCTGTACACCTTCCGCTTTACCACACTGACAAATCATCTGTTCTCTAGATGTACCTCGCCCACCTGTCCTTGTTAAATTGAACCCATGTGAGACATTATATTTATCTTCATAAAACTTTATTATAATTGACCCAATATTTTATCTTTTCAAGACATTTTCTTGGATTTTGATTCAGTCATCCAATATATATTAGTTCCCACTCCCTGTTTTGGGCCATTTAAAATTTTGATTTATAGGTTATCTATGTCTTTTTTCCAGTCATTGACAAAAAATGAGAGAGACAGACAGAGAAAGAGAGAGAGTTGGAGAGAGATGGAGACAGACAGAAAGAGGGAGAGAGAACTCTCTGGGGTACTCTGTTAGAATACTCCTAAGGTGGCACTGTCATTAATGACTTTTCTGTGAGACCCAAACTTATTTAAATGTATTATTATCAAATGAAAGAATAGATGTAAAATTCTTCATAGATCTTAAAATAGTATGTAAATATTAGTTATTATTATTATCCTTACCACTACTACTGATCATCTCTAGTTTGTCCACACGGATGACATGAAAGACTTTGTCAAATACTGAAAGCAACTACGAAGACTTCAAGACATTTTGGGACAAAGCCTTATCATTGTAAGAAATTCTTCACCTGATATGGTCCTGAAAAATCAGTATGGATTCTTGATCAAGACTTTTCAGTTACTTTCTATGAGAGGTAGGTATCTTAGGCAGGTTATTCTCAATTCTAGATGATAAGACATGTGGTATTTCCAGATGGCAGCAGCTTTCCTTAATCAAAATCTAATTTTTCTTTAATGGGATATAATTTAGGGGAAGAGAATAATAATTAATGAATTGAATGTCTCAGGAAAATTCTCTGTTGCTCACTCCAATGACAAGACATCTATTAAACCCCTACTGTGTATAGAGTACTCTGCTAGGTGCTGGAGAAGATTAAAAAAAAGAAGTTTAGATAAAACATAATCACATTAGATCAAGACATGGGTCTGTAACCCTACAAAGTTAGAATCATGTATTCCAGGCATGGAAGTCAACTCGTGTAAATGCACAATGACAAGAGATGGAACACTCAATTCAGGGAATAGCAAGTGGGCTAAGTTGGTCAGAATTTAGAGTGTGTAGAAGAGAATTATTGTAGATAAGACTGAAATATAAGAGAGAGGCACACTGTGAAGCCAAGTTGAAAGATTGCTATTTTTCCCTAGAGGTGATCACTGAAGATTCTAGAAAAAGATAATGACATATACCAATATGTCGCCATTGAAAGAGATCTCTGGGGCTTTTGAGTACATCCTCTTCTTTTTTTGCAGATAAAGAAACAACACCAGGAACATCTATCTGCTAAGCCAGTAATTTAGTTCTTATATAAATAGACTCCCTTGACTCTTCTCCTTTCATGTTTTCCTTCACCTACTATTTGTTTTTTCTCTTTATATTACCAACAAATTTCAGATCCTGGATAATTTCTCATTCCACCTATCCTGTTTTTAAAAAAAATCAAAGCCTGGTTCATTAGCAGTGAAACAAAACAAGTTCAACTGCTGGGAAGACAATTAAAATTACAACTGCACCACAAAACACACATTCAAGTTACGGCAGTGCATTTCCAGCTTTCAAATGAATTGGCTCAATAGCTAGAACTAGAAAGAAAGACAATGGCTCCACCTTGTAAACTTCCAAGTCCATAGAGTGAATTTATGTTGTGATCTGTTGATAACTTACAGTTTTCAGGAACTTCTAGTCACTACGAATGCCTTTGAAATAGATTTCTTCTGGGGCAAAACAATTAATTTCCTTTCTCAAAGGCTTTTGAGCCTCCATCATGCCCCACCATGGATAGGACCCTTCCTGTGAGGGAGCAACACTACCCATTTACATCACAACTTCTAGGAATATCAATTGGTTAATCATTATAATCATGAAGACTACAATGATTTGAACACTAGATTGTGAAGAAGTATTATAAATCTGTATCAATTATTGATATCCTATAATGGAAGCCAAACTTCATCTCACATTTAGAATGATTAAAAACTTCTAGTACATCAAAGCATCTTTTTCCTGGCCTGAATGTAATGTCATTCTGGGGCTTTAAAAGAGTGTAAACAATAAAGACTGAATTGCAAAGGCAATTTCTAGGATTCATTCTCTAGTTAACTTAATAAGGATTTATTAAGTACTATATAGTTGGCATTGTACTAAATGCTGGGAATATTAATACAAATGAAAAGAAAGACAAGTCTGGCCTTCAAGGAGCCCACATTCTAAGAAGAGAAAGACAACACATTAAAAAGGACATGAAAAAGGGAGGAGGGGGAAGAGAAGGTACTCACAAGGGGAAATTAAACACTTCCTCGAAATGGAGAATTAAGGAGAACTCCACCAATTGGAGGAAGAGGGGGAAAAAGATGGAGGGATAGTCAAGCTTCTTCAGAAAGATTCTGCACTCTGCACTACTGTGTCTGTAAGGAAAGTGACAGCATCATCTTCTGATGCATGAATAAAGCTTGGTATGGCTAAGATGATTTGGAGATATATTATAGAGTATCTACTTCCTAAAGTTTGTTCATCTGGTTGACATGAAGTCTTTGTTTCCATGTTACAATTAGCATTTATGTCACAAGCTGCTCTAGTTTTTATGACATGCAATAATGCAGCCTCACAAACTATTCTTGTTAAATGTGGTCCAGTCAGGAAGTAATCTTGCAAGATTATGAAAGCTCTATACAAGGCATAACATGTCATGTAATAAGTCCCCCAAATGATGATGCTAAGATAAACAGTACGGTTCTATAAAAAGAGCAGCAGGGCTCTGATCAGGTTATTTATTTTGAGAAATTTAATTTTTGAACCAGTGGACTTTCAGTAACTCCATAGATTCATTAGATGTCTTAGTTTTAAGTGATTCTACAGCAGTGAAAAAAATTCAGTGGTTCCCCATTGCCTATTGAATAAAATATAAGCTCCTTAAGTTTGTATTTCAGGTTTTCTACAATCTGACTCAAGCCTTAATTCCTTGCATTTCCCTTCATGCATACTGTGTTACTGCTAGCTTATTACCTGATCTTGTCCTGCAGGATCTCTCTTTAATTTTCTTGGAAGTACAACATGCATCGGTTTGGGGCTGAAGACTGTTTAGTTCAAGATAGGACAAAAATGGTTCTGCCTCCAGATCCTAGGAAGCTGGCCAGCTGGTATCGAACTCTTCAGGATGATGAAAAGCAGCCATTTAATTACAAGGTTGGGCCAGCTATTCAGCTGGTTACTGGGAGTTAGTGACTGAGAATTACATATACTGCCTGCAGTTGTCCAGCATTAGCTCTAACTGTGAGGAAAAAATAGGCAAGCAATGGTAAGACCTTCTGATCAAAATCTATTTATTGCTATAAAATGAGTGTGGGCAAAATTCTGACACTTACTCAAGCTGTCTTCAAGCTCTTTTTTACCTTTTTCATCTTTGTGCATTTGTACCTGTTTATCTCCCCTCCTTCTCTTATGCATGAAATAGACTCCTCCTTCATTTATGTTGAAATTCTTCCCTGCCTTTAATATTTTGCTTGGTATCACTTTATCCAAGAAGCCTTCTCTAATTTTCCCTTTGCCACCCTTGGCCTAAACATTCCAGTCAAACCCCATTTTAAACATTTATATCTGTCTGGCTTTTTCTGTGAACTTAGAACATTTTAACTTGAACCTTATTTATTCATTCATATACTTTATCTTGTCAATCAAGCATAAGCTTCTTGAGGACAAGAACTACATCATTTTCCCATCTTTGTAGCTTCAGTATCAACTATAATGCTTTATAGATGGTAGGTACTTAATAAATATTTTTTGAATTTGTTGAATAATACAAATTATAATATGATTCAACGAACAGGAAAACATTTTTTTAAATGAGGCCTGAGAGAGATAAGAAGAAAGAGGAATCATTCCTAGAGAGAGAATCAGGAATGTAGCCATGAAGTAGGTAGCATGTGAGCTGGGCCTTAAAACACAAAAAACATCTCAAAAGATGCGGAGATGTTCTATTCCTTCCAGGTATGAGGGATGGCATGCTAATCAACAGAATATTTCTAAAGAGCAAGAGAAGAATGGGGAATAGATTGGAAGGAGTATAAGCTGCATGAAATGGAGGGGTATAACTTTAAGTTCAAACCAGATTATAGATGACTTTAAATACAAATTAAGGAGTTTATATTTTATTCATTAAGAAACTGGAAGCCAGTAAAGATATCTAAGAAGAGGAGCAAGATGACAGAAGACCTATGCACTGGAATTATTATATTGTGGCCGAAGCTTGAAGGATGAATTGAACACCAAAAAATCAGCGGAATAGTTAGAAGGACCTTCTGGTAATCTTGTGGCTCTAAACTAGGTTGATTAAAGAGGGAATAAAAAGGACAGAATTGTAAAAGATACTGTGTAGATTGATTTAATAAGACTTGGCAACTATATATGCAGGTGTGGGAGATAAGGGGAAAAGGTAATGAATGGTCCTGAGGATATCATCAATTATCAGTAGCTGAGCACCATCAATAAAAATCAGGAAGTTAAAAGGAAAGATGAATTCTGAGGGAAAATATAAGTTCAGTTTTGAATATTCTGAGGCACTAGTTGGGTTCCTAGAGAATGCTGTCTCACAGGCAGCTATAATAAGAGATTTGAAGAGATGAAATATAATGTTGTAGAAGTACTTCACAGTCAAAATATTTCTGTTGAGTCCTTATACTATTGTGCCATAAGAAATAACAAAAGGACAATTACAAAACACCTGGAAAGACCTATATGAAGTGAGACAGGAAAATAAGCAGAACCAGAACACTGCACACAGCAATAGCAATAATGTACAATGATCGACTCTGAATTGACTTAACTAATATCATTAATGCAAGGATATAGGCCAAACTTCAAGGGTCTCATGAGAAAAAAAGACTATCCACTGCCACAGAAGGAACTGATAGAATCTGAAAGTGGACTGAAGCATGCCATTTTTTACTTCATTTCATTCACAAATTTTTCCATTACATGTGATATGTGTTCTTCCACAACATGATGCATATGGAAATATGTATTGCATGATAATACATGTATAACCTATATCATATTACCTACTCTTGTAGGAATATAGTTAGGGAGGGTCTGGTTTTCTAGGGTTAGCTGGAAGAAGGGAGTTTTGAGATAAGCCCTGGGAAAGGATTCTGGGTAAGAAAGGAATTGTGGGTCTACAATTGAAAATAACTGAACTTTACTTCCTTCTTGGATTTGACCAAGCTGGAGGGAGGTTTTTTCTGTCTGCAATTGCCAAGTGAAAGAGGGTTTTGCTCTAAGGGATTCTCCCTGGATAGTCAGGATTTCGTGGAGAAATCCTTGGCATCGAGGTAGAGGATTTACTTGGAGGAACCAATTTCCTTAAGTCCAAAGATCATCTGCCAGTGGTCCATCTGCCAGAATTCTTCTTGGGCTAAGGTAATCCAAAGATTTTTCATCTGGACTTTGGGCTACTTCATGTAGTCAAACCCAGGCTATTCCCTTTCTTTCTTATTAATTATTGATAATAAGATTAGATTGAGTCAGATAGCATTGGGGGTGGGGGGCCTTCTTAGATAGAACAGGGAGCTGTAAGCAGGGCCCAGAGAAGAAACTGAAGGCTCTCCTTAAGCAGGAGACTTAGAAGTTGGGTGGAGTTAGTTTGAATAGTGCTAGGGTCCTACCCTACCAGTTTCCTTTATTCCCTTTTTAAAATAAACTTTATTTCCATAAGCCAAGGGGTTTTGTGCTTCACTGGCCCTGGGGAGTTCTTAGGTGGGTTGTAACATCTAACATCCCTCTAGGACTCTTCCACTGTATTATACTATCTTGAGGAGAGGGAAGAGGAGGGAGGAAGAGAATATGGATTACAAGATGTTAGGAAAATGATTATTAAAAATTATACCAACATGTAAATGGGAAGAAATATATGTATTTTAAAAATCCTTACACTGGCACATCAGCAGTGTGATCATATCATGTAGTGCCTCAGAGCCTCAGTTTCCTTAGCTATAAATATATATATATATATATATATACATATGCATATGTATATATATATGTGGTTATGAAAATTTTTTTAAAATAAAAAGTACTTACATAAATGTGAGATAATGCTGGAAATATGGGACTGCAGCTTAGAGGGAAGATAAGATATCAATTTGGAAGTCATATGCAGTCTTTGATATTTCAATGGACTCATGATCTCAGCATTAGACTACAAATGCTCTTTGTCTTTTTACCCATTGTAATTCTTGTTCATGAATTACTTATAAATCCTTCATAGAAGACCACACAATACATACATTACAATGGAGGCTTTCTTCTGGTTATATTAACATTTGCGGGGCACCTAAGTAGCACATAGACTACCTATATGTTACTTCATGGTGTTTTTTAAAACCACTTCTTACATCATTGGTAATATGCTGCAAACTAATTGCACTCACCATATATTGTCTTACTACAGTAACCCACTAGGTCAATGGCAATTTGGCTTATTTGGAGATGACAAGGTTCCATGATTCACACTCTTTTAGTATCACTGTGGGATACTATGAAGGAAGGACTTGAGGTGTTGAAAGTGCTACCTACTTTTCTAAAAATGATCTATCCCCATTATTGTGCTCAAGCACAAATGATCCTTCCAAGAGAACCTAGAAAGCATTCCTAAAAATTGCAAGTCTTGAGCAAGTGTCTGAAGTCATCAAGGGCACAAATGATGTTTTAATCACTATTGATTGTCAAAAACAGCAGCTTCTGAAGAGAAGAGGAAATTTGAGTAGTAAACAGTTTGCTAAGATAATGTCTGAGGATAGGAATTAAGTTTTAATACCGTGGTTCAAAATATAAGAATAATGGGTGCATGGCCCAGGATGGAGCACACCTAGCAAAATCTAGTAAGAAAATATTTGCTCAGAGTCTTTCAAATTTATTTAAAAGGGTTTGAAACTAAAAAGGGAGTAAGAAGAAACTTCCTACGTTTGGATAATTAGATATCAAGTAGAGTAGTTATGGTGTAAGAACAATAGTAGAGATACCCCCAAATTCATAGGAGTCAAAAATCCAAGAAAGAAGTCAGCAAGAAAATCCATGGTCTTATGTGCTTATAAATAAATAAATTTAATTTAGGCAACAACCAAAGCTAGCTAGAGATCCTTATACAAGAAGCCAAAGCCAACCACAAAAGCATCATTGATAAAAAGAATCATCATTCATATCCCACTCCCTAACCTAGGGTCTTCACCAAGACTCTGCCCTAGACCCTCTTGTTTTCTCTTTCTCTACTCTCTCAGGTGACCTCATCAGCAGTCACAGGACTATCACCTCCAGATAGGTAAATCCTGGATCAATATATACATACCACATCACCAACTGCCTATTAGACATTTTAAAATACAGGTACCAGACCTAGATCAAACTCATTATCTTTTCCAAATTTCCCTCCACCCCAATTAGTTGTTTTATCTCATTATTTCTCTCTCTTTCACATTTGCGCCCTCTCTCCACAAAATATCCTACAGGTAGTTGAGTGCCCTCGAAATTTATTTAGCAGGGGCTTGGCAGGGTCATACTCATGGTTTCAGGAGCATCACTTTGGAAACTGCATGGAGATGAACCCTCACCCTAAATGCAATCTGGGGCTGTATCAGGTGTCTAGAATCAACAAGCATGCCTACTTTGTGTCAACTTTGTTCTGGTTGTACCACAGCTGGAAGATTATTTTACTTTGGGGGTCCATATTTTAGGAAGGATGCTAGAAAGAATTAGGAGGAAGGTAATAAGGATATTTTATGAAAGACATCAACAAACTGTAGGGAATCCAAAGGAGAACAATCCGGAATGCTGAAAAGCTTTGGGATTATAGTTGATTATTAGATAGGCGATTATAGTTGAGATTCTAGCTGATGGAATGGAAGATATTTAGCCTTGAAAAAAGAGGATAGATGTCTTTAAATAGTTCACAGAAATCAGAGTTTAGAACTAAAAGTGACTTTTGGTACCATCTAATCTGACACTCTCACTTTATATACAAGGAAACTGAGACTTGAAGAGGAGAGGGGACAGAGCCAGTGTTACAGAAAGATTGATGGCAGAGCTGGGAATCAAAACCAGGTCCTCTGACTTCCATCCAAGTGTTCTTTATGCTATAGTAGAATAATTTTTACTTGGAAAAAGAGATTTGATTTGTTAAAATTGATCCCTGAGGGTAGAACTAGAAGGAAAGGACAGAATTATAGAGATATATGTAAGCTTAACATCTAAGCAAGAAAAAGTTTTCTAATGATCAGAGATAGCCAACGGTAGAATAAGTTACATTGAGAAGTAGTGGGTTCCCCATTCCTTAAGGTCCTCAAGCAACAATCGATGACCATTTATTAGGGATGTCATACAAAGTTCCTATTCCTTTATAGATTGAACTAGATGGCCTCTGAAGTTCCCTCCAACTCTGGGCTTCTGCCACAAGCTAGCTTTAAATTGCTGTTTTGTTTTACGTTTCCTGCCTTGTCCTTTGCATGCTGGATTTGGCATTTCCAATGAACTATGGCTTGACCCAGAATGGCCTCTGGCTGGCTCTCTCTCTGATCACCAGGAAAGGTCTCCTCTTCAGCCCTGGTGTTTGCTTGGATCATCAATCAACCTATGTAAGCTCTATTTCTTCCCACATGCCCTACACCCATCCACACTGAGGGAGAACTGACATCCAACAACCCAAACCCCCTTTCTTTACCTGATGCTAAAACCATGGCCTTATTCCTCTGTACGCAAGCTGGAGCAAGGAGGGAGAACCTCCAAATGTGCTGTTGCAGTAACAGTTGGAGAAGAACTTTGAAGGGCGTTTGTAGCCATGCAGAAAAGGAATCAGTGCCTTTAGAAGTGGGTAGTCTGTTCCTGTGCTCACCAACATTGCAGCGAGATGGCCAGGGAATGCAGGATTCTTGGCACAATGGGAACTGTTCAGGGACCCTCATATCTAGAGAATTTCCATAGCTTGAGCCAAAGTAGGCTTCATTGTATCCTACTTGGCAGGGAAGATTGCCAGCTAGTTTACTCCCTACTCCTATGAAAAATAAGCCAATATTGGAAAATGTGGAAGATTTCCTCCAAACGCTCAGGAAAACTTTTGATAGCCTACCTGGATACGAGACTACTAACCACTTGATTTGGGAGAAGAAACAGGACCAGGGTAGGTGCCGTCGGGATCTGTCATGGAATGGACCTACCCTGGTGAATCAATTTTCAGAAGCATCGGCCATGACTATATGTTATGAATTAGCCCAAGTAAATATAGCCAAAAATGTGTTTGGCAGTGTCCGGTGACATATGTGCATGGAATCCCACCTTGTTAGATATAACAATTCCTTCATCGTTCTCCTAACTTGTTTATGATGGTTCAGTGTGAGAGTCAAGGAGTGATGCAGGGGCTCTTGTAGGGGAGGGATAGAGAAGGGGTCTCCATTTAGTTTACTTGATGTTCACCAAAAACCCTTGGGGGTACCCAATCTGATTGGAATATGGAAGTTGACCTTTCCAGATCTTCAGTTTGTACAAAGATCCTGCAATTTCTTAAAGATTAAACACGACGGGGTTTGGGGGTAGTGAGAATGATCTTTCTTGATGAAATCCTCATTTATTCAAAGACCTGCTTAATATGCCAAATGTATTTGTCTTCATCCAACAAAGGGTATCTGCCAAGTTGGGGTAATTCCAGTTTGGGTAAAAGAAGATGAAATGTTGAGAGGCTCATGGAGCAGTGAGAATTCCACAAGGATCTGCACAGAGTGGAAAATATACTGAAGAGAAAGATTTCCAAACTAGCAAAAGGTTTACAGTAGTTTTTCAGTTTTGTGGGACAATACTACCACGTCACCATCAGGGTCTTTGCCCTTTTCCTAAGCCTTTCACATGGAAAAAAGTGGGATAGTAAATTAACAAATGATTTGAAGAACTGGTTAAACTTGGCTCCTTTACTATCAACCAAGACCCACATTAACAATTAATTGTGCAGAACAATGCATCCATTCTCACCTGGGGGCCTTTCTTTCATAGATTGTACCAGCCTTTGGCATGCCTCAGTGCTGAGCATAGATATTTCTCTGGAAAGTTGCTGGTGCAGAAAAGAGTGAAGTGATATGGGAAAAGGAGCTGTTCGCAGACAAAGGTACATTCAAAGCACAGTGGCACCAACTTTAGGGGGTGTGGGAATGAATCATCACAGACAAGAGCCATAAGAACTGGGAGAAGCTTTAGAAGACCTGTCAGAATAAATCAGACCACATTTCTGGATATTACATTTTTTGTGGGTTCATTTTCACCATTAGGTAAATGCCAAAATATTGCAATAATTTGTAAAATGTGTGTAGGCCCACACAGAATTTGGACAACTCAGCTACAAGAAGTACTTTTGCAAGATGATAAACTTTGGAGCCATTCTACCTCAAACAGGCAAATGAGATTTGATTCACAAATAGCAGGTGATGGGATACATGCTAAGGCTCACATATCTGCTTTCTAGGCCTATACAATACCCACACTGAGAAGAAAATCAGCCCTTAATGGGCTCTTACATCTCTGATTTTGCCTTGGAGTTGCTACAAATAAGACTCAGTGTCAGTGCCTCACTTTAATTATATTAGAATCAAGACCTCAGGCATGGAAGAAACCTTTGACAGTTCTCATTCTTCCTGACTATTCTCCAGCTTTTGGTACTATTGTCCACCCCCTCTCCTCTTGCATGCTCTCTCCTTCCTAAATTTTGGTGACACTTTTCTCTTTTGTCTATTTTCCTACTGTTTGACTGCTCTTTCTCAGTTTCCTTTGCATACTCATCATTCGTGTCCCCATCTCAATTACAGGAGTATCCCAGGTATCTCTCCTTGGTCCTCTTTTCTGTATATACTCTTTTTTTCTGGTGATTTCATTAGCTCCCATGGCTCCAATTATTTATCTCCATCCAGATGATTCCCAATTCCACATTTCCAGTCTTCATGTCTCTCTTGAATTCTAGTTCTGTTTCCAACTGTTTACTTTCACTTGGATGCTGCTTTGTTCACAAAATCAACACATCCCAAACAAAAAAACCCTTATCTTTCTCCCCAAATCCACCCTTCCTCCAAATTTTCTGTATTATGTAGAGGACACCACTATCCTTCTAGTTACCTGAATTATTAAAATCCTGGAGTCATCCTCAAATCTTCCCTCACCTCCATAACCAATTAGTTGTCAAATCTCTATCTACATCTCCAACGTCATATCCTTCCTTTCTCTCTACTCATACAACTCTTGTCTGGGACCTCATTATCTGAGTTACTACCATAGTCTCCTAGTAGGATTCCCAGCTTCCAGTCTTTACCTCTTTCCAATCTATCTCTAATATAGTTAACAAATGATTTTGCTTAAGCACAAGTCTGACCATGTCACCTTCAAAGATCAGGAAAATTTCAGAGTTCCTCTTGCCCCTAAATGAAATACAAATTCCTCAGTTTCATATTTAAAGCTCTCTGCAATTTGGTTCCAGCCTATCTTTCTAGACTCATTTCACATATGCACTGTGGTCCATGGTCTCCTAGCACTCCAACTCCTTCCATTGTGCCTCTCTGCCTCTTGGCACTCAATGGCTCCTTTCAAGGCTCCTCCTGTACCACTTATTCTAGGAGACTTTTCCTGATTTTCCTAGTTGTTACTGCTCTCTCCTTCCATAAATTATCTCATTTGCTGTCATATATTTGTATGTTGACATATATATATTTGTATTTGTATGCTGTCTTATTATATGTATATATATATATGTATATATATATATATATAAAATTGATTTTTCTCTTAGTAGAATGGAGGGCAGATATATATATATTTTTTTAAGTTGTTTTTTTTTTTAAACCCTTGTACTTCGGTGTATTGTCTCATAGGTGGCAGATTGGTAAGGGTGGGCAATGGGGATCAAGTGACTTGCCCAGGGTCACACAGCTGGGAAGTGGCTGAGGCCGGGTTTGAACCTAGGACCTCCTGTCTCTAGGCCTGACTCTCACTCCACTGAGCTACCCAGCTGCCTCCGCAGATATATATTTTTATTTGTATTCCTGGCACCTAGTGGAGTGCCATGCACATGATAGGAACTTAATAACTGTTAGATTGAACTGACCTTGGAGTTTATCTAGTCTAATCTAGAGATGAAATCTCCTTTACATAGTCCCTGAAAAGTAATTACATGGTCTCTTCATGAAGACTGCTAGTGAAAAGGAGCCCCCATCTCCTTAGACAGTCTATTCTACTATTAAACATCTTCAGTTGTTTGAAAAATTTTCTATATATCAAATTTAAATTGGCCTCTTGAGAATTTCTGTCCTTTTCTCCTAGTTTTGCTCCTTAGGGACAAGCAGAACAAACAAATCCCTCTTCCATATAACAACCTTTCCTATACTTAAAAACAGCCATCACAACCATTCGAAGCCTTCTATTGTACAGATTAAGATCTCCAAGAGTCCCTAAATTGAACCTTACATTGTAATCATTTCTAATTATTTGACTAAAATGTGATAAATGTCATTTGATAAGGACAGAATACAAGAAGAATACCAGATCCCTTGTTTTAGAAATTCTGCTAAGACTGCATTAAGTTTTTTAACAGGGATGACACTGTTTGCTGATATTGAGTTGTAGCTCATTAATTCCAGGGTTTTGTGGGACTTTTTTCTTCGATGAACTGTGGTCATGCCATACTTTTCTTACCCTCTTTTCGTGCAGCTGTCTTTTTGAAATCAAGTAACAGACTTAGCATTTATCCTAATTAAACTTCTTTTTATTAGTTTCAGTCCATTTTTAAACCCAATGACATCAAACTCAAATAGAAAGGGAAAGGGGTCAGGGAGAGAACTGAATCATATATAAAGATCCCTTCCAGCTACATATTAATATACTTAGAAAACTATATATTAACATTATCTATGTTCTATTATATTTTATTTATTTTGTCAAATACAGTATTTCCCAATTATACTTTAATCCAATTCCAGCAGTACCCTGAAATACTACAGGTTTGACACTTCTGTTCTAGACTATAGAGATAATATGGGGTCCCAAATCTACTATATAAAGGTATTAACTATTCTTTCCATTATTTTGTGTCATCTTCAAATTTGGTAAGAATCCTCTCTACACTTTCAATCAAATCACTGGTAAATGTTAAAAAGCCCTGAAGAGACAAGGGTAAAAAACCCTGCTACAGGAGAGGACTGGTCCATTATACTGTTCTTTAGGTTCAGTCATTAAATCACTTATGAATCTGCCTAATAGTACTGTATCATTTAGTTCTCTCTTATACATGTGCTTCTCTTATAATGAGATTTTGTCAAAAGACTCACTAAAACCCAGGCACATTATGTCCATGACATTTCCCTGATCTACCAGTTTAGTAACTCTGTAATAAAATGAAATGAAGCTAGTCCAACATAACCAGTTTTTAATGAATTAAGGACTTTTTTAAGTAATAAAAACCTTTAATTTGTTAATATATTCTAGAATTTTGCCAAGAGTCCAAGAGAAGCTCATCAACATATAGCTGGAATATTTTGACCTTCTCCCTCTTTGAAAATCAAGACATCACAATCTTCAGTCTAATAGGACCTTTTGCATATATGATGATTTTTCAAAAATCGAAGCCAGCTCAGCCTTTCTGGACCTAGTGATTTCCATTTACACTAATGGTATTCCTTTAGTAACTTGTCACTTCTATTGAGTTTCATTTCTCTGTTAACCATTTTTATTCTAACCTTCCAAGCGCAAAGATCATACTACAATGGTAAAGAAAATAAGTAAATGCAGAGTTAAGTAGTTCTGCCTTCTACTTTACATCCATTATTGTCATTCTATCTATCCTTAGTGGTTCTATCATGTCTTTCATCTTCTGTAGGTCATCGAAATTTATTAACATTCAACCAATATTAAACAGTATGTGCAAGATTCTATGCTGGGCTCCAGAAATGCAAAGACAAAACCAAAAACACACCCTGCCCTCAGGGACTTTATATAATGGTGAATAAACCTTGGCATTTTTTGCCAGCTTCTTATTTCATTAAAATCTTTATTGGCTAGAATGGTGGGCCTGAGGTCCGAGAAAGTCCTGAAGGCCAATCTAGCCTCAGGCTAGATTCTTATTACTAGCTGTGTAGCCTTGAGTGTCACTTATCTGTTTGTCTCAGTTTCTTAATCTATAAAATGGGGTTGCACCTACCTCCCAGAATGGTTTTAAGGATCAAGTAAGGCAATAATTATAAAGCACTTACACAGTATTTGGAAATATATACATATATATGTTATTTATTATATACTAATTATTATTTTATTATTTAATATTATAGTTATATATTATACAACATATGTAATATAATATATATTATTTGATAATGTATTATATTACATATAAATGTCATTATTAATAAAATTATTATGATGATTTTGGGCAGGACAACTGTAATATACTTCCATAAAAATTCCTCCTCAACTCCTTTTCTTATTCCTTCATGGATTTCTATAGACCAGTAGAGATACAATGCTACTTGATGCCCATTTAATCTCATCTATTCCTTCTTAATACGAGATACCCTTTGATTGCAGTATCATAATCATAAGAGGAAGTTGTGTGAAAATCCTGGGCTGGAAGCTAGAATTTGTTGTTATTGTCCAGTCATTTCAGTCCTGTCCAACTCTTCATAAATCCCACTGGAGTTTTCCTGGCAAAGACCTGGAGTGGTTTGCCATTTTTTTCCTCCAGATCATTTGATGAATGAGGGAACTGAGGCAAACAGGACTAAGTGACTTGCCCAGAATCACATAGCTAGTAAGTGTCTGGGGCTGGATTTGAACTTGGGAAGATGATAGACCCTCTCTCTCCACCACCTTATTGCCCTGAAGCTAGGATACCTGGGCCTAAATTCCTACTCTGTTATTTACTCGCTCTACAACGTACCAGGCTTTCTGTCCGATCCCCACCACTTAAAGGGAGAGGGGGAAAGAGGGTGCAAGAAAAGCCAAGACATGCCCGGAGTACCCCAGAGATGTCCTCATCTAGCCAAAGTTCATGGGGAATACCAGATCCAAAGGGCAGGGCTGGACATGGGAAATGAGGCTCACTGCAGCAGTCTAAAGACAAGGAACTTAATGTCCAGTCAGGAAAAACACATTCCAAACTGAAGCTGTTGGGTGAGCAAAGGGTGCACCTGGCCCAAGCTCTTTGGCCAAGGCAGACTTCTCTCCTAGAGGTGGTCCTGTGCAGGACTCCTGCAGCATACTGTAGAAATGGATTAGGAAATATATTGGTTACATATTGATAAGAACTTTAAGAAAGGGGTCTCTGAGGATGCAGGCAGGGTAGAGCCCTATGCATGAGATCAGAAGTTGGAAGGAAGGAAATAAGGAAAGATTCTGACAGTTGGTTAGAGCTTCTAGGGGACTCTCTCTCTTTGGCTTCTGGTGAAGACAAGACATCTCAGATCTTGCTCTTTGCTAATACAGGGGAGAGAGAACTCTAAACCATCTGAAGAGGTTTTCCTACCTTCTTTACCATGGGAATTCATCTTGGAGAAAGAAGTTGGCATATCTGCTTTGATGGAGAACGGTTTTGAGAAGAAAGATTGAAGACTGTTTGCTTGGACTCTGGGTCATCTCAGGGTTATTACTTTGGTCAGCCAGCCTCTGCCATACTGGGCTGACTAACTCTGTGTTCACTTGGAGACATCTTTAATAACACTAAATTAATTTTAATAAGGATTATAGTTAGATCGTAGTCAGATAGCATTTTGTTTTTTTTTAGTAAGTGCTAGGCTATTTCTGAGTAGCTAGAAGAACAGAAGAGTTTGCTGTGAGGCAGACTAGTTAAAGTGGGTGGATATTATAGTTTCCTGTTAAGGTTTTCCTTGTTACTAATCCATATATTTATATCAGTTAAATATAAATGAATAGATTTTTTATAAATATATAGTCTCCAAGTAAGTTACATACTAGCTTGGTGGAGGGAAGTCACTCCTGGCTTTCCTTCTGAGGGGAGAGCTGAAAGATACTTTTGTGAACAACAACAAAGTATTTTTACCACAGCATCCTCCCCAATGACACCAATAATAATCCCCAATATTTCAATACACGACACCCCCGTGGGTCATTCCTCCACAGAATGTGAGCCCCATGATACTGGGATCCTTTGGCCGAGGCACTCCTCTTGCCTTTCCAAAATGAGCAGGAGCAGGTGAGGACTGGACATATGGAACTGAGGGTCAAGGTGAGCTTATTAAAAAGAGGAAGACAGGAACAACAGACAGGAGCTGGGGAATGGGAGAGGCCCTAGTCTATGAACCGGGGGGACTCAATACTTGACTGATCCAGAGGTTACAAGAAGATGGCTGGAATCCCTTCTGTGCCTAATGGCTTCCCCAGAATATTGTGGCAGGAAATCTCTGGTTGGAGAACATTTTGGATGCTCTCAGGGTATACTTTAGGCTCGTTTACAAGTGATCCAAGGAATGGCTGACTCTGAAGATTGAATACATGAGGTAAGTGTAGGGGAAAAATGAGGCTAGAAGCCATAATTAGTGTAAAAGATCACATTTAGGGTTGAGAAGTTAAAACAGAAGTCTGGCATGAGGGTGATGAAGTCTTGTTGATGTACAACACATAAACAACTCAGATTCTTTTTTAAGGGTACAACTCATCCCATCTTATTAGAGGAGGCATAAAGTGCTAAAGAAAGGTGACTGTTTACTGGAAGAGAAGGGAAAGAGGCAGCTTGGAAATGAGAGGTAAGCAGTGGCGCCGAGGGGAAAAATGATCTTGTAGGGAGTGAGGGCAGCGACGCCTTGTTTGGGGCAGAAGTTTCCGATCACCCCCACGGGGGTCAGGCCCAGGACAGATTACAGGAGCTGCCATTAGTGTGCAGGCTCCATCACAGGCACCCCAGCCTGGGCACAGATACACCGGGCAGCCCTCACGTGACCCTCATGGCCACGAACGCTCCCAAGGCGGGTTTCAGAGAGGCAGAGGATCAGCGGCCGGGGCTATTCTATAGGTCAACAGGAAGAAGAGATGAGAAGCGGCCAAAAGCCTGATTTCTAACCGAGATCTCCCGAAGGAGGAGCAGAGCTTCTGTGGACACAGGGATGTTGGTAAGAGTCGGCTCGTTTCTAATCACGGACAGCAGGAGTGCCAGGGATGATCGTGAGGAGGTAGCCAGCAGGGTCAATGGAGTCCTGAAATACATGAAGCCCTGGCTTCCGGGAATCAGGGGGGCGGTCCCTCTGCGCTCCCAATAGGAAGGGGGCCAGCATCGCTGGAGAGCTTCAGGAGGAAGGAAGCCGGAAGGATGAAGGATCTGGAGTTCAGCTCCTCTGAGAATCGATGGAAATCAGGAGGAATGATGTGAGAGCTGTTTTTAAGTATCTGAAGGCCTGTCCTGTGGAGAGGCGAGGTGACACAGAGCCCTGAGGGCCAGGGTCTGGAGTCAGGGAGAACCGAGTTCAAGTCAGGCCTCAGACCCTTACTGTGTGTCCCTGGGCACGTCACCGACTCCTGTTTGCCTCAGTTTCCTCATCTGTCAAATGAGCTGCAGAAGGAAATAGCAAATCATGCCGACATCTCTGCCAAGAAAACCCCAACTGAGGTCACAAAGAATCGGACGTGACTGAAAACAACTGAATGATAACCACCTGTGGAGGAAGGGTTAGCATTGTTCTGACTGGCCATCAAGGGAGCAATGAGGAGAAGCTGCAAAAATGAAGGCTTGAGGTCAGGAAAAACCTTCCTAAAAAATGAGAGCTGTCTAAAAGTAGAAGAGGCTGGTTCAATGGGTGGTGGATTCCCTTTCCTAGGAGGTCTTGGAGCAAAGGTGGAATGAGCTCTAACCAGGTGGAGATTCCTCTCAGGCAGAGGCTGGACTAAGTCTTTGCAGGCCGGCCTTTCCAGCTCTAAATGACTGTGTGATTCTCCTGGAACTTCATGCTGATTTACTAGGGGTATAAGACAAAATCACACATAGCAGAGGCAGCTGGGTAGCTCAGTGGATTGAGAGTCAGGCCTAGAGACAGGAGATCCCGGGTTCAAATGTGGCCTCAGACACTTCCCAGCTGTGTGACCTCCATTGCCTACCCTTACCACTCTTCTGCCTTGGAGCGGTAAGGGTTTCTAAAGAAAAAACCACACAGCTATAATGCAGTGGTTCCCAAACTTTTTTGGCCTATCGCCCCTTTCCAGAAAAAGATATTACTTAGCGCCCCCCCCCTCACATACTATCACCAACCACCCCCAAATGCACCTGTGGCCATCACTGTCCAACCTGGATCGCTGCAGCACTCACCAGGGGGCGGTGGCGTCCACTTTGGTAATCACTGCTATAATGTATTAATATCATGTGAAAAGTGCATAGAGAAGTTTAAAACAAAATAACAGGTTTTGTTTTGTTTTTTTTGGAGGGAGTTAACCAAAAATAAACAAACAATCAGAGAGAACTCAACAGGTATCACCTGCATAGGGAATGATGTGAACAAAGATACTGAGACAAGAAGTCACCAGGTGTATTCAAAGGTCAAGAGAGTAGTGGTGGTCCAGTTTGGTGGGAGTAAATGTATGGAGGGACTGGTAGAAGGGGGCATGGAGTGAGGGAGGGAAGGATAACACCAGTCTGTGAAGAAAGTCAGGCAGAGACATTTCAGCTTTATTAAACAGACCACAGGAAGCCATGAAGATGTTTGAGTGGGGATGTAATACAACTAGATCTATATATAACAACAATACTTCTCCAATAATGGAGATTCCTTAGCAACAAAACAAAGAATTAGGCATGAAGAACATCTTCATGCCCCTTAAAAGAGCCATGTTTCATGCCCCTTTTAAAAGTCAGGTATCTCCCTGTTTTTTTTTTGTTTGTTTGTTTTTTCAGTAGGTACTAATAAGCCTTTTAATGCTATAGCCTACAACTAGAAAAGTAAGCCCAATAGTTTCAAACTATTGGGCTTACTTTTCTAGTTGTTTTTAGTAATAAGGTGTGTTTAAGACTAATTGAATACCAGTGAGAAGAAAACAAGCAGTTTTCTCATAACTCTGAGGCACCAGGAAACAGTATCAAATCTTCAATCATCAATTTAATTGGTGACATCTGATGGATGAATGCTCCGGAGACTTTTTACAATTCAGTTAATGTTCCTACCTATAAATCTTATCACTGCCAAATTTGTACATGGAAAGGTAACATGAGACTCCCTAATTGTACAACAGTGTTTTAAAAGAAGTAGTTCAGAGTAAGAATTTACCTATAGATACAGGATTTATTTTCTTTAAAGGTTTAATTTTTACATGACTCCAAATGGTAGAATTTAGCATATGATGCGGAAAACTCTTTTTAAAACAAGCAAAAAAATGGAAAGCTATCAACATCCTTAACTAGACAGGTCATACATGTAAACAATTTACCTCAGATTTCAATCAAGCATAATGCGGTTAAGGATGGTCCTTTGCATATAGACTCATCATTTCTTATTTGTTAAAATCACTGCACTATTCATAAATCTATTCTAATGCCTTTTCTTTGCAGATTTCAAAATTTTGAATAACTAAAAAACAATAAAATCCACCGTGTTTTTTTCAATAAATAATAATGGGTATGAATTGTAGTGAATGACAAGTAATAAGCAGTAATGAAGTGAAATTATAAGATTGACTCACATTCTTGAGATCAGATCCATCAAAGGATCAAACCCCAGGAAGATTTGGACCTGATTATTCCAAAGCTCTGAGAATTCCTGGGACAGTTCAAATGGGTCTAAGGATGGTGCATTGCAGACCAAACATGAACCCTGGGAAAAATCATAAAGCATACTAAATCCCTAGAATAGTTCTACAATTGACTCAATATCCCAGGGATTTCCAGGATCAGGAATGACTTAAAAGCTGTATAAATTCTTAAGGTTATTTGCCAACAAGAATAGTCCAATAAACCTAATCTAGACCTACATAGGATCTGCAATTTACTCTTTATGTAATACTAAGAATAGTATGGGCTCAAAGTAATATTCACAAGTAAGCTTTATTGGGGGGAAGGTATGTTTTTAAAAGTAAAAATGTTTTTGTCTCCTCGTGTCTTTAATGGAAAGTATTTTCACTTACTCTAATTTTAACAAAACTTTCAGTGAGGTGTTGTGGTTGCACATCTCTAGTCTCTGCTCCTGGAAGACTGAAGTTGGAGGATCCCTTAAGTTTTATTATTCTGAGCTGCAATGGGCACCAGAGCCAGAAATGTGGAGAATCTCTGGGGGATAGTGGTCAAGAGTTTACCTAAGGGGCAAACTGGCCCTGGTCAGGTCAGAGATGGAGCAGGTCAAAACTCCTGGGCTTCCATCCCCACCATCACTGTAACATCTTTCTTCTCATGGTCACTAATGATTTCTTTCATACTAAATCACAAATCTATTAAATGACTCTATCTTCTTTGACAGCAAGGTGCCATCTGACAGTGAATTTTTTCTCCCCTTCTTAAAAAATTATCATCCTTTTCTTTGTGATACTATTCTCTCACTATTCCTTTTCTGTCTTTTTTGTTGTTGTTCAGTCATTTTAGTCATGTCTGACTCTTCCTGACCCCATTTGAAGTTTTCTTGGTAAAGATATTGTAATAGTTTGCCATTTCCTTCTGCAGCTCATTTGACAGACAAGGAAACTGAGGCCAAGAGGGTTGAAGTAATTTGTCTGGGGTCACAACAAAAAAGTGTCTGAGGCCAGATTTGAACTCAGGAAAATGAGTCTTCCAGACTCCAAGTCCAGCACTCTTATCCACTATGCCACCTACACACCCTTCTGTTTCCTTTCCAAGCTCCTAATTCTCTTTAACTTTAGTATTCCCTAGGGTTCTCTCCAGTGCTCCCCCTTTATCTCTCTCTATGTTCTGCATGCCAGTGATTTCAAGCACTCCCATAGTTTTGAGTTATGATTTCTAAATATATAATACCTCTACCACTAATCTCTCCTCAGAACTTGAGTGCCATATTTCAAACTGCCTGCTAAATACTTCCATCTGGATGTTCTGCAAGTCCCTCAAACTTACAAGCCTAAAACTGATCTCATTATCTTCTCCTAAAAACTTATCCCTCCCCCAATTTCTATATTTCTATGGGTGCCTCCCTTCTGTCATCCAAGATCTTAGCCTCGATTTTCTTTAACTTTCCTCTCCTTGCTAACTCATATTCAACCAGCTATCAAATCCTATTTATTCCATCCTCATAGTGACTCTCCTTTACCTCTCTTCCTCTCAATATTCATTGAAACTACCCTGGTTCTAGGCCTTTTCTTTCCTTATGTGGATCATCCTAATGGCCTAACTGTTCTTATCTTCAATCTATCCTGACCTAGTCCACCTTTCAGGGTCTTTTGATCATCTTCTGAATAAAGTATAAATTCCTGATATTCCCATTATAGGCCTTCTACAATCTGCTTTTCCTTTACCTTTCCAATCATATCTCACACTATTCCCATTCATTCAATGGGTTCTAGACTTAGTTCTAGGATTAGTACACCATGCCCTTTTCTTGTCTTGACCTTGCTCTTATCTCCATGCTTTTGTGCATGTTTTGCTCTGTTTTGAGAATTGTGAGAAAGGAATTCACATCCCTTTGTTTTAATTTAATCACTCAGGGACCTGGAGGTCCTTTACCATTGAGATGTGCACACGCCCATAGTGAAAGGAAGTTGAAACCAATGAGACAGGAAATTGACCCCACAAGCACTGCCACCCTGTGCTGTGCCAGCAAAATTAAGGAACTATGATTGGTTCCTGAAGATGTGATGTGGGAGAGCTAGTGGGTGGAGAAAACTGCTTATAAAGAAGAGAACAGAGGTCTGAATGACATTCTGATTCTGATTCTGATTCACATTCAGATTCTGAGTCTGACTCTTGCCAAAGGGACACTTTTGCTCTGTTGACTCTTGCTGAAAAGACTCTCGCAGACTTCTAGCTGGAGATTAGAACCTGAAGGCTGATTCTTGCTCTTTTCTAGCTGGAGATTGGACCCCTGTTGGTGGCAAGCTCCGATTTCATCAGAACGGTACATTGGGTGGTAGGCTAGGCAACCCTCTACCTCTTTCCTACATTTCCCTCTCGTAACTATCTCTACTTTGATGTAATAAAGCTACTAAAGCTACTAACAGCCTCATAATTTAATTTTAAATAGTACAGAATGTATCCTCCCACATCCATCTCTTCAAATCCCTTCTTTCAGCCCTTGAAGATTCATGTGCCACTGTCTCCATGAAATAATCAATCTTTTTCCAGACCTCCCAACCCTTTTCCTCAGGTGACAAGGATGGCTTCCATACAAAAAGACGAGTAGCACTTCACCTCTTATAAAAAGTGAGATCTGAGCAGAGACCTGAAGGTGGTCAGAGAAACGAAGATTCCCCTTCCCACATGTTAAAGACTATTTCTTTCATCAACGTCTCTTTCCTTCCACTTCGACAGAATGAGATGGTCCTCTTCCATGCTAAAGTCAACTTTTCCACTTGTGCTCTTGAATCTCTTCCCTCCTACCTCCACGGTCCATTTAATTTCTTCATAATTTCACCTCCAGTCTTCCCTAGACTAGTTAGTTCCATCTGCTCTACTTGTTTGCATGCTCATGAATTCTTTATCCTGAAAAAACCTTGACCCTTATTACTATTTCAAATGATACTATCACTCTAAAGCTAAATTTCCCACAACAGACTAATATACTTGCATCCTTCCTCATTAAACTCATCACACAGTCACTCTCTAACTTCCAGGAAACTACTTTTACTTCCCATCACTATAGTAAAACTGCTTTCTCAATGGACAGAATATGACCAATAAATCCCTGGAACTTCTTTTTGACCTTTATTTGTTGTTCTTTTCACTGTACAATAATCCAGCCTTCTGCTCTCTTGGTTCTCCTATCTCTCAAATGTCTTCATTTACATTTCTTTTGATGGTTCCTCTTATTCTTCCTTTTCCCAAATGTGAATATCTCTTAAATTAAAAAAAAACTGAAGAAATGTATTAAGTAAAAATGCTTTGTTTGAATAGAAATGAAAAAATACTCATGTAAAAAATAAAGCAAAGGGATTTACTGGTTTTGAAAATCCAGAAATGAAAAAGCGTAGAAAAGCATTATTAAAAATAAACTCATCTTGTATTTCTGTGTAACAATCAGACCAGGCTCCTAAAAGTCATTCAGAAAACCACAAAGCAAGCTATATATTTGCGATGTACTATTATTCTGCTACTGAGAAAATATGGCTGATAATGTTACCTGTAAAGATATAGGTTTTTGACTTCTCATATACAAAGAACCTTCTACATGGAAATTAGGATGAGGCTGAGATCTGTCCCTGGAAGGCTAGTAAGCTATTTCCCACAGAGATTCTGTTCACTTATCAACCTCAGCTCAGTGATTCAGCAGAGATGCAGTATTTCACATCAGTACCAAAACCCATTCAACCAGAGAAGCCAACTAATGTTTTAAAACCACATATTTTTATTTACTTGTTGCATAAAAATCACAATACAGAAATCTGGAAATTGCTCAGTTTGTCAATAGGACAAAAATATTTTGATATCATAAACTTGAAAAACAATCCTAAATTGTTAGGTAATTGGTGATATGAGAACTGCACTTAGGCTGGAGTCAAGATCTTTAAAAACAATTTATATCACTGATAAGAACTAAAAAGAGAAAAGCAACAGGTTAAATTACAAGTACTAGAGAGAACCGAACCTTGAAGACGCCCTTTCTTTATTTGCCTTAACTTTTAACTCCTGAAAGGAGAAATTGGTCCTAGCCTTAAGATACACGAGGAAATAAATTATGCTTTGGCTCTCTAGGAATAAAATATTCCTATTACTACTAGCAGAGTTAGAAAAGAAATAAGGGAAACTGAAGATTGAATTTCTTTTCATCAGAATTAATTGATTTCTATTTTCTCCTTGCAGATGACCAGCAGAATTCAAACTTATTTAACTTTTTCCAGAGACTTGGGTATAGGGTCACACCTTCACTTAATATTGAAAAGCACAACTTAATCACTGAAGATTTAAAATCTTAGAGCAATAAACACTTCATTCATGCCATTTACAACTGCCACATTAAAAATTCAAACAGTACCTAACAATGCAGTTCATATAATCTATGGTTTCTGTAAAAGAAAAGAAAAGACACTCAAAAATACTGCAAAAGAGCAAATTAGGTTCTCATTTTCATAATCTCAATAAAGCAAATTATTTATACATGTATAATTTTTCTGTATTATATTACTCAACCACAAGTACTATTTCATTCTTATTGTTTTATATATTTTCATTTCATTTTAAAGGGAAAGGGTGGAGAAAAGCAAACTTCAAATAATGAAATCAGCAGGGAATATTCATTCATTCAGCTTTGAAGGATACAACTATTTATCTAGTAAACTTAATGAATGGTTACCATTTGGTAAATGATTAAAAATAACCAAGAAATAAATTTATATACAGAGACTGTCTCTCAAAGTAGTTATATTTTAAGTTCTGACTGATTATCCAAACGTATTGCTTTCCCCCTCTGAATTGGGAGTAGGGAGTGTGTGTTCTAAAAGTCTTAAGACTTCTGACTATATTTTAAAAATCAAATTTTCTATCACCTCTTCATGTATACAGCAGAATTATATGTTACTTCTCTCTTATTGAAACAGAATGCACTAATGACATTTGAGGTAGATATTATATGACATAGAGAATCATTTGATTGAATAAAACAAATTACCGTTTCTAGACTGTGAATCAGGACAAAGTATATCCAGTTTAAATTACACTTTATAAAGAACACTCTGTCTTCTTTGATAAATGGAGTACCAACAACAAAAACTGTTCATGAATAAGCTCTCCATTAGGAAAACACATAATAATTTTAAAAAGAGGATGAACTCAAGAATAATAGCAAACATCTCAAAAAGCCTGGCTTTTTTTTGGTTTGTAAAAGACAGAATGACAAAAATAGATATACTCGAGAGATCAAAAGAGGGGGAAAAATGGAAATGAGAAGCAAAAAGGAAAATTAGAATGGAAGAGGGCTATATAGCAAAGACATTACTGGATATTTAGGAAATACATGAAAATGACACCTGCATAGCTTGGCCTGTCTTCATAGGATCATCTATTCTTTGTACATATATTAATTTTGCAATGTTCAAGTCATATCGGAAGGCAGGAACAAGCTCTCAGATTGATATACATGGTGGGTTTTAGTTTGATGAAGAGATTTTGTTTCGTACCTGAAAGCCTTGAATCCTTGCTAAATATTCCAGTTGTCTTGAAGGCTGCATTATAGGACAGGGGGAAGTAGGAGAATTTCCTTTCAGACCTATGGCTTCGGTTGTCGGAGATGTCCCATTCATTAGGAATTCCCTGGCAATGCTAGTAGTGCTATTAGATGGTGGAGAGAGGCTGAAGAAGGAGCTTGAAGGCTGGCTCATTTCGCTGGATGACAAATAGCTGACTGCAAAGTCAGAGACTACTTTGTTGCGGCTTGCTTCCATCTCTTGATAAATATCAGGAGACAAATGGAGAATTCCCTTTGGAGCTGTAAATAAACAGAAAAAAATTTTTTTTATGATACTGGAAATAGTTTAAATATGACTTACAACATTATTCATCTAGGTTCTGATACTGGTAAAATGACAAAGCATCAAAGAAATATTAGTCAAGTGGCCAGTGCAGAGTTATTGGCTGTAGCTGCCCATGCAGAGCTAACAGGGAGCCTCCACCCAACTCGGAATCATCACTTAAAGGGATAACAAAGAGGATCATGACCAGGCATTTGTGTCTAAGAGGCAAAGGTGAAAAATTATGGCCCTGGCATGAGTTGTGTGGGAGACTTTGAGCTTTTGCTGTAATACACAGAACAAAATAAATACCTCTGTGCCACGGGGAGCTAAGTATTTTGATATTGGAATTATGTGCATTTATTTTTAAAAAGTAGCATTAAAAAGTGTCTCTCCTTGTGTCTCCTGCATCCCAAGAGGGCTGCCTACCTTATCTATTCCTAGACCAGACTTTGATAAGAAGACATGTCATGGAGCCTGAAGTAGGGGTTCTGTGGAGATTGTGGGGAAGGAATTGATTCCCATAATTAAAGGTTAATTCCTTTCTCTTAATATTTTATATTATGTTTAAAATTTCTGTGCCATATATACCTCCCTAAAGGGAGTCAAAGAACAACAAAAAAGTCCCATATAAACTATTTATATCAGCATTGTAGCAAAAAACTAATAGCAAAGTGAGTACAAACCAACCCAAGAATGGCCAAACCAGTTATGGCATATGGATGTAATGGAATATATGGAATATGATTGCACTGTAAGACATGATGAATGAGAAGAATTCTGAGAAACACGGGAAGATTTTATGAAGTGATCCCTAGTAAAGGAAGAATAATCAGGAGAACGTTATATGAAATAACTAAAATAGCATAAACAAAAATAACTAAAGGATTGTTGAAGTTCAATTTGATGCAATGTCCAGTCTTGGACCCAAAAGTCAGAGGATGACATATACTTCCATCCTGTTGAAATATAGTTAGAGGATTAATGGTGTGGAATGTTGAATATACTGATAGATACATTTACTTTGTTACAAAAAGAGTTCTGGGTTCAAGGGAAGTATACTGTGAAACAGCTGGGCTGCTTTACATGTTACAGAAGCTCTTGCAGTAATTTATTTTTAAGTGTGTGTTTGCATTTTAAGTCCATTTGGTATAGCCTAAAGATATTTCCTCTGGAGATGAAATTTTTTCCTCTTTTTTTGTTCCTAATAGTTGTCCCATTCTGAAAAGAACTGCTATGTTTCATTGTGCTTCTAAATTTATTCTCAGACTGTTTATACTTACCACTTAATAATCATAATAAAAGCAGCTAACATTTATATAGCACTTATTATGTCAGGCATTGTGTTAAGCACTTTACATTTATTATATCATTTTATCCTCACCTCACCTCATCTGACATCACAATAACCCTGAGAGATAGATGTTATTATTATTCCCATTTTACAGTTGAGAAAACTAAGGCAAAGAGCAATTGACTTGACCATGGTCACACAGCTACTAAATGTTTGAGGCTGGATTTGAACTCAGGTCTTCCAGACTCTAAGCCTGGGTCTTTCTATCCACTGCATTGTTTAGCTGCCACTGTTTCATGATTGTGTGACTATGCTAATATTCATGTTGTGCACAATTAAAGCTAAAAAGATCAATAGTTGCTAAATCCTTGGAGCACTGGTACAAAATTCCATTGGAACCTTCAAATAGAATGGCTTGTTCCTACTAGAATGTCTATTTCCTTGGAGAACAAAGATATTTCGAGCACCCTACAAAGTTCTTGGGACAATTTGGTGAGATATGAAGTGCTTCCTAAAATGTCAAGGAGAGAAGACCCTGCCTGTGTTCTATAAGTTAACTAAATCAGTAGTACAAGTAGTACAGCATCCCTTATGGTCACAGAAGAAGCAAATCATCTGGAAACTGGGCACCAGTCCTGGTTCTAATAAGGGGGGGATAGCAAGAAAGGTCTACACCTTCCTGGAAGTAGGACTATTTGGAGATAACATGAAACACCTGTTATGAAACAACACCTGTATGGAGTGATACTGACACTGGGGATTAGCCTTTATAACTGTCACTGAATATTCAAGCTAAGAATCTTCTGTGCTGAGAGGGAACCAATCAGTCCTAGATAGGACATGCCACTGAAATATATACCAGAGAAGGAAGTACAGAGAATGAGAAGAGACTTAAGGGCTCTGCATTTGGTCTCACACGTTGCCTGCCATCCCAAGATTCTTTGATTGTATGAAAATGATTACAAAGATTAGAAAGGCATTCTGCAAACTTAGAGAATGCATGGAAAGGCTATGTCTAGTTCATCAATACTTACCAGAAGAAGAGGGGAAACACTTCCCCATATACTTTATAAGGGAATCACATGTATAATTCTGCACAGAATGAAGCCATGCCAGATGTTGCTCAGTGTCCCATAGCATCCCTTTTTTGCCCCTTATCACCAAAAACTAATTTCCTTTTTAAAAAGCAGTCACCTTTTCCAATCTCTAGATTTTTCTCCCACTTTTTCCTACTTTTTTCCTCTCTAGATCTCATGTACCACAAGTTGAGAATAAGAACAAACCTCCAGTTCATAAATAGGAACCAAAATTGTACAGTAGAAAAAGCATTGGCTTTAGCATCAAAGAATCTAATTTGGAATCTTAGCTTTGTCACCTGTGTAACTTTGAGTCATGCACCCTTAATCTTGCCATCACCCACTTAATGTTTATTGATTAACTGAGTGGCATTAGCTTTGATAGGAAGTCTAGAACTACACTTTAATACACAAAGAAATCCACAGCCTGATGTGATAATTAGATTAAATCTACACTGCCCATCTTTAGAATTTAATTACCAAAGGTGAAAACATCTCCATTTTGGGTGGTCTGTAACCCATGAGTGCTAGGGTAACAAATCAGAATTTACTGATTGCCTCATGGACAGTCCTAAGAAAACTGTCTGTTGTGATTGGACATGTAAACTAAGAGGAGGCCACAGGGAGTGATGCCAAAGAGGCCCCTTTAAAAAGAGACCTCAGTCAGCTGGGCCCTCTCTTCTGGTTTGTGAAAGGGACCTGAAGGAGCTCTGCTGGTTCATGACTGGACAGTGGTGAGTGTTAAGACTGAATCTTCCTGAATTTCTCTTAAGGAAAGAGACTCTGTGACTGAAGCCTCTGGGCCTCTGGCCCTCTGAGTTTCCAGCCTTGATCCCAAGTCTGAATTTCCCTCAGTAGAGGGTTAATTAGATCTACCTGGATTAACTAGGGGATTGGAGCAAATTACCTACTGTGTTAGATTCTTATTTCCTTATTTCTTCTTCCTCTTCTCATTTGTAAATAAATTTCCATAAAAGTCATTTTAACTTGAGGTTATTCTTTAATTGGGGATTGATAATTGTTCAATCCCCTGGCAATGGTTGCTAACCTTTTAATATATTCAACCCAAGAGCCCCTTTCCCTCCTTACACTGAAGGTTCTAAACCTCACCCAGCTGAACATGCGGGGAGACAGAAAACTAAGCAGAAGACTTTGTGGTATTAACACATGGTACTCCTGGTGTTTGCATACAGTGCTAAGGGCCCCTAGGCTTGACTAAGAATTTTCGGATTAGAAGGCAAGAATTGTACTTATCAATGGCTTGTGAAATTGTCTCAAAAGACAGAAAAGAAATGAGATTAGAAAACAGTGTTCCTCCGCTGGGATTTTGGTTAAAGGAGGCTGATAGCTTAGCTGCAGCTAATGGAGAGTAACAGAATCAGTCAAAAAGAGTTAAGAATGAAAGTGTGCCCTCTGGAAGTGGGCTCTGAGGGCTGGGCAATAACTTATGTCTTGAGGATGGATCCAAGGAGCGATTTGGATAAAGAGAGCCCTGGGTGTGGGTACCCACTGGAGGGCCAAGAAAATCAACAAAGACTATTTGGGGCAAATAGGAGTCTTTGTTCAAATAGGAAAAATGCCTAAGCCTGGAGGCAGCCTCTTTCTAGCTTAATATGCCAACCACTGAGGTCCCTGGGGGAAGAGAGAACATTCATCAATGATGAAAGCCAGGCTGGACCATCAATGCATTCACAATAGGATTAGGGGCCAAGAAGCCTGAGGATGATAATAGTTTAGGCCAAGGATTCTAAACCTGAGGTCGATAAATTTGTTTAAAGATATTTTGATAATTATATTTCAATGTAAATGCTTTTCTTCATAGTCCTATCCTAAAATCATCATTCTAAGAAAGGAGCTATCGGTTTCAACAGACTGCCAAAGAAGTCATGACACAAAAAAGGTTAAGAACCCCTGGTCTAGGCTCTCCCCAAGCTCAGGAGGTTAGAGTGGAAGCGTTCATTTCCTTTGGCAATTGGCCAAGATAAATTATGACACATTAAAAGTATTGAAAGAAGCCAGGTGATAGCCATTAGAGAAGTGCAGCTAGTGCAGGTCACATATCCTCTTTATGTTACCTGCAATATAAGGTTTTTGTGGTTATTGTTCATTGTGCAATATGTTTTCCTTCCTATGACAATTTTTGCTGTTATAATATGTTAATTCTTTTTCATATGCTCATAATTCTATACTATGGAGGTAAAATGTTATTTGTAACTATGTCATGTCAAATTGTGATGTTTATGATGTATAAGTTACAGATGCTTAAGTATATTTTGAGTAATCTGCAGTGAAAATAAATGCTTTATTGGGGGAAAAAGATGTATGGCAGAATGCTTCACTGGCTGATAGATGTCCCGACCAAATGCACTTGTATAAGAGACACCCCATGGAATTTTCAAGGAGGTTGGAAGAGAAACAATAGTGATCAAGCAAGTAAGAGTTCACTCTTATACCTCTTAATTCTATTTGTCTATTTATCCACAACTCCCTCCCTGCAGAGGAAAACACCACAGTTGTTTTGGGACTACTGGATAGAGGGATAAGATTGACATGAAGCAAAGGAGAAAGGACTCCACGGTCCCCATAACCACCATCTGAAGCGGATGCTAGTTTGAGGAAAGACAAGCTACATCAAATGAGGAGCACCTCTGGATACTTTATCTGCATGGCATTTCGTCGGGGGTAGTGGGGGGTTGTAGAGATAGATGGAAGGCCAGGTTCCGATTTAGACAGCTGCAATGCCTGAAGTCCTGGAACCTGCATCCTTCTGCCCTTTTTGGAGCCCTAATTTGCAAATATGCCCTCTGGCTCATGCCTCAGAGTTGCCCAATTGCTGGCTGAAGAACCCTTTTCTACATGGCCCATGTGGAAGCAGAGAAAAGAGCATTTTCCAATTCCAAAAATTCCAAACATTTGCCCTCTCTCTGACTGTGGGGGTTGAAGTAGGGTTGAATGGGACATCATAAAGTAGGTTAGGATTTAATACTATATTTGTTTATTTTGCCACATGAGTTAAATTCTTTGGTAATAAAGCTTTGTGAGCAATGAGGCATAGAGTCAGAGATATAACAAGGGGAACAACTAAGTAGGTAGAAGCAACAAACTGAGTAATACAAGAGCCAATAAGCACCTATGAAGTGTTCCTATATGCCGGGCCCCATGCTTAGTGCTAGGTGTACAAAGGACAGTCCATTTTCAAAAATATTTCACAATGCTATTTCTTGTGACAAGCTATTTAATAGGTCAACCTTCTACTTTCCATATTTTTAGTAAGCAACAAAATAAAATTTTAGATCAAAATTTTAAATGATAGAGGATAAATAGAGGGATAGAAATTTACTTAATGATTAAAAAGGAAAATCTACTAATATTTCTTCCTTGACCTAGTTTTAGATAAATAGGAATATGAATAGGCCTATATTTTTGAGTTGGGGAGAATTATACAACTATTCAATACTTTAAGAGGAATAACTGAATATCATAAAATTATAATTTCATATTATGAATTGAAGTAATGATTTCCTTATTTAATTTTAAGTTTAAAAACGGACATTTAACCTAACAAATTGGTTTGCAAAAGGTATATTAGTAAATTTATGAACACTAAATATAGCAATAGGTTTGCATAATATAAGATAAAGAAAATTCAATTGTCTTAAAACAACACAAAATATCTTGAAGTAAAATAATACACACTTGAAATAACATCACCACAAAGAGAATAATTTTTTAAAATAGGACAGTTACTTAAAGTTTTCAGAAAAAAACAAGTGCTGCAGATGGCTATTCCATTGATGTAATAATACTTAAAACAAACATTTCACATGCTCTCTCAGGCATTTCAATGTTTTTACATGATCCACCCAAATATCTAACTGCTATCTGGAACAATAGTTTGGACTTTTTCCACATTACCAAACTTTCTAAATGTTAAAATAACTAATATACAGCATGTGGTGAACAAAAAAATTCTGTGTGACATCAAACATCAAAGTATCCATATTTTATTTTAATGGAATTGCTAAATTAATGTTAAGATATTTTCTTAAATTCTATTCTTTCAAGTTAGAGAAAATAGCATTATTCCTTCAAAGCACAATTAACTTAAACATCATTTGCATATGCTTCTAGAGTCCTTAAAGTAGCTTAACTTTTCAGATTCATTAGACTTTTTTCCCCTTACTCCACTTTATAGTACAGGTAAGCTGCCGTCTCTCTCCTTCCCTCACAAATAGATAGCACTTTATCTCCTATATCCATGCCTTTGAATTGGCCAATGCTTATGCCCAGAATCAACTTCCTTCTCATCTCAGCTGCCACATAAATTCCTTCTCTTCTTTCAAGATGCAGCTCAAGTATCATCTTCCAAACTCAAATAGAAATAGGGACCACTGAACTATACATAAGGATCTTTGTGGGTACAGATTGAATTTATTTATTTTGTAAAATATTTACCACCTACACTTTAACCCAGTTCAAGTCACAATGCAGAGTATTGTAGCAGTCCACCAACCATATGTTGGACACCTCTGTTCTACATGATGACCCTCTTTTTTTTTTTTTAAACCCTTACCTTCTGTCCAAGCAGAAGAGTGGTAAGGGCTAGGCAATGGGGATCAAGTGACTTGCCCGGGGTCACACAGCTGGGAAGGGTCTGAGGCCAGATTTGAACCTAGGACCTCCCATCTCAGCCTGGCTCTCAATCCACTGAGCCACCCAGCTGCCCCACATGATGACTCTCTTAATTCCTCAAAAGTTAGTGACCACTCTCCCTAACTACTTGGAAACACATACATATGTAAGTATATGTATACATTCTACATTCATATAAGAAATGTGATATCTCTCACTAGAATGAAAGCTCATTGAAAAGAGTGACTTTTATCTTTGTAGCCCCAACACTCAGCCTAGAGTTTAGTACTTTGTAAAATCCTGTTGATTTATTGATCGCAAAGGCCATAGAAAAGCAGTAAGATGTAAAATAAATCAATGGGAAAACATTTTAGTATTAACCAAAAAAATCAAGAGTAAATAATAAGAGCAAGTCCATTTATAAAAATTATATAATGTATAAGACAATCTGGAGTCAACCTACCAAGATATACATATGAAATTATATAAATATAGTGACAAGATTAGTATTTAAAGAAATAGAAGAATATGGAAACAACTGGAAAAATATTAAATGCTTCTGGTTGGGCCAATAAAATAAAATGACAATAATATCTAAATTAATTTATAGATTTAGTGCTATGCCAATCAAATTACCAAGAAGATATTTTAAAGAACAATACAAAAAAATTATCTGAAAAACAATAAGTTTAGAATCTCAAGGGAAATAATGAAAATAAGTAAGAATGAAAGGAGCATATTATTATCGGACCTCAAATTATATTTCAAGGATATAACCAAAACTATTTGTTATTTCTTAAAAAATAGAAAAATAGGTCAATGCAAAAGCATACACACATTTCAGAAACAGTCTAATACACTAGTTCATTGTTTGTTAAGACCCCAAGAATATAAGTTATTGGGGAAGGACTCTTTTTTTGACAACAATTGGTAGGAAAAATAAGGAAGTTTGTCATGTATTAGGCTTGACTTGGCATCTTAAAATATATACTACAGAAAGTACCAAGTGGCCTGACTATAAGAGATTATAACATAAAACAAACAAAAAAATTAGAGGAGACCAGAAGAAAGCATTTATATAGTGCTTTAAATTTTGTGAAGCACTTCACAAATATAATCTCATTTGATTCTGACCAATTTGGGAGGTAGATGCTGTTTTTATCCCTATTTTACAGATGAAGAAATGGGGTCTTGAAGGAGATTAAATGATTTGCCCAGGGTCTCTCAGCAAATAAATGGAGTTGGAGTTTGAACTCAAGACTTCTTGATTGCAGGTCCTGACTACCCTCTATTCACTGTGCCACTTAGCTGCTTCAACTATGATAAGGGGGGAGAATTCAGTCAAACAAGGAATACATTAAAGGACATAATATAAAATTTTGATTTCATAAAATTAAAAAGCTTTTGCATGAACAAAATGCAAATAGAATAAGAAAACTATCAAGCAAAAAAAAGTCTTTGCATCAAATACAGCTGATAAAAATTATATATTCAATATATCTAGGGAATAGGCAGAACTATATAAAACCAAAGAGCCATTCCCCAAAAGATAGTTAAAGGATACCAGTGGTTTACAGAAAAATTACAAACTATTAACATCCATTTGAAAGTATTTTCTAAATCACTAATGGTAAAATAAAAACAAACCAGTTTTTAGGCTTTTGAGGTCAAGTTTTCACATCTTGTACACTGGCAAAGAACAAAAACTAGGAACAGTCAAGATTAGAGGGGATAAGGGAAATAAACACTTTCATATATGTTTAACTAGTTGTAAATCTATCCAACTATTCTGGATACAAATTTGGAATTATATGTGACTAACTTGTTCATTCTATTTTGTCCAGATGTCTTACTGCTGGACAACAAAATAATCCTATTAGCACTTTTTTTTTGGTAGCAAGAACTAGAAATAAAGTAGGTATCCATCACCTGGAGAATGCCTGAACCAACTGTGATATTAATGAATGTGATGGAATATTATTGTGTCTTAAGAAATGACATATGAAGACTTCAGAGAAATCTCTACGTGAGCTGATATGGAGCAAAATAAGCAGAACTCAAAGAACAATACATGTAGTAACTACAAAAATGTATTTAAAAGGAAGTCAAACAATAAAAATTATTAATAATCTCCAGGAACTTCAATGAAAAATACATCTCTCCCTCACAGAAGGGAGGCAACTGACTACTAAGGAAGAAATTTGGTAACACTGTCAAAAGTGGTGACTGTTACTAGTTGTTTTAGTTGGAAATATTAGAAAATGCATTTCTTTGTCAGGGAATATTCAAAAGGAATGGGGGGGGGGGAGAGAGAAAGAGAGAGAGAGAGAGAGAGAGAGAGGCAGAGGCTGTGTGTGTGTGTGTGTTTGTGAGAGAGAGAGTAAGTGAGAGTGTTTGGAATTTTATGTGACTGACCTGTTCATACTCTTTTGTCCCAGCTACCCTACTGCTGGACATGTACCCCAAGAAGGTCAAAGGCAGAAGCAAAGAATCAGTACATAACAGAGTAACCCTAAAAAAAACCAAAGGCATCAATAAAATTCTTTTTGAAAGGTCAAAGTTAACAAGAAATATTGATTCATTCTATTTGTGAGTAACTTTAATGAATTACAAATATTTAGTCATTTTTCTCCCCAAATAACATGAGACTGGAAGGTATTCCTGCTCACACTGCAGGGAGTCTAGCTGATAAAAATAACTGATGTTAAAAATAGCTAAATACAAACAAACAAGAAGCTTTCTTTTAATTGGATTATGACAGACATGAATGAATGAGCTATCTGTAACTAATTTTCTTTCATCCTTAATAGCCTTTCAAGGCAAGAACAATCTCTCTAGCCTAGCTTTGCCCCTGCTGTTTCTTTACAGTAGTCCTGCTTGCTAATGCCCTCTCACCTCTTGCAATGCTAGATTGATTTTGTTCTTTTCAATTTGAATTTCTGTGGTAATAGATGAGCTCAGTGAATCAAGCTGGAGGTTCAACTATGTTAAATAAACTAAAGAATTTAAAATGTGTGGTAGAGGCTGAAAGAGTTTATAGGGATCATGCTAGGGAATATTTGCCCCAATCCCCCCTGGAAACTTCCAAGGTCTCTGAGGACATGGTGACTCATCTTTTAGTTCTTTACAGGATGGCAAACTTTCTTTTTCCAGCCTGGAAAGGCTGGCCTGGCATTGAAGAGTTTGTGCTTTGAGATGGCAAATAATGTCCCAGGAGGCTGCTGAGTCAGAGGAGCTCATAACGCCATGGATATACAAAAGGGAGCACCTCACCCTTCATCTCTCTTCTTCCAACTGTGTCTAGACTATTTTGAACTATTTTCTGAGTGGATAAAAGTGCAATTTTCCAGTCTTCTATTGGGTATCCATGCCACCATGAGCATATACCCTGCCTGGGCAAAACTGGTTAGATTCTAAACGAATCAACCACAAGAAAACATTTAGATTGAACTTCCTTATGACTAAAATTCTCTGGAGGCCACATCTTAATTTTATAATTATTTATTAAATAGCCAAAAGCAGATCAGAAAAAGAGAAAGAAAAAGTATGAGCCACGAGCAGGTTAAGTCAACCCAGGGATAGTCACCACATTCTCTCTAGTCCCTGGTTCCAAGAAAAAAAGAGTCCCCACTCCCCAGTCAATTGATGCTCTTAGTGATGTACTTTTCCTAAGTCTTTTTGATTGGGGGACCTCCTTAATCAGGACAAGAGCCAGGTCTTTCAGACACAAGGAGTAATCCCGTGGCATTTAGAATGAATTGCACAGCACCCAGATTGACTTCATTACCCAACAGGATTCTTGTTTACAAATAAAGCAAAGAGCTTGTCTCCAACTTGCCCATCCTCACTAAAGACAAAAAATGTAGACAAAGAAGGGAGGACTCCACTATATGGTCTCAGGAGGGATACAGTTCAAGCTTCAGTCCTAAAATCAAACTTTTTTTAGCTATAAAATCCAAAGGTTGTTTGGGGAGCCAAAAAGGAATACAAAATAATATTAATTTTGTATAATTTCATTTAACCTGAGTAAGTAAAAATAAAAGATTGTTTTGTTTTTCAAGAACATAGATCTTTAAATTTTTTTATCATAGTACTTCAGAAATTAAGACTTCCGGAGATTATTTTCTAGTTAAGGTAAGATTCCTTAGATGTTGTCAACATTGCTATCTTTTTTTTTTCTTACCTGTTTGGCATTGCTTTTTTTACTATCAAAAAAATTTCTGTTACAGTCTTCTATCTCAGAGAAATTCTTATTTATCTATTCTTGATTTTAAAACTGTGTCACTTATTGAGAAGTGAATGAAAATACACTTTAAAATGTGCAAAGCACCTCACTGAGCATTAGGGATATCAAAAGAAAAGTAAGAAAGCCTCTGCATTCAAAGAGCTCACATTTTAAGAAGCCACAAAGTGTGTAGCAAGTTTCAGCTTCAAGTCATAAGGTAATATATTTTCTTGGCTGTCATTTTGTTTTACGAAATCACGTCTGTTATTGATGTTGAATTGTTAGATAACAGCAAGGGCTTTGGCGTGAATAACTCTATTTGATCACCAGATATCCAGATAAGAGCACATATCCAGAACCTTAAATAGCGGCTCTTCTGTATCCTTAAGTATCAGCTAATTCCCTGCCTGCGAAAAAACAAAGGAATCAGGGTGTATATATGAATGTATGTATGTCTAAATGTACTTATTACTATGTATCACTTATTTATATCATATATCCTATGATACAGGGTGGAAACAACCAAAAACCATGGGCTACAGGACCCTGAGAAAGAAAGTCCTTTAACTTCTTGGTGCCTTCTGCAGTTCTTTAAGACCACAGCTTGCTGAGAAGGTACTGACTTGCATCGGTAGAGATTCCTCATCTTCGAGTGTCCAAGACCAATGAAATCACAGGTCTATTCCCTATTCTTATATTTTATATGAATTTAAATACATATATGTATGCATTATATATATATATATATATCTAAACTCTGAGGGTATTTTGTATATATGTATATATATATATATATGAATGCATGATTGTATAAACCATTTCTACTGTGCAATGATTCTATGGTTTCTTTAATCCCACTACAGAGGTCTATGCAAAATGCAATGAAATGGAGCTTTGACATTTTGAGGTGAACTCCAACTACAGATCACCAAACTGGAGAAATCAGGTCAAATTCCCTTATTGCCTTTGATTGTACAGTTCAAGCAAAAAAAAAAAATAGTTGTTTTTTAAAAACCGGGATCATTTTAATTCTATAAATATAGCCCCAAACCATCTGAGAGATCATATAAAAATAATCATCTACTAAAGAAAAACAGATTTCAAAGGTATTCATTAGTCCAACAGTAGTAGCTCTAAATTGAGGGCAGAGTCCAAAGGAAGCTGAGAACAAAGCCCAGTATGAGCCTGTTGGAAATGGGAGCACCTTTTTAGTTTCAAGATGTGTCATTACGGTTAAATAGTGAACAGACACACAAGAAGTGACAAAGAATAAGACAAATAAACAATTATACTGAAAGTCACAAAGAGTTCTATTCCATCCCAGAATTATTTATCTACGGTCATCTCTAATGAACCTAAAAGAACCAGTAGATTTCACAGAGGCTAAATAAAACTTTTTAAAAGGTTAGCAAAAAGATATTTATGTGGTAAATGCCTCTGAACAGTCTTTTAGTGGGTGGATTCGGCACATACCAGTACCTTTGAGCCTAGTCCAATTTTGAATTAAGCTTCACAGTTCACCTTTAAGAAACAATGAGCCTGTTTTAAAACAAAATCTTTTATTAATAAGAAACAGGGAATGAGAAATTAAAAAAATAAGATATGCATCAGCTGAATTGTCTCTAAATAGAATGTTTTACAAAGTTTTCCATTAGCCATCAGTGGATCTTTAAAACACACAACCTTTTTTTAAACTTGTTAGTCATTCATCTGTAAAATCTAGCTTTTTATGTGCATGCCAAGCATAAAATTGTCCCATGCTAAATTTAACACAAATCTCACATTACAAAGTTATGTGCACTTGCAATTTAACATGCCTATGACAAAGGTGCGGGTTTATACATCCAAAGTATCCACATTTGAGGTGAGGAGGAAAGAGCACGTTTATTTCGGTGCCTTTTCAGCTGGAGGTACATTCATGAAAATCTTCAAAAACCCCAAACAAACCTAGTTCTATAATTTAAATCTGCAGGCAATCAAGCTAGGAAAATACATAGAGGAGCCAGGCTGTGTAATCACTAACACTTGCAAAACCATTTAAACTATTCTTTAGTTGTAATTGCTAGCAGTCTCTTATGATTGTAATCTCCAAAAAAAAATCTTCCACTGGAAAAATCAAACACAGGTGTATATTAACTTCCTGCCTATTTCTAATCAAGTGTCACTCAAAGCTTAGTTTTCCCACATTAAATTTTTCTTTTCCTTTAATGCTACATTATTTCTCACCTTTTAAATAGTGAGGAGGACAGACATGGTTTCTATGACACAAGCATTATTGTCACTGCCCACCTTGGGGCACAGGAAGGAAAGCAGGAACTATGTACCTCCAATATAGCCTATTTTCAAAATAATTCCACAGTAACTAGTGGATAGAGAATTGGACTTGGAGAAAGGAGAGAAATCCAGCTTCAAACACTTACCTAGCTGTATGACTCTGGATAAGTCACTTAACCTTCCTCAGACTCAGTTTCCTCATTTATAAAATGACAACAGTTTTTCCCTCCCAGAGCTATGGTGAGGATAAAGTGAGATATCTATAAAATGCTTTGTAAACCATAAAGCATTATGAAAATACTATAGCTATTATTATTATTAGCAACTATTCGAATTCTTTAAGACTTTTAAATGCTTCTTCTAAATTAGGGGCGGAAAAGGATACTTCATTAAAGAAATCTATACCTTCAAATGCCAATCCATGATGATATTATGTTTGTTATAAATTAATATGTTACCCTTCTTTATGCTGTCCAAAGATGGTGAATCATCCTACAAAATTTTTTATGGAAAAATTCTCAACTCTTTCTAATATGCAAACTCCAATAAGTCTTACGATATTTCAGATAGCATTTAGTAACTAGAAATCAACCCTCTAATCACAAATGCCTATTTTTACATTTGAAATAATAACACTATATACATTTTTTATTACTTTACACAATTTCTTACAATAGAAATCTGAGCTCACGGAACTGATTAAGTAGGGTAGACTTTGTTTATGTTACCTTACAATTTGAATTTACATAAATCTATAGAAAAATAATACACTTTATTCCCAAAGTTATTCATTCCTAAGCAGAGCTCAGCTTTTTATTGGTGCTGTGTTGCAGCTAGATCGATCTAGTCACAGGGCCTCCAGGGTTGCTTAAAGGAAAACTAGCTGGGAAGCTGAGTAATGATTACTTGGGGTTGTACTCCCTTCTTCCCTCTGGTGCTACAGCATAGGAAACATTCAGTGTCAGTGAAGCTTGTGATGCAGAGACCCCCTTGAGCTCACTATTTAAACCTAGTACAGATGGAGTGACCATGGGGAATGGGGGGAGCCATTGTTCCTGAGCTCCAACATCTGATGTATTACTATTCCTATCACGGAGCTAGCAATCCTTTAAACTTTAGTGATTTGGTTAGTTTGGGAGGAGGTTGTTTTTGTTCTTTCTGGTCTTATCATTTCTAATTTTATATCTGTGGTATGGCTTTTTTGTACTTTTCTAATTACTTGACTTTTTTGTTTAAACAGATAAAAGCCAAGATATAAAATATCTAAGCCTTAATAAAAAAAAAAAAACCATCTTGGAGATTACAGTTTTCTATACTCTTCTTTAAAGTTAAAATGTTAATAATTAACATAGTTATATGATTTGTATCTCATATTGTTATATTAACATTCCCTCCATCATCTAAGGTTTCTGCTAAAGCCTCAACAATCACGCATATACCTGGACATCATGTGTGTACTATAGAACCAAAAGGAAATAGTGTTTTGATAATATTTCTAAGTATGAAAAGCATCAATTTTCATGAAAGGAGGATTAATTTGAAAACTGATGACACTGCTAACCAATCTAGTGTGGTTTCTCCTATTTTTAATCTAGTATTTGGCAAGTTGTACATTACAACTTCCATGAATTAATATGAATCTCTAAAAAAGTCATGAGAGGGAGAGGAAGTCAACATGGTAAGAAAGTAGTACACTGAACTACCTCAAATCCCCCTTTTTCCCACCTCATCCCACACACAAATTCAGACTCCTTCAACTCATTCTATAAAATGCACAAGACTAAGTCATAATAGTGAATAGAAAAGATCACATTGAGTCATTTTTCTAGCACAGAGGGATCTGCAGACACTTGGGTGGAATCTGGCCAGAAGTGGCCACATGGAGTGCTCCTACACACAAGACAGGCTGTGCACCATGGGAAGAAAGGGTCTCACAACTAAAATGGGACCCTGAGTCTGTGCTAAAGTTCTGTCACAGATTCTGGGTGGAATAAGGATGAGATCAGCCAGGAGTGGTCCCAGGCCCAAGGCTATGTAGTAAAAGTAACAAGTTCAGAAGTAAGTAGCAGCAGTGTAGCTAGGATTCTAGGTACAGAGTGGAGTCTCAGTTCCAGCTTCTAATACTCAGTCTGATGCCTGCAGAGGAATAACTAGGGTAGGAATCTCTAACTAGAGGAACCTATGGTTTTGTTTCTCTAAACCAGCATAGCTTTTCAACTGGTGAAAAGTGGCTGAGTTCGGAGATAGTTCATTGTTGTTTAGATCCAAATCCATGCCACAGACTTATAGAACTCAGATCATGGAGGTCTTAATCAGATTGAGCCCTGGATTAGATTGCTTTTAGAATGAGAAACTTTGGGAAAACTGAAAGCTTAAAATTCTCCAGCTTCAACTTTTTTTAAAATCCTGGAATAACACAAGAAAGCAGCAACAGGAACAGCCTAGAATTTCTCTCCAGGATTATGCAGAATCCAGCCCTAACATCAAGTTGGTAGTCAGGAAGTAGGCTTGGAAAAAAAAAAGCTAACCAAAAAAAAAAGAAAAAGAAAAAGAAAAAGAAAGCAAGAAAGAAAAAAGAATGAAAAAGAAAGCAAGAAAGAAAAGAATTCCACCATAAAAAGCTCTTATGGTAAATAAGGACTCTCAAGATATTCTCAAAAAGAGAATGATTCCAAAACAGCTACAAAGACTCAACGCCCCCCCCCCAAACAAAAAACCACAGCTTGAGTACAAATTCAACTATAATTCCTGAAAAAGATGAAATGTAAGTTTAAAAAGAGTTGAAAATGTCATTTTTTACAAATGAAATGAGAATATTAGAGGGTGAAATTGCAAAATAAATGAGAGCTATGGAAAAAAAATAAATTAAAAAGAGAATTTCTAATGTGGCTCGGCAAAACTTTGCCCAAACAATAATTATAACAGACCAAATAAAATTTGAGGCAATAAGAAATATTAAAACAAAGTCAAAAGATAGAAAAAATAGAGTAAAAGGTATCTCATGAGGGGAAAAAAAATTAACAGTTACTAGACTAATTAAAAGCTATGATGAAAAGAAGAGCTATACATTATATTTAAAAAAACTTAAAACTGTCCAAATCACTTAGAACCAGATGGCAAAATGGGCAAAGAATCTACTGGTCACCTCCTGAAAGAAATCTCAAAATGGAAATTATCAGGAACACTATACCCAAAATTCAAAGCTTTCAGGCCAAACAAAAATATTGGAAGATTCCAGAAATAAAATATTCAAGCATCAAGGAGTCAATCAGGATCACACACAATTCCACAGCCACACTATAAAACAGCTGAGAACTTAGAATACATTCTTCTAGAAAGCAAAGGATATAGCAGGGTCGGCAACTTTTTTGGCCATGAGAGCCATAAATGCCACATTTTTTAAAATGTAATTTCGTGAGAGCTGTACAATGCTCACAGTGCGCACTCCTGTAACAGCGCCTGAAAAAAAATTGACTTTATGGCTCCTGCAGAAAGAGCCATATCTGGCCCTCAAAAGAGCCAGATATGGCTCGAGAGCCATACGTTGCTGACCCCTGGGATATAGGCTTAAAACCAAGAATAACGTGTGCAGAAAACTGAGTATAATGCTGGGAAGGATCTTTAATGAAATAATGGTTCTAAGCATTCCTGCTGAAAATGCCAGAGTGATGTAGAAGCTCTGAAGTTCAAAGACAGGAATAAAGAGATATATGTCCCCACTGAGAGGGGCTAATTAGACAACACACTTCTGGTATATCTTAAAGATCTTAATCCTCCTTGTTTTCAGAGAATAATATATTGCTCATATATATGTGAAACCATCACAAATGTATTTTTTTAAAGTATATTCTCTTTTAAGGTACACATTAATGATTGATGGCATTTATTAAACACTTACTATATTCCTAGCACTGGGGATTAAACCCAAAAATGAGACAGACCCTGCCTCATAAGTAGTTAGTATTTGAACTCTAATGTAGACAAGACATAAAGGTGAGTGGTAGCAAAGGAAGAGAGTTGAGGGCTGAGAAGTCACGATGATGGGGAATGAAACAAGAGAGTCATCTATTAACCCATTTTCTTTTCCAGAAGCAATGGTAATGATAATTTGATCATGGTTCTCAGAGAAATAAGTAGAAAGAGAAGGGATACACAGGTAAAGATGATTAGTCTCCCAGGTGGTGCAAAGTCCAGTGGCTTAGTTCCTACGTGACACAAACACCAGTGGTCTAGTTTGGAGTGGAGAGCAAATACAGTAATAGGAACAAGAAAGAAAAAAAAAGTCATCTTGAACTAGACTGGAATTCACAGGAGGGCACAGGCTATGCCTTTTACATTTTTTAATCCTTCACAATAATTTGACATAGAATTTTGAGCATAGTATCTACTCATTATTAGCTGAGCAACTGAATTGATGAAAAGAATATATAAATTCAGAAAGCCTAAAAAAAGTGAATACTTACTATTACTTGTTGCTTCAGGAAATCCAATCTTTTGACTATTCCATTCCTTGTTTTCCACTGTCTAGAATATTAAATGGATAGGTTAAAGCAGAGAAGTCACCTTTTTTCATTTACTCAAAACTAAAAAATTGACTAAGAATATTCATTTAAGAAAAAGATCTCTCACATAGTCACTCCTTTTGCTACACATTTCTCTAAACTTTGGTGCCAACAGTTGGATAAAAGAGTACTAAATGCATATAAAGCTTTGCATTATTTCATCAATTTTCTTTAATCAGAATGTATATTTCCTTGTATTGTCTTCTCATTCTCTAAATTGAATGTAGGCAAATCATAAGTGCTTAACAAAAGGTAAATGGTCATCATCATGGAAGTCAAGGTATTAATGAAACTTTTACTAGATCCAAATTCTAATTAATAATAACAAAAATATCTAACATTTATAGTGTATTTATAGTACCAGATTCTGTGCTAATATTTCTATTTCAATTGTTCAAAATTTATGTAAGATTAGCAAATGCTGCTAAGAAATACTTTTTAACTTAAAATTTTTTAAATTAAACATGTAAAAACAATTTCTAACAATTGTTATCTAACATTTTGCAATAGATTTTTTCTCCCCCCCTTCCCCTTACTGTACAAGGCTGCAATTAGGCTGATAATAGTACTGTTGTGCAATACATGTTTCAATAAATAAATTTTTAAATTTTATTTTATTTTTCCTCAATTACATGTAAAAAGTCTCCAACATTTTTCAAATAATACTGAGTCTCAAGTTTTCTCCCTCCTTCCCTCCTCCCTCACCTTATCTCCATAGAGATGTAAGCAATCTTACATAGATTTTACTTGTGCAATCATGTAAAACATTTTTCTATATTAATCCTTTTGTGGAAGGCAACACGAATTAAAAACAACTGAGTAAGAAAGTGAAAAAAGTTTGCTTTGATCTGGGACTCAGACTCCATCAGTTCTTTCTCTGCAAGCAGATGGCATTTTTTTTTTTACCATGAGTCCTATGGGATTGTTTTAAATCATTGTGTTGTTGAGAAAAGCTAAGTTAAACACATATTTTTAAAGAAAAGATGGGCTACATAAGCTACTGACCACTGCTGTATAGTTTAGTCTGAAGAAATATGTATTTGAACTAAAATATATGCTGAAACATATATTTTATCACACAAAATGTTTAGAAATGAAGGATTTCCAAAGATAACCTACTCTTATTTTGTGGTGACATGGTTTCTAAGTGCTCCAGAAATGCAAGTCTTAATTCCTTCTACTCTAATAAGCTTTTTTTTTTTTTTTTTAACCCTTGTACTTCGGTGTATTGTCTCATAGGTGGAAGATTGGTAAGGGTGGGTCTAATAAGCTTTTGATTATTCATGCTAGTAGAATCTGGATATAATTTTTAAAAATCTCTCTTTAACTACTACTTTCAATCTTTTTGACCCTGAATATTTTACTAATGATTTTAATGTGATAAAAATGAGAAACTTTGTATTTTACATCCTTTTATTTCCCCTATATATTTTCTTTTAACAGATTTAACAAGCAAAGGAGGAAGGAAAAGGGAAATGAAAGAGTTCAGACATAATACAAAATAAATCACTATGTTCTGACAAATTAAAAATTGATTATGTATTAGAAAATATCTGCTTTTCTTTGAACAGGGAGCCTTCTGACTTTAAATACTTCTTTATAACTTATCTCTTACTTACAGACCCCTACAGCTTAGTACCCTGAACATTAGCTTGAGGCTCAGTAACTCTGAGTTCTAATCTTAAATGTCACTAACTTGATTTATGTTACTTAATCCCCCTGCGCCTCAGTTTCCTCACCTGTAAACTTTCAATCCATCATAGAAATTAGTTTAGTTGCTTATTTTTCTCACAATAACAAATATTCCATTTATGTTTAAATTAGATGAACCTCTTCAGAATAAAAAAATTCGAATAATTTCTTCAGAAAAATTTATTTCATAAATACTTCTTTATAAACATGTCAAACAAGTAATAAAAATCATTTTCTTATCAAAATATGTATTAACAAAATTCTGTTGTTTCTGACGTATTTAAAACTATAAAAATTAAAAATTAAAAGTCATTCAGATTATAAAAAATTAATTTATATTTTGGAAGATGACAAATTTTGCCAATAGAAAGAAGTTAGAAATATCTACTCTAAAGGATTAAATTTTAGCACTGAAAACTAATATTTAAAAGGATTGGGTAAAAAGTAACTTTCTCATGTATCTTAATATTATTCTGATAAGGAATTTCATTATGGAATCTAATAAAAATTTAAATATGTAAGCTATGTTGTACATTGGCCAAATTCCAGAAAACTATTGGCCAGCTAGAAAGAACCCATATACAAGAATTAAAATTCATAAAATGATTAACTGCATTAATTTCTTTTTTTTTTCTTAAAACCCTTACCTTTTGTCTTGGAGTCAATACCGTGTATTGGCTCCGAGGCAGAAGAGTGGAAAGGGCTAGGCAATGGGGGGTTATTATTATGCTCCATTCATATCAGCAAAACAAAAAAACTTGCCGAAGCCTAGTTGTCCAGTTTCTTACAATATTTACTCTTCACCCCTAATTAGGAGTTATGGAATAGCAGGCCCAAACTGAAACAGAAGAGGGGAATAGGGAGTTTCTTTTGTAAGATGAAGTAATATTAAGTTGGGGGCCAAGATGACCAATTATTCCTCAGTTGTGATAACGGTTACAAACAATCACAATATAGTAGATGGACAATCTTCCTGCTTCTAAACCTTATGCTTCAGATTTGTGGTATTGTCCTTCTTGTCATTTGCTCTCCTTTTTTCCAATTAAGCCTCAGCAACAGATTTTAGGAATATCATATTTTAAATACTTCAAGGATCTTGTTTTTTTTATTGTTTTATTTTTTGTTGTTGTTGTCAGTTTATTTTCTGTTGATGCAAGTTGCCACTCAACTATAGCCGAGTACACATAATATTCATGAGTTTCTGTGATCAAATATCTCATTTTCCAGTGGCTAAGCTTCCACAGATGAGATTCTTCTTGTATTTGAAGGGCTGTAATGTGGAGGAGAGATTGGATCTGCTCTGCCTGGCCTCATTAGGGTAGACCCAAGAGCAATGAAGAGAAGGGGTCAATGTAAGCTAGACATCAGGAAAGTCTTGCTAAAAACTGGAGTTGTCCAAAGGTGAAATATGCTTCTTTGAGGCATCATGCATTTATTTCCCTTCCTCAAAGGTCTTAAGGCAGAGGTTGGAGACAGTTGGAGATCTTATTGTAAGAACTTCATTTATGTTGGTTTAGAGTAGGGGGCTCTGTAGTCCCTCTTAGCTCTGAGATTCTGTGCTTCTGTGACTTTCCTGGGCTTCAGATGATATCCAGACCTAGACTAGCTTGGCAGTGTTGCCAGAAATTAAATTCCTCTGACCTAGCTTTTAAGGCCCCATGATTACTACCACACTGGGCTGAGAAATCAAAGTAGACATTAGGAGACTTTGATGCATTTGTTCAAACAACCAAGGAAGAACTACTACTGCTGTCTGACTGCCATTGAATTCTCCAAAAACTATCTTTATGGAAAGGGCTCTATATTCCACTCCCTCGAAATTTTCAGTCAACTATGGTCAGATAATCAGTGATTTTATATACATACTTATGTATATATGCATGAATGTATGTGTACACCAAAGATATCTGCAATATACATGATATAGATGTTTTGAAACACAATACAGTAATATCCTACACTACAATCAGAATTCTATCAACTTCAACTGTCCAGAACAAATTCACAAACTAGAAAGTAAATGAAAAGGACCTCAGAACAAGGGCAAACAGCTGTCACAAGGCTTTACTTTGTGATACTTAACTCAGAGGGAGATGCCTCTAAACATTCAGGCCTCAGCCTTTTTTAAAGGTGTATGTAAACCAAGAGTATATATCAAATATTTTTATCATTCTAAAGGCAGAGGATGACCAAGCTGCATATCTCTGCTTATATAGGGTAAGCTATCAAAGAGTAATAGGACCATGCAGACCATAGCCCTCTATGAACACCCACCCAGATGAATCCACTTAGGCAAATCAGTGTTTTCCAGAAGTGACTCACTTAGGTCTGGGTACAGGGAGAAGTGTCTCCATTCTGAGTTCATGCCTGAGTGACTTCAGGCAGTTCAGGTTTAGAAGTCATTGGTAACAAGAAGGCTGGTTCATCTCCTGCTTAAATGTTTAGATACAAGGTGCTCAATGTTTCCACTTTTTCAAAAGAGAACTGCAGAAAGAAGCATTCTAACATAACAAAAGAACTTGGAGATGTCAGTGTTGAGAGTTATAACAAACGCCAAATAAAGTGAATACTTCCAAACCCAGAAGAGAATTGTACCTGAAACTATGAATCTCTTGCTATGTATAGCTTACTTTAAAAAAAAAACACAATAAATTTAACATATAACTTTCAAAATTATCCTGTTTGCTCTTACTTTTCTTAAAATGAGGAAAGACCTCATTCATATGGTCTGCCTATAAGGTCAGATAGGAATTAAATTATAGGATAGGAATATGAACCCAAGTCCTCTGATAAAAGATATTCCTTCCACTACATTATCCTGGGAATTTAGGGAAACAATGATGGCCTCTACCCAGTATGCACTTAGTTAAGAATAAAGTCATGCCAACTTAACCTCATTTCCTTTTTGGTACAGGGTTACCACGCTGGGTGAACAGGAGAATGGCATAGTTATAATGCCTCTCAATTTCAGTAATTTGCATTTGACAAAGCCTGTCTTGGTATCCTTGTGGAATAAGAAGTAAGTTACCAGTCACTGGGGATATGAAGATTTAAAAATGGCAAAATATCTGCCCTCTTGGAGCTTACATTCTATTAGAAAGTACAACATAAAAAAGTAAAGGGGCAGCTGGGTAGCTCAGTGGATTGAGAGTCAGGCCTAGAGACAGGAGGTCTTAGGTTCAAAGCTGGCCTCAGACACTTCCCAGCTGTGTGACCCTGGGCAAGTCACTTGACCCCCATTGCCCACCCTTACCACTCTTCCACCTATGAGCCAATACACAGAAGTTAAGGGTTTAAAAAAAAAAAAAGTAAAGTATGAGAGTGTGATTAAGCAAAGAAGAACTCTAACCAAAAGCCTCAAAGAAAATTAGAGGTGAAAAAAATACATTCAATTTTAAGGGTCAGAGAAAACTTCAAAATATAGTAGTACCTAAGCTTAATCTAGAACAAAAAGAATTTTGGCAAATAGAGTTGAAGAGAAAATGAAATGCAACACAGGGAACAGCCTATATCTGATGTATCAAGCTGGAGAACAACTTAATAGATTAGTTTAGCTAAAACAGATTATTTTAAGAGGAATAGTGTGAAATTAGTCTAAAAAAGTAAAAGTAGTCACAATGTGAAAGGCTTTAAATATAAGAATAACTAAACCTCAGTGTAGGGTAGGACCTCAGTGTCTCTTTCTCTACATCAGAAACGGGGTCTGTGAACTTGGTTTTCTCCTCCATATTTTGATATTTTAAATATAACTGATTTTTTGGTAATTCTTTATATTCTATTTTCTGTTCTTAAAAACATTATTCTAAAAAAGGGTCCAGAGGCTTCATCACACTTTCAAAAGGATCCATGACACACACAAAAAAAAGTTTTAAGAATCCTGGATCTAGTCCATATAATACTTGAATAAGGATGTCCTCTGCAACAAGTAGTTATTCAATCTCAGGATGAACTTCCAGTGAAGGAGAAACTACTGTCTTCTGAGGGAGCCCATTCTACTTCTTAAATAAACTTTATCAGTAGGAATTTCATATGTGATATATGATATCATATAAAGTCTTATATGATATAAAGTTGTCCCCATTCATTGTCTCACACTTCTGCCCTCTAGGACAGAAAACATTTAATCTAGCTTCCAAATTTTATATATAAATATACTTAAAATAGTTATCATCTCCACTTATCCCCCCCTCCAATATTCTATTGTTAATGCTAAGGAATCCTAGTTTTTTCAACTAATATTCAAATGGCATGATCTTGAAGCCCTTCACTGTCCTTGTCACCTTCTTATGGAAACTCATTGCTACTGTTGTTCTTAAAATTCAGTGTCAGGATTAAACACTACATTTCAGGTGTGGCTTGATCATGAGTTCCATGACTTGCCCAGGGTCACACCGCTAGTACAGTACACAACTGAGGCCAGATTTGGATTTAGGAAAATGATTGGCACTGTACCCACTGTGCCACCTACCTGCTAAAGAGTTTACATTACATTCACATTAAACTTTAACTTGGATAACCCTCGACTTTTAATGGAGCCAGTCAGAACAGTTGTGTGACAACTTCCAGTAGACTTAGCAATTAGTGACTAGGAGCAGAAAGTGGGTGGCATGGGTGATCAAGGGCTGCAAATTAGCAGGGTGTTAACAGGGGTAAGACCAGAGGCTGAGAGATTTAAGGGTGGAGGACAGTTCCTTGTTGAACTGGTTAATTATATGGTTGAGGCAGTGATAGGAGTAAAGAGAAAAAGGTGAGTGCAGGATTGGGGAAAACAGGGAGGGACTAAGGGACCAGAGGTCACAGTAAGAATGATAAGCAGGTTCAGAGAGAATAAGGCAGTGGAAGAAGTAAGAGAAGATCAAAGAAGGGTAATTTTTTAATTCAAAATAATGTATGTAGAAAAGTTAAGAGTAAAGGTGAGGTCTAAGGTGTGACACAAAGCTGTCCAAATATGAAATGGGTTGGTCTTGGAAAGCAGTGAATGGGATGATACTGAAAATGATCAGGAAGAGGCTAGACACAACTTCTACTGATTGCTAGAGATGTTTTGGTGAAATTCACAATTTCAATAATTCAAGTTTCAGTAAATATTTAGGTACATATTCAGTGCAGATCACGATGGCAGGGAGTGGGTAAGTCACAACGCTTAAATAAAATATAGTCTGCTTTCTCTGAAGAAGCATTTTCCTTTACAAAGGCAAGAGTAGAAGAAGGGATCAGAAGATGATTCATGAAGGAGATGACATGTGAAGTGGACATCAATGTATAGGTATAATTATTACGGGCAGAGATGTGTGCATGAGGGAACATTTCAGACGGAAAGAATGGCAAAGGCACGGAGGTGGGAAAATATGGGGTGTATAGAGGAGAAGGTGAAAGAATCTAGTCAGGGGTGAGAAAAGCACAGGAAAGAAGTAAGAAATAGAGATGTAAGGAAGAAGTTAAATATAGAAAGATAACACACAGTAAACTGTTAAAGATCTTAAAGGTTAGATTCATGAAAAATCTATATTCACAAGGCAAAAGGCAGGCATTGAAAAGTTTTGAGTAGAAAAATGGCATGATCAAATATATGCATAAAGAGAATTAATTAGGGACCAATATGGAGGATGAAATAGATGGGGGTAAGAGTGGAAGCAGCAAGACTGGTAAGGAAACTGTTAACATAGTAGAAGGAGGAGTTAATAAGAGTTTCCTTTCTATTTCTACCACTACTACCCAAGTACAAAATCACCTACTATCTGCCCTCAGGCACTTACTAGCTGTGTGACTCTGGGCAAATCACTAAACCCTGTTTGTCTCAGTTTCCTCATCTATAAAATTAGGTGGAGAAGGAAATTGCAAAGTACTCCGGTATTTTTGCCAAGAAAACCCTAAATGGAATCAACAGACAGAACCAAAAACAAAACAAAACTGAATGTAAAGTCATATTTGTATTTTAAAATTAATTTCATAAGTACAAGATAGAAGAGTAATGGCTACATAGCATTTAACTGAGAAAGATCTAGTAATTTTAAGGGAATCCTAGTGCTCAGTAAAAGTTGACTATATGATATAGCAGTAAAAAACAACAACAACAAAAAACCTTCACATCTACCATAAAATAGTCTTGGGCACTTATATAAGAACAAACAGCACTACACACTTAGTAACTTCCACAATAATTGTAAAATAATATAATAAATGGGGCTAATAAGAATGATTCTGATAGGTTCAGTATACTATTAGGATTAGAATAATGCTCTTTTACTCAATATTATAAGTGGGGTATGTTGTCTGATTTTCCACTCCCTCAAAGTTTTGGCACTGAAAAGAGTAATTTAATTACCTAGAAAATTCACTGATGTAGACCATCTCCTTCCTTGATAATACTGGATAAATGAGGCATTACTATATTGTAAAAAGGAATGAACATCATCCAAATTATTTTTTACCAATGTGAATAAACAGGAGTAGAATTCTACTGAATCCAAAGCAAAAAAATACTAACAAATTCTAACTATGCCTCTTCTGTGACCCAATCTGGTCACTTGGAAACATCTGGAGGTATCACTAAGAACATGATGCAATTCTACTCTTTATGTAACTTCTGGGGAAATCTAATATAAGTTTATGGCAGCTTCTCATTCTACCAAAGTATTATATATATATATATATGTGTGTGTGTGTGTGTGTGTGTGTGTGTGTGTGTGTGTGTGTGTGTACATCCCCTACTGAGTTACAGCTGCTAATTAATTTGGCATTCTTATGTCAAGATACAATATTACTAGTCTTCAAGAAAAAACATATTTTTGTGACATTTACTCAAAGAAGTATATATTATCCTAATTTGAACCAAACATACCACAGAATTATGGGGCACAGGGAAAAGTAAGCCTTCTCCATTCCACTCCTTTCCTAGAGTTGGCTTTTCCAAAGAGCTTCTCAGTTCTATGTTTCTCTCCCTAAGGTATTTCATGGGAAGCAGAGTTGTTGTGGTAGAAAGAACACAACTTTGGAGTCAGTATGGTATAGAAAAGAACTCTGGATTTGGCATCAGAGAACTGAATTAGAATCAGATGTCTGCGGGCTATCCATGTAGACTTAGGCTAGTCATCTAATCTTTTTGACTTCAGTTTTGTTGACTGTAAAATGAGGAGTAATGTAAATGTAAATGACTGGTAAGGTCCCTTCCAACTCTATTAGTCAGAAAATCTGACCTTTGAGTCTCAGCTATACTTACTGGTTTGGGCAAGTCATTTAAACTTCTCTGAGTTTTGTTTCCTCATTTGTAAAACAGGGATACTTATATTTACTATATCTACCCTTAGCTAAGGGTCACAGGGCCAGTGACTAAGACAGTTCCATGCCTTCCAATATGGGAACCCCAGAAGGAAAAGGGAAAGGCTCATAAGGTGTCACTTGCTACCATCTAGCACTTTGGAGCATTCTAAGCCAAAGACCTCAGAAGCATATAGGGCAGACAAAGGCACACAACTTTTCCCTAAGTCTTACACAAGACACATATAATGTAAGGTACAAAAATCTTGTCATTAGTGCGGGCATTCCTTTCTTGGCACAGTTAACAAGACAAAGAGAAGCACCAATTAAATGAGATAATATTTATAAAGTGTATGGCATAGTGACTGGCACATAGTAGGTGCCCTGAAAATGCTTGTTCCCTCCCCTTACTCCTTCCCCCTACCTTTATCCTTCAGTTCTCCCATTTACAGCACAGATTGGGATAATTTACATAATGGATTTAAAAGGCACATGAGAGACAAAAATCCTAATGGAAAGAATGGGACTTAAAGACAGATGGCGATAGTATGTGAGGACCTAGAGGAGCCCAGATATTCCCTTTCCCAAATAGCCCAGTAAAGTTCTAAAACTGTACCAGAAGGAGCAGTGATTAAGAAAACCAAAAAGAATTAGCAATAAGCCCCCTTATCCAAATCAGGACTGAACAAAAGGGCTTCCAGAATTCCATGGAAACATTGAGTGTAAGAATGTTAAGGGCAGTTAGATGATTAATTGGGAAGCATCTCAGTCACAGAGAGGGAAAAGAGGCAGAGCAGCACTTAGGGATGGTCCAGAAACCCCGTCCTCATAGGAGACAGGAAAAGAACAGAGGAGAAATGAAAGAAAGAAATTACCTTTTTGATTTATAAATAGTAGGAACTTTCCTAGCTATATTATCAAATAAAGAGATAAAAATAATCACTAAAGAAGACAGGGAAATTTTTGATTATATAAAATTTAAAAGTTTTTGCACAAACAAAACCAATGAAAGTAAAATTAGAAGAGAAACAAATCACTGGAAAAGAAAACCTTTGCAACAAGTTTCTCTGTTCAAAATTTCATGGCCAAGATATGTAAGAAACTGATTCAAATTCATAACAACCACCATTCTCCAATGGTCAAATGAGTCAAAAAGACTGTTTTCTAAGAAAGAATTCTATCAGCACAAGAAAAAATGTTCCAAATGACATACATTGAAATTAAAGTAACTCTGAGATTCTACTTCAGATATGGCAAAATAGCAAAGTTGACAAAAAAGGAAAACGACAGTTGTTGAAAGAATTACAGGTAAATAAACATAATAATGCATTATTGTTGGAGCTGTGAATCCAGTCATTCTAGAAAGAAATTTGGAAGGATGTTCAAAACTATGCATACTCTTTGGCCCAGCTATGCCACTTTTTGTAGAGCAAAGAAAGACTAAAAAGGACTTACATTCACAAAACTTTTTATAGTAGCAAAGCAAAGAAAATTAGGCATAGTGCATATTTCTTGGTGAAAGGCTACATAAATTATGGTATCTGAATGAAATAGATTATGCCATAAGAAATAAACAATTTCAGAGCTACATGGAAAAACCTCTATAAAACTGATATACAGTGAAATGAGCTGAATTAGACAAACAATTTCTAAATGACAACATGATTTAAAAAACAAAAAACTTTAAAAGACCTGTTAACAATGTAAAAAAACAACTATGATTATAAAGAAATGATGATGAAGCATAATACACACATACTGACAAAGAGGAGATAACTAAAAATGCAGAGTAAGAAACATTTTGGGGCATAGTTAATGTAGAAATTTGTTTTGTTTGCATATCTGCAAACAAATATACCTACATATTTCTTATGAGAGCTTTTTTCTTCTTTTTTTCAATGTGGAAGAGGGTTAAGAAGGTAAAGGAGGTTAGGAGTAGGAAGGAAGGAATTCAGAAAGACAGAGAGAGAAAGACCAAAAGAGAAATAACGAGAGATGAAGGAAGAAAGGAATGAAGAAAGGAAGAAAGGAAAGAAGGAAGGAAGAAAGGAAGGAAGGAAGGAAGGAAGGAAGGAAGGAAGGAAGGAAGGGAAAGTGAAGTCAAGAGAGAAAGAGAAAAAGAAGGAAATGAGAAAGAGAAAGGGAGAGAGAGAGAAGGAAGAATAGGGGGAAAAACTGTGATTGAGATATCTTATTAAAAATGAAGAGGAAAATAAAGCCAAAGGCCAAAAAGAAGTTCAGACAGTCAGGCCAGCTTTGAAAGCTACAGGATAAATTCATTACATATTTTAAAAGAAAAGCAAATTAGGGATCTGTAATTTTCAATATAATCCTTCAGTTTTGCTGTGAGTAGGAAAATGTCCATTTCTTTTGGAGTTTAAGTTCAAAATTTAAAAGAAAATTTAAAGAGAAAATGAGAGTATCTTCCCGAACTCTTCAAAGACTAAGTAGGGGCAGCTGGGTTGCTCAGTGGATAGAGCACCAGTCCTGGAGAAAGGAGATCTTGGTTTCATATGTAGCCTCAGACACTTCCTTGCTATGTGTAACTCTGGACAAGTCACTTAATCCCAACTGCCTAGCCCTTGTTGCTCTTTGGCCTTGGAATCAATACTCTAAGACAAAAGGTGAGCATCAAAAAAGAGAGAGAAAAAAAGTAGATAATGACAGAATGGAAGACTTGGAGCCCAGGCACTAACAAAGGAAGTAAGTAATGGGACGGACTCATCGAGAACAGATCACAAATTGAAAAGAGAAACTCCCTGGAACAATCCAAAAAGAAGTATTTGCTAAGCCACCAGAGAAGACCTTTTACATAAAGGGTCTTGCTGTGGGATCCAGATGTTCAGAAACCAGAAAGTGTAAATAGCCCGGTGCCATTCCGGCCCCAGAGGCAAGAAAGAGCTGTAAAACTGGCAGCTGAGGCTCTAGTGTAATCTCTCTATGGACCCCTGCTCAAAAGCTAGACCCCAGAGTTAATAAGTGCTTTTTAGACTGGATTGAATTGGAGCTCACTAGCACAACTGCAAGGGAGCAGGGAGAGAAGCAGAACTGGGGGTGGGGCAGTAGAGGGGTTCCTCAGGGAGCTGGAAAAGAGAAGAAGCCAGCAGAGATGCAGCCCTGAAGGGAATCAAAGCAAAGGAAGCTGCCAGCCAAAGAGGCACATGAATGCTGAGCATCATCAGCGCGAAGAGACGGACCCCAAGTCCTTCTCTCTTCCTGGGTCCTTACCCCAGAGTGCTATTATTGGTAATGACTCCATAGGCCACTCGGAGGAAGGGAGTAGCTGACTCAAGGAGTCTCTGGACAGTCTTGGGCTTCGCTATGTCCTTTACTGAGTAAAGGAAAATATCTTCTTTTGAAGCCTTGAAAGACCAAATAACCCTAAGGGGGAGCTAATGGTTACTCTTGGAGGACTGTCGGATGCTCAAGTTTCCGGGTGCTATCTACCAAAGGAAAAGGAGGTCCCCTAAGTTTAGCCTGACCCTCTGCACCAAGACGACACCTCTGGCATAGGAGCTGCAGGGAAAACCTTCTACACCGTCATATTCCCCAGAGCCACATTGCTCTGTTGTAAAAAGAGCTCTGGTGCCAGCCTCTGTCACTGCAACGTACAGTCCTACCACTGCAGCATAATGGGCCAAACTGAACAGAAACCCCAAAGCTTGGTCTTTAGCTGCCTTTTCCTATCTGGAGGTGTCAGGGAAAGCCTCACGTAGGAGAAGGGACTTGAAGGGAACTTTAAAAGAAACTTGGGGTTCCGGGAGACAGGGGAAAGAAGAGAGTACCTTCCAGGCTGTGCAAATGCAGGAGACTGGTGGCAGAATGTTGCATATAAGGAAGACCAAGAAAGCTCATTTTGCTAGAACACATAATGCTCTGTCAAGGAGAATAATACTCAAAAAGCCAAGAAAATTAGGTTGGAGTCAGACAGTGATGGGCTTTAAATGCTACATAGAAGAAATAGTCTCTGCTCTCAAGAAACTCATAGTCTGATAGATAAGGCAAGAGGCAAAAAATGATGTACAAATGAGACACAGATAGTATAAACTAGTGGTGATTTCAGAAAGAAAGCATCAGCATTAAGGAGGACTGCCAAAGACTTCTGGCAGAAGGTGGGCCTTTAGCGAGGACTTCATGGAAGCCAGGAGGCAGAAACGAGGAGGGAGCATGCTCCAGGCATGGGGGATGCCAGTGGGAATGATCAGTCAGGAGACTCAGCATCGTCTACAAGAAATAGCAGGGAGATCAGTAAGCAGCATGGGATGGATGGCTGAGTGTGTGTAAGGGAGGGAGGCATAAGAAGTCTGGAAAGGTAGAAAGAGGCCAGCTTGTGAAGGCTTTGAAAGTCTAATAGGATGTCCTGTTGGATGGTGGAGGTAACAGGGATTCCCTGGAGTGGGGTGAATGGGAGAAGGGGGATATGGGCTGCTGCGAGGAGGCCAAGGAGCTTTGAGATACAGACGAGGAGAGAAGAGAGAGCTCCCAGAGAACAACTGCTATTTTTTCCAGAAAGCTAAGAGGTGAGAGCTTCTGCTTAGGAGGGGGAGAGGTTGGTGTGGGAGGCAGTAAGGAATGCCACTGAGAATCAATTAGGAAAAGGAAAGATTTCCTTGTTACAATGAAGGCCCAGGTGAGACGAGATGAAAAGTTTGGAAACAAGCCCAGTTGACATGGTTGTGTGACTATTCGTGCATAACAGCATGTAAGGAGAAGTTATTGCCAAATCCATCTGCTTGCCAAAGAACAAGAGAGACAAGGTGAACGAGAGCAATGCCAGTTTAGGATATAAATTTTTGGATAAATCTTAAAGGAACCCAAAGGAGTCAAAGACATAGGTATAGATAGGTCTGATACTTAATAGATTATTTGGTGTACATCTTTTTGTGGAATCAAAGAACTGGAAGTAAAGTGGATGCTCAAATCTAAGAGACTGGCTAAAAAATGTACAGTATATAAATGTAATGGAGTATTATTACATAGTACAAAATGGCAAATATAAGAAATTCAGAGAAACATGGGGAAACTGCATGAACCAAAGACAGAAGGAAATAAGAAATTTTGTTTACAATCCGCTTTTTCCAATCTACTATGTATATGGAGGGCAGCTAGGTGGCCTAGTGGCTAGAGTGTTGGGTCTGGAATCAGGAAGTCTCATCATCTAGAATTCAGATCTAGCCTCAGGCACTGTGTGACCCTGGATAAGTCACTTAATACCATTGCCTCAGTTTCCTCATCAGTAAAATGAGCTGGAGAAGGAAATAGCAGAGCACTCCAGCATTTTGGCCAAAAAAGACCCAAAATGAGATCATGAGGAGACAGGACTGAATGACTAAACCATATTATACATGGACATAAATGTCATTTATTTGATATTTGAGTTCAGAAAAAAAATCTTTTAAAAATACATTAAACACATTACAGTGAAGGCATAATACTAGTTGCTGGAGACACAAAGACAAAATAAAAGTTTTCATCCTTAAAGACTATGTATTGTATTTGAAGGAATAAAGTATATACATAAGCAAATAAAGGTAAATTAAGGCAGGAGAAAACATAGACAAATGTGGGGATGACTAAGAGCGTTGTGGTGGTATCTGAATTTATCCTTGAAAGAATTTAAGGATTCCAAGAGGCAGAGGTTGGGAGAGAACATATCCCAAGTTGATTGGTTGGTTGTTGTCCTTTGTACTCAAAGAGAACAAAAGTAACATCACTGGTGATGTCTTTTGACTCCCATATAAACTGGATTTCAGCGAGACAGAATTGCACAAAGTCCTTAGCCTCTTTCAGAGTCTTTGAAGTCCCATGACAAGTCAGAACTGGTGGTGGCCCAGGATTCTGGAAATGACTGTGGTTTCTTCCCTGCCAAACCAAGCGCGAAGTTCTCCACAATGCCTGCTTCAGCCATCTTCTTGGCCATTGGAACAAACTGTTCTCATCCATCCCTTCTTTCAGAGGGCATCTTCACACGCCTGAGGAGATACCCCACAATTCCCTGACAGGTCTGAGGCGTCAGCCACCCTCCACCTAGGTTAGCCTGTCTGCCAAGAGGGTTTGCCAGAGTGGCCATTGCCCTTGCCACAGCTTCTTGGAACCACACGTGAAAGGAGCCCTGAAATTGGCTCAGCAAGCCCTCCCACCAGAGGTACTAGTCTTCCCTGAACATCTTCTACACCCCACATCCCAAGTTAGTAAGTCAATAAACATTTATTAAAGGCCTATCATGTGCCAAGCACTGTGGTAAGGACATTCCATGCATAGAGAAGAGTTTTGGGATGGAAGACAATATTAAAAGCTAAGGATATAGACAGAGTACAGGGAGTTAAAGGGAATAATATGAAATAACTGGAAAGGGAAAAGTCAAATTATGATGAGTCAAATTTTTTGAGCAGGAGGTAGATGAGGTCATCAAAGAATAATGGACAAGTTTTAAAATTTGTCCAAGAGTGCCACTCTAAGTTTCTACTCTGAATCCAACTCGTTGTCCATCTATATTAGATCTAGATACTGAGAGACAAACTCTCTAGGTTATCTAATCAAATATGTGTTGTAATCCAAGTGTTAATTATTATTCATCCATTTGGGCTTTCTGAGTGGATGGTCAGAACAAATTTCTTTTAGTGATTCCAGATATCATCAAGAAAGCATTGAGGTGTTCTTGGGCTTGATGCCATTAGTATGATATCATCTGTAAACAGGAACTCCTGGAAGACCTCAACATATGCAGGTGACCCCATAAAGACATGAATTTTGTCCTGAACCTCCTCCATTCTAGTGTTAACCCCTTTTGTAAGCATACATCTCTTGTTTTATGCCTAACCGATGTTTATGATTAGAGGGTTATTAACTGAGGCTATTTCTGCCGTTTCCAAAAAAATTTTTTCCAAAGAAATTTTAATACTTTTGATAATATAAGTGGGAGAGACTTTGTTGCAAACAAGTCTTTAAAGGTAATTTTTTGTTCTGATAAATCAAAGGCTTTTTTATAATTGAAAAAAATAAGCAAGGTGAGTTTCATATTCTCTACACTTTCAGGGAATGAGAAAAAGATAAAGATATGACCCACTGTTGAATATCACTTTTTTTTTTAATTTTTAAACCCTTAACTTCTGTGTATTGACTTATAGGTGGAAGATTGGTAAGGGTAGGCAATGGGGGTCAAGTGACTTGCCCAGGGTCACACAGCTGGGAAGTGTCTGAGATCAGATTTGAACCTAGGACCTCCTGTCTCTAGGCCTGGCTCTCAATCCACTGAGCTACCCAGCTGCCCAAATATCACTTTTAAAAACACCTTTTTGCTTACTCAATTTTGCCCTCAATTTATGTATAAAGGACTCTCAAAGATTTTGTGTAGATGGGAGAGTAGTAATATAGCTTGATAGTCAACGGACGTATTTTCAGTATTAATGTTTTAGTCCAAGATTTTTTTCATGGCTTTGATAGCCTCCTCTTCTTTAGATATCTTATATATGTGTCCCTCAGTGCTCTCACAGATGAACTGCCAGCATGGATCTCCACTATAGATACTTGGTCTAATCTGGCTGTTTCCTCCTCCACTTTTGTTCTCTTTATTAATTTCCACTTCCCAGAAGTACATCCATGACTATGGCGTTAGGATCCAAGTGTGATAGTACCACTGTCTTTGAAAGTGAAAACAGTCTAATGTGTTTTAATTTGGTTTTCTCTTTGTTGTCCTCTCTTTTCATTCTAAAATGCCCTTAGGATGACTTTACTTAGTTGAACAAATCTAATAAGATGATCCTTGATTGGGGCTAAAGAGAGAGTCTTGATTTCAAAAAGTGAATTTTACAAGAACAAGATGGGTAATTAATCTGAAAATTATCCAAGAGTTTTAGTGAACTAGAAGTTCTGAACATATGATGTGGAAGACCAGGAGTTAATGTCATCTTAAGCCAAGAGAGTAGTGTCCAGTAAACAGTAAATGAAAACTCCCCTGCCTCAGGAAGAGCACACCTTGAGCACACTGTTCAGTCTGGCTCCACAGTTCAGGGATCTATTGATAAGATGGAAACCATTTGGAGGACAACCAGAATGTTTGAGTTCATACCATAAGGTGTGTTAAGCAGAGACATGGCAACTCTCTTCAAGTACCTGAATTTTTGAGATGTATGGAAGGGTTAGGGATAATTGGCTTTCTAAGTCTCTGGAAAAAAGGAGTAGGAATAATGGGTAGAAATTACAAAGAGGCAAATTTAGGTTCAATGTGAGGGAAAACTCCCTAAGAGTTGGAGTTATTCAAAAGTGCAACTGATTGTCTCAGATGGTGAGTTTCCCCTCACCAGAGACTTTTTCAAAAATGCTGAATGATTGCTTGTCAGGTATGTAGTAGAGGATTTTTGATTAGACACACATTGGACAAATACTTTCTATGGTCTCTTCCAACTCTGCGGCCTACCAGTTCTCCTGGGATAATATGACATAGCTGGAGCTCTCTCTAAGCTCCCTACAAATCTGCATAGCTTTTCAGTTTTGTGAGGTGATACTGTTCATATAATGTTCAGATAATGTTTTTCCAACATTCTCCATAATGGTTTGCAAATGAGCTTGTTTTCTAAACTAATAGTGTTTAGCTTCCAAGTTTTTTTGCTTAGCAAAATCATTGGTAATATGCTTACTGAATTGGGCCCTCAATCTCCTTATTTTGGGGGAATATTTTGCATTACCTAAACTCCTCTCAAAAATAATGGAAGACAATGGCTTTACTTTTTTCCCACTTCCCATTTCTGGATGTCAAAACCTTGCTTAACCAAGTCAGATCATGATTTCTATACAACACACACACACACACACACACACACACACACACACACACACACACCACACACACACACACACACACACACACACACACACACACACACACACGCACTGTTAAGGATTACACATGCATTGTCCAGTGCTTGCCATTTCTCTTCCTGAAGGAATTACTCGTGATATATTGAACTTTTGATTTTCTATAATTTCTTTGGCCTTTAATTTACTGATAATTAAGCTACACATTTTTCAACATATTTTCCCCAGTGGAACTTAAAGGAAGCCACTGAATAAAAAAGTATATGTAGCTCGGGCACTTTTGTTTCTTCAAATTCTTCAAAATTCTTCAGAGATGCCTTTATTTCGCTGTTCTCTGTAATAGCTATTAGTACATTAGCTATAAATGTCTCTTCATGGTGATTTTTTGAATATACATAATGACCATACAAGTTGAGATGGCAAAAGTCTAGTAAATGATGCTTCTAATTTTGTGTTGGTACAAAATCAAGGGAGCTTCTTCTATTCTATTTTGATTGGTAAGTTCATCAACTCCCATGGATTCAATGATCATTTCTAAGTTGATGATTCTCAGCTCTATTTTTCAAGTTGTAACCTCTCTCCCACCCTCCAGTACTACATCTCCAGTCACCAATTATTAGACATCTTGAACTGTATGTGTCATGGGCCTCTTAAACTCAACATGTCTAAGACTCATCATTTTCCACTCACTTCCATATTAGTGTCTAGGGTACTGTCATCCTCCTTGTCACCTAGGTTCTCAATCTCAGTGTCATGCTGGATTCCTTCCTCATGCTGACCCTACCCACTGCTTCCAAATGGTTGCTAAGTCCTATTGTTTCTTCCTTCAGAACCTCCCTTGTATGTGCCCCCTTCTCCCCTCTGGCACTGCCATCTCCCTGGTATCGGCCATAATCATCTCATGCCTAAACTACTACAATAGCATGCTAGTTGGTCTCCCTGCCAAAAATCTCTCCTTCCTCCTGTCCATCCTTTAGTGAGATGTCAAACTTTTCTTCCTAAAGTGCTGATTTGATGATGTCATCCCCCTAGTCAATAAACAGTTTGTGACTCCCTTTTGCCTCCCAATTGTCTCCAGGAACACATTTAAAATCCTTTATATGGCTTTTAAAGCCCTTCATAACCTCAAATCTTTCTATCTTTCTTATATATTACTCCTCTCCACAAACTCTATGATCCATTAACACTGATTTCTTTTTGTTCCTTGTACATGGCATTTCGTTTCCTAGTTTTGAGCATTTACACTGGCTGTCCTTCACTCCTAGAATGCTTCCCCTCCTCATAGCCAAGCCCTGGTTTCCTTGGCTTCTTTCAGGTCTCATCTAAAGCCAGAACTTTTGCAAGGAGTCTATCCCAGTCCTCAAACTCAGCATCTTCTTTCTGAAATTATCTCCAGTTTATATTGTCTGTGTCTTGTTTGTACACAGTTTGCATGTGGTATATTCCATTAGATCATGGGCTCTTTGAGAATAGGGACTGCTTCTTTTTGCCTTTGGAACCTATAAGAATATAGGCTTATTGGGGACAGCCGGGTAGCTCAGTGGATAGAGAGTCAAGCCTAGAGACAGGAGGTCCTGGTTCAAATCTGGCCTCAGACACTTCCCAGCTGTGTGACCCTGGGCAAGTCATTTGACCCCCATTGCTGAATCCTACCACTCTTCCACCAAGGAGCCAATACACAGAAGTTAAGGGTTTAAAAAAAAAAAAGAATATAGGCTTATTATATTCTCGAAGGCTATGTCAGTAAAACTGACAATTTCTACCAATTTGGACAGCTTTTGAGTATAGTACTATAGACTGTTTCTACTGTTTAAGGACAGGTCTAGCTAATTACAGAGAGGCTCACCACCAGTAAGCTAGCCACTAATTGGTGAATTATTTCTTGATGACAACCAATGTAAAAACGAAAACACAAAAAGATCCTCAATTCCATAAGTCCCCTGCAGATTCTGTGGTCATAGTGGTAGTATAATTAAAGAGGGGCCAGAGGGTGCTAAAAATAGTTTTTATGTCTATAAATATTAATTTAACTGTCAGTACTACAAATGTACAGTCCTTGTCCAATGACTAATGGGTTGCTAGATTATTAAAGGAACTGAACCATATCTACATAGACATTCTCAATATAAATGAAACCAGATGGTATAAGAAAGTTGCAACCAAATGCCTCACAGGTTCTCCTTGGAGAGGCAAATAAAGGAATTAGTGTAGTTAGTTTCATTCATCATCCAGGGGCAATAAGAAACATCATTTTATGGCACATTGGTCCTCATGCAGTATCCTGTACTCATTTTGAACCTAGTTTCACTCCTAACACTCCACATTTTTCCACTTCTGCTCTTGTGAGTCCCTCCACTGATTGGCAAGTTCATACTTGGAACTTCCATTTGAGAAAGTTGCCCATCAGACTTACTTTTAACCCAGCCCAGTTCCTGACTCTAGACTTTTTTCCACCTCGTCCCCACTTGGGTACCTCCCCTGAAAAAAAAACATTTTTCATCCCTTTCACGAGTTGTCTTTGCCCACTAGAACATACACTCCTTAAGGGTAAGGACTCTCTTCTGCTTTTATTCCTAGTGCTAGTATTCCTAGTACTTAGGATAGTCCTGGAATCAGACTGTGATGGGCTTTATGTGCTATACAGAAGAGACAATCTCTGCTCTCAAGGAGCTTATAGTCTGATGGGGAAGATAACATACAAACAACAATGTACATATAAGATAAATTGCTTAAAGTCTCTGAGGGAGGGGACTAAGATTACAAAGCACTGGGAAAAGTTTGATCATATGTATATATCTTATAAATATACTGCGAATTTAGATAAGTAAATGGTAGGATAGAAGCTGAAAAACTAATGAAACCCTGGGCTACTTTAAGAAGAGCAAAGTTTTCTAGGACAAAAAAAAGTCCTCTTAGAGAAATGCAAAGCAAAACAATTCTGAGATATCACCTCACTCCCACTAGACTGGCTAAAACGACAAAAGGGCAAAATGACAAGTATTGGAGGGGATACAGAAAAACTAATATTCTGTTGGTGGAGCTATGAACTGGTCCAAACATTCTGGAGGGCAATTTGGCATCATACCTAGAGAGTTATGAAACTGTGTATGCCCTAAGACTCAGCAATAACATTGTTATTTCTCAAAAATCAGGGAAAAAGGAAAAGAACCCATACATTCCAAAATATTTATAGCAGCTCTCTTTGTGGTGACAAAGAACTAGAAATTGAAAGGATGCCCATCAGTTGGAGAATGGCTAAACAAATTGTGAGATATGATTGTAAAGGAATACTACTGTGCCATAAGAAGCAACAAGCAAGCTAATTTTGAAAACACTTGGAAAGAACTGCACAGGCAATGAACAGCAAAATGAGAACCAAAAGAACATTAAACATAGCTACAGAATTAATACTGGAAGACTAAATCGTAAATGTTGCCTCCAGAGAGTAAAAGGTAAAAAACATGACTTGATTTGTATGAACATGTTAGTCTTTGAGACAATACCTTCTGTGATATGGAGAGGGTGGGGATGGGATTTATTATGTAGATAGGAAGAGAAAGAAGTAAGCTAAACATCTAAGTGATAGGTGATTCTTTTCTGTACGGTATTCTTTTTCTTTGCATATAGAATTGCTTGTTTTATTTGATTTTGTAAAATTTGGAATAAACAAGAAAATAAAAAGTCCTTTCTCTGTCAAAATTTGACTTGGGATCTACTCTCACTACTGGAGCCCACAAAAATTACACTCATTGTGTGATGGGTAATTTTTCCCACTTACGCCTTTAGTTTTTCCATCTAGGGATTGGATTGGATGTTCTTTAAAGTCTCTTCCAATTTAATTTTGATTTTGCTATTACAGTGTGTTGTGCAAAGTAGGAATTTAATAAATGTTAACTGAATTCAACTGAACTGCCTATTAAGTGCATAAAAAAATCTAAATGAAGGTAACATGCACACAAATAACTCTGAGAAGGTAAGATAATAAGTACAAAGGAGAGATCCAGAGAAGTGATATGAGAAATCTGAAGGAGGGGTAAAGAGCTGTCGCATAGAAAAGGGAGGGGCTGGGGGGGGGGGTAGACAAGCACTTCTTAAACCCCTGCTATGTTACAGGAATAGTGCTAAGTACTTTACAGATCTGATCTGATTTGAAGAAATTTTCTGATTGGACTCATAAGGCAAAATAAGGAAAAAGGGGTAAAAGTGTCAGAGGCACAAATTTATGCTAAATCTAACAAAAAGCTTCCTAACAATTAGAGATACCCAAAGTAGAAAAGAGTGTTTCCAGAAGTAGAGGGGTTTTTTTCACTGAAAATCTCAGAGCAAAGGCTGGAATGATGGCTACTTCAAGTTTGGGCTGGATCAGATAACCTTCCAATTCTGAAATTCAACGACTTTCACCTGAGAGAAAGGGATAATGGTTAGGGAAATTTTTGTAAGGGAAACAGAAACTGAGTTGGACCCTGAAGGAATATTATGGTTTTTGGATCATGGCAAGATTCACCCTCTCTCTAGGGATAAAGAGTATGATGAGGAGAATGATAGCGAGAAAAGACTGCTCTAATGGGGAAATAAGAAGCCAAAGGGGATACAGCTCTAGGCGAGATCTTTATTTGGGGTCTGCAGAAACTTAAGAACTTCAATAGAAAAAGGCAGAAGGGAGTTCAGTGAGTGTAGAATATTTTCTAGAAACCTGGCAATAAAAAAAGAGACAGACAGAGTGAGAGACAGAGACAGAGACAGAGACAGAGAAAGAGGAGATAATAGTTTGAACTGCTGCCAAGGTCAAGGAAAGGGGTTTGTTTAAGAACCTGGTAGATATTGGAGTATATTTGTAGCATTCTCCATTTCTAACAGTGGAATGTTATGTTTATGAACATTAATCACTAAATTAAGCACTTAGTTTAATCTAATGTTAATACCTAAATACTCCTTTCGCAGATTATTTTTCATCTAAAATGAAGATGGGAGAGATGATTCGGAGAAAGTAAAAAATTTAACTACCCCATAAACATGGTCTTCTAGACAAAGAGTATTTTATGTGTTATGTAGGCCATAGATCCTGACTACAAAATGAAAACAGATTACCTGGTCAGACAATGATAGATAACAAATTTAAGTCTACATTTTATATGACATTTAGAATACCATTGTTTTAAAAATATAGATAATTATGAACATTATTGTGAATATTAGCAATAATTTCTGCTTACTTCATCATGCATAAAAAATGTTAACATTATTGAAAGGTTTCTTTTAGAGGATAATGTTAAATGATAGGAATAGAAAAGACCAATAACAGTTAAAAGTGTACAATTATTTGCAAATAAAAGCTATTCTCTTTCTATGTAATGATCTTGTTCTAAATAAAATGAAACATTGCCATAAATATTTTCAGCTCCTCAAATGTTGGTTAAATTTAATTACTGTTATTTTTTTATTTTTAAAATATTTTTCCATGTTTACATATTTCATTTTCTTTCCCTCCCCTCTTCCCTCCCCCATCTGGGATCCAATAAGCATTTCCACTGGGTTATACAAATGTCTATCACTTATACCTATTTTCATGTTATTCATTTTTGCAATAGAGCAATCTTTTAAAACCAAACCCCTAAATCATATATCCATATAAACAAATGATAAGTCATTTGTTTTTCTTCTGTGTTTCTCCTCCCACAGTTCTTTCTCTTGATGTCGACAGCGTTCTTTCTCACATTACTGTGTTATTATTGTTCTGAATTGAGTCAAAATTATCATCAGTATTTGAAATATTGTAAATTATACTTAGAAGATTTCTTATAACATGAAATACCAAAGATCTAATTTTGTGCTGATTTTACTTTCTAGAAAGTTGTGGCCACCTGCTTAATATACCTAAAGGTAATGTTAAGTTGCATAGTAAATTGTTAAAGGGGCCTAGCAGTTCAAAACAAATTTCAGTACTTTCACAGAACATAAAATCTTTTAAAAAGAAATTTGGCTCCAGGGACTTTCAGGATATGAGGTAATCACTAAAATATGACCCCAGGAGTACAGGGACACTCCTTAGATGATATTGGGAGTCAAACCTACGAAAAATTATAATTTGGCAGAGTTTCGTCTTCTGAGTTCTCGACCTCCAGTTCGAATATTCCCTTTTTGCTTTAACACCACTGATGTCCTACTCCTTAGCTTCTTAGAGCTTCTTCTCCCAATCATGGTATAGCATCAATGCCTATCTTCCCCAGAAGAAGCTTTTCCTTGAAACTACCCCTACGTTTTCCATTCTACAAAATAAATCTACTTATTCATTCTTATAGGAATCTGCTTTAACAAGGCTATAAGACTTGAAATCAAGCTGAGAAACCAATTCCCACTAAGCTTAATGTATAATTTCAGTGCTCCTCTTTCCCTATGTCTTTTCTTTTTCTACCAAAATAATTTACATTTTTAACAGAAAAAATAATTCCTAAAAAGGAATAAATTTCCTTTGGAAAGTGCAACTTTTAAGTACTTTGTAGGTAGCCTGAACATAAAAAAAAAAAAAAATACCAGAAAGTAGCTAAGAAGTAAGAGAGGTTATGATACCAGGGAACCTACAACAATACTCTATGACAGTGATGGCAAACCTTTTACAAATGGAGTGCTGGGCTCTGCCCCTGCACCCAGACTGAGTGCCACACCAGGCCCCACCCTTACCCCAGAAGGGGGAGGGAATAAGCGCTCCCATTGGCTGCTGGGCAGAGGGGCAGGGGAAGTGAGGAACGCATAGAGAGGGGGAGGAGAACAACTCCACCCAAGTCCCTCTGGCTTTCTGGTAACAAACTGTGGCAGGCTACTGCAGGTGTGAGAGGCCCACCGAGAGGGCTCTGCATATCTTTTGGGGCACGTGTGCCATAGGTTCTCCATCACTGTACTATGAAATCACCTTAATAAATTACCATTTCTGGAGTGATTCATATACCTCATTGGAAGTTAATGATTATGTAGATATACTGAAGTTGCTTGGAAAGAGACAAAACATCCAATTATGATGATTCTATAAGGTATAAAATCACACTTGGAAAATAGTAGCATTGTATTCTGATGTATTAATTTGAAAATAATGTTTTTAAAAAATGTGATTTTAAACTTGACAGTAGAGTATTAATTGTAATAGAACTTTATTTAAAGTCATCTTTTAGAAAGACTACTCTTTCCTGTAAATTAGCTATAATAATAATGACAATAATAATAACTGAATGTGCCATAGACAACTTAAATTAAATGTGTCCAAAACTGAACTCATTATCTTTCATCCTAAACCAGAGGTAGGCTGGAGAAAACTCATACAAGTTCACACGAACTGAATGTTAAATTTTCAGTGTGAGCCACTCTGAGAAAATGAGAAAAATGTATATAAAGTGCTTTATGAACCTTAAAGTGTGATGTAAATGCTAGCAATGGTGATGATGATAGTGATGGTGATATGTCCCTAGTTTTTAACTAATCCTTGCGTGGCATAGTCTCCATCTCTCTCAGCATCTTGAATTCCTTTCCCTGGACAGGCTCTAGTTTGCCAATATTTCTGTCAGAATGTAGCACCTAGAACTATGTAAAGTCTTCTCAATCTGGGGTGACCAAGGCAAAGTACAGAAAGGCTTTCATATTCCTTGTTCTGGAGATTATCCCTGTATTAGTACAACATAAGTAGGCCATATTTGAAGTATCATTCTAAAAAACATGAAATCTATCTTTCATTAAATATTTTCATAACAATAAGAACAAGAAACAAATTATGGAGGATGGAAGAAACAAAATAAAACCAAAAAAAATTCCTAGAAAATTCATCTTCTATTTTACCTTTCTCATTGTCAAACTTTGTGTATCTGAAACATCTCAGAAGATATTTTTGCTATTACTTTTTAGTTGTTACTTAAGAAGAAACAGATGATATCTCTACAAGTATGAAGTTGATAAAGCAACAAATCCTGAATTCAGATACTCCAGTTCAAACTGATAAAAGATTACATTTTTACAGGCACTCTGACTTTCTGAAAGCAATTATTTACATATAACAATCAAATATATCATGAAATAGTTTCTTCTTTGATATTTGCATATATATATGATAAAAACCCATTTAGCCAAAGCCTTTCTTTTATTCTCCATCTAAAATTCAACAATTCCCAAATTAAACTCATTATCTTCCCCCCAAACCCTCCCTTCTTCCAAAGGAAATTCTATCCCTATAATTTTTGAAGTACGCAACCTCAGTATAGTCCTCTACTTCTCACTCTCTCTCACCTCACATATCCAATCAGTTCTAAAATCTTGCCTTCACAACAGTCTCGTGTATTTCCACTCATATAACTACCTCCTTAATACATATCATCATCACTGCTTATCTAGATTGCTACAGAAAGACCTGAACCCAAATACCACCTCACATACTAGTTTTGTGACTTTTGGCAAGTCATTTAGCCGCTGGTTAGCCTCAGGTTCCTCAACTTTAAAATAAAAATAATAATAACACCTACTTCTCCCTGGGTGGTTGTAAGCATCAAACAGAAAAATAATTATAGAGCACTTAGTAGGTTGTCTGGCACATAGCTGTTGTTGTTTGTCATTCATTTTCAAAGTGATATCCTGACTCATGTGTGAGTTGTTTTTAAGTGAGAGAGTTACACAAAGTTGTCAGCTTCTCTCTCTCTTACAGAGCCATCAAAGTCCAGTGGCAAGACAAAAGTCAGGACAACTGTTGGGGCCCAGGATGCAGTGGGTAACGTTGGCATCTGTAGTGTCTAAGCACCCAGTGCTCCCTGGCACCCACTCAGGCTGCCTTCATGACACTGAAACAAAGTGTTCTCATCCACTCCTTAAGCCAAGAAAGTCTTTACTTGATTGGTTACTCTCAACCAGGTCTCAGCCTGTCTGCTGAGATGGTTTTGCCACTGGGCACATTGCAGCTTCCTGGAGCCCCAGGTGAGAAGCAGGTGAAAGGCAGACACCAACAGTGGATGAGCATCCCTGAGGAGAGTTCACCAAGCCCTCACACCACAGGTGTTAGCCCACCCTGAACCCCAAATATACTGCTATGTAACATCAGCAATTATTAGCTATGATTATCTCCTAATTAGACTCCCTGTCTCAAGTCTCTCACTACTGCAGGCACTCTACATGCTGCTGTCAAAGTAGTTTTCCTTACGAGGATATATGACCATGTAACTCCTCTGATCAATCAACTTCAATGGCTTTCTACGGCCTCCAGAATAGAAGACAAAGCCCTCTGTTGAGCTTCTGAAACCCTTCATAACCTGTTCTAAACCTATCTTTCCAGCCTCAGTGGTCATTCTTCCCCTCTAATACTCTTCAATCCTTACAGAATGGCTTTCTTTCTGCTCTTTACCCCAGACTCTCCATCCTCCATCTCCTTCCCTTTGCACCGGACATTCCACGAACCTGAAATGCTTCTCACAGAATTCCTCTCTTACTTTAAAACAGCTCAAGCACAATCTTTTGTATGAGAACTTTTCTGATCCTTGCAATAACTTGTGTTCTCCTTTCCCATACTACTTTGTACATTTTTGTATTTATTCATTCAATATTTATGCTGTATATATTCACATATGTTCTTGCTGTCTTTCCTATTTAAATGAAAGTTCCTTCTTTGTAAAAATTATTTCATTCTTTTAGCTTGTATCCCAGCACATCTGGAATTATTGGATAATCTAGCAAAGCTGGGATCACTACACAATGCTGGGAACACAGCAAAAAATAAATGCTTATTGATTGATTGATAGACAGTACAGAGGGATAAGTTGTACTCAGGAGTTGAACTGAAGGAAGAAAATAGGTTGGCTTGTCTTTAACAAAGAGAAGAGTTGACCACAAGCTTCCCACAAAAGTATAGATCCATCTTTTTAATTCTAACATTCTTCTGGTATAGCCATCTGCTAGTGAGATATGGAATACAACTGTTTCTGAAAAATAAAAGTGAAAACCATGCAGAAGGCATTGTAGAAGTGCATGATAGGTATGAGTAGGCTGCAACCTATATTCAATGAGGAATTCTAAAGGAGAACAAGAGTAAAAGGTACCACTGAAGAATTGTATGAAAGGAAGAAGATAGGCTGGTCAGAAGGTGACAGTAAGAGCTGATGGGCAGACAGCCCAAAAGCTCTACCGGCACCTTACCAACGTCAGAAGAAAAGGAGGAAAATCTCTAATCACTGGGTAGACCCTATATGGCTTAGGAAAGGACATAAACAAGAGGTGCACAGGATGGGAGGTCAAGAGTGGATCAATGAAATTGCAAAAGCATTTGAAAATGAGTATTGATCATTATTCTCAAATTAGCTTCTGAGTACCCCAGAATATTTGAGCAAATCCACGGGAAAACCAATGGATTTAATAGGGCAGCTAAGGATATTTAAGGAATGAGGCTGATCATAAAATTTTCTCTTCTGAGATTAATTCCTCAAGTAAGAAAAGACCAATTCACATTAAAAAAAATATTAAGCGAGTGATAGACAGAACAAGAACTCCCAGTCATATATTCCAAAGTTAGTCTTGAAAGATATTCCTCTAATCTCTTTTAAAAAATAAACCTTCCTACCTTCTTTTTGTAGATTGTGAAATATCCCAGGAAGTGGTAAGAGAAATAAGGTAAGAAAGTGTATGTCATTAAACTTAAAGCAAGGAAAAATATTAGATAATAATGTAATGTATGTTATGAACTCATCTTAATAGGCTTCATGAGTCAAATGTAATGACTTTCTTACTGCTCACCTTTCTTAATTTGAAACTTTTTTTTGGTTTGTTTTTACAATTTTTAGTTGGTTCCTAAAGAGGATTCCTATGATAGGTAAATCTTCTGTAGGTATCAGCTATGATAAATAATCAGATGATTTAATTTTTTAAATTAATTATTTAACAATAACTTAAATAATTAATTTAGTTTTGCATTTTTCAATCAGATGTTTTAGCAATGGAGAGATGGGACCACATTTTGTAGGCCCAGCAATCTGGCTGATTTGACTTTCCATATTAGATCAGTTACCATGTTCTATTGTTTCTACATACACAGGAGGACTACACACCAACAGTCTCCTAATAAACCAACCTCTACCCTCCAATCTATTCATCATCCTGCTGCCAGCATAATCTTTCTTGATGATAAGATCTGGTCATGCTTAAAAATCTATCTGTAACTAGAAGCCAGGAACTGGCTCTCAATTACCTACAGAATTAAGATCAAGCTTTTTTTGCCTGGCATTCAAACGTCCCCATACAGTGATGCTACTTTGCCTTTTCACACTAATACTTTTGCATAAACTCTAGGGTCCAGCTAAACTGAACTACTCTCTGTCCCTTAAAAATGCCCTCAGCTGTCTTGCTTCTATACAATCACTCATTCATAGAATGTTCTTTCTACTCATAAAATTTCTACTTATGTTTTAAAATCCAAGTGAAAGATCATCTCCTCCATGAAAGCTTTCTTCATTCCCACACTTAGTATAACATTTTCCCCAACAAACCTCAAGAAGCATTATGTCTTTCACTACTCTTACATAATTTTATTATTTTTTTTGTAGTTGTGGCCGGTATGTATTATATTCACTTAAGTGAAATATGAGTTTCATGAGGGCAGAGAAAACTCAAACATTGAATCTCCTTCAATGCCTAATGCAGTGTGTGTTTTTTTTTTAATTTTTAAATTTAATAATTAATTTAGAATATTTTTTTCATGGTTCCATGATTCATGTTCTATCCCTTCCCTCCTCCCTCCTACCTCCTGGAGCCAATGTGCAATTTCACTGGGTTTTATATGTGTCATTGTTTAAAATCTATTTTCAAATTATTAATATTTGCAATAGAATGATCAATTAAAGTCAACATCCCCAATCATATCCCCATCAAACCATGTGAGAGATCATGTTTTTCTTCTGCATTTCTGCTCCCACAGTTCTTTCTCTGGATGTGGATAGCATTCTTTCTCCTAAGTTCCTCTGGATTGTCCTGGGTCATTATATTGCTGCTAGTAGAAAAGTCTATTACATTCGATTGTGCCAGTGTACCAGTCTCTGTGTACAGTATTCTCCTGGTTCTGCTCCTTTCACTCTGCATCAATTCCTGAAAGTTTTTCCAATTCACATGGAATTCCTCCAGTTCATTATTCCTGTTGCCAACTTCTTCCTCCCTTCCATTGTATTGGTCTTCTCCCTCGCCGCCGCCCCCCCACCCCGCCCCTGCTTTTCTTTATGAAATATATATTTACCCCATTTTACCTCTTTTCCCATTTCTCTTAGTATTGTCCTCTCTTTTACCCCTAGTTTTTTATATATTCTTTGACATATACAGTTTGTCAATGTACCCTCTAAGTATACTTCTTCTGGCTACCCCGATGATAATAACAATTTTTAAGAGTTGCCAATATCATCTAATGCAGTGTTTTGCACATACTGAGTTCTCAATTAATATGTTAAAATGAAAATAGTTCCTAAGACAAACATTACAAAGGGGGAACTAAAAACAGGCATACATACACACACGTGGCTTTTTATGGTTATAAAATGTTTCAGATAGATTATCTTGACTAAAATTTGGAAATTACCATTTACTTAGCTTTCATATATCACCCACCAAGGTATGTATAGGTAAATTGGAACTACTGACAGAGAGGTGAGGAAAGCCTAAGTATGTCAGCATCCTGTTATTGCAAACCCTCTAAAATGACAAACCCTCCACTATTGCAAAAGAAGTCTGGAGCCTTGTCATCTCTCAAGAAGTGGGATAAGGATTTTCCTTCTCAAATAGTCCTTTTGTCTACTATTTTCAGAATTAGCAACTACTCTGCCCTCCACAGTGTGCTATACATGGATAACCTCTAAAACCCAGTAGTTCTAAGGATCTGAGTGAGCTGAGGCTGCATAGTTTCCAGGTTAGTCCTACCTTTGTCTTTCCCAGCCAATATTTTCCTGTTTTCTTCTCTATCATTTAAAAATGAAACAAAACAGAACTTTCTTGCATCTAGCTCTCTTCCTTTCATGTTCTTTACATCTTCTTACTATGAAAGAAACTTAGCTCCCTCTATAAGATACTTTGGCCTTAGATTCTCTCTCTATTATTGGGTCCTATTTCTCTCCTGCCCTACAGTTTACTAGGCTAGGACTCTGAAGAGGACTCTATTCTTTAATCCCCAGTGTTACTTCCAGACTTTCTCCTTTGCCATCATTACTCAGCAACCTTTCCTCCATGAAATTTCACTCTGTCCAAATCATTTTGTTATGTCAACTAAAGACCTCTATGTCACCCTATGTTCTTTGTCACAGAAGACAGTTCCTAATTCACACTTTTATCTCCACCCTAATCCCTGTCAACCCAGTCATCAACTTCAATATTCACAATGATGTTCTATCAAACACCTTGATGCTCCCAATTCATCAATCTTCTCGGCTTCCATGACTTACATCTCCACTCCACATTAGCTACCCACAGTGCTAGCCACACTTTATCATCACCCAAGCCTTCCTGCCTCCATGATACCCAGTATTTGGATAGTCTCTTCTCTTTCAAAAGTTATAAGTGATTTGGGACTAAATCAGACTACCATGTTTTAGTCCCTGTCCTCCTTTAATCCTCTGTCCTCAGCAGCTTTATACAGTCTTGATCAATCCTTCCTTATGGACTTTCTCTTCTCAAATTCCATAACACTGCTTTATCCTAGTTCTCCTATTAGATGTCTACTTTTTCTTCAGTCTCCTTTACTTGTCTCTTGAAGACTTTTCCTTTCCAATAATGATCTCATCCACTTCTATACATTCAACTATGATCCTTACACAAAAGATTCCCCAATTTTCTAAATCTTGTCCTAATCTTATCTTTATCCTGAATTCCAGTTCCACATCACCAAGGACTGGAATCTCACCCCTTAGATGACCTATCAATATTTCAAACTTGACATGTTCACAACAGAGCTCATTATCTTCCCCACCTAAATCTGCTCCTGTGCCACACTCCTCTCTGCTAAGGATAACATTATCCTCTCAGTCACTCAGTCTTGTAACCTGGGAGCCATATTTTACAGATAGAAAAAAATAGTAATAAACTAAAGGCAATAAGATAGGAAAGCACCAAAGCTAAGAGGTTCAGGAAATACTTCAGGCTGAACTTTGGAGCAAACTTGGGAATTTTAACAAGGAGTAACAAAAGATTGTAATCCCTGAATGAAACACAGACTTTGCAAATGCACAAAGGTAAGAATTGGGATGGTATAGATAAGGAAGAAGGCCAAAGAGAATAATATATAATAAGATTGAAAAATATAAGCTGGAACACTGTTATGAAGGGCCTTAAATGCCAAAAAGTTAGATTTATATTTTATACCAGAGATAATAGAGATCAAAAATTGTTAATTGAGAATGGGAAGTAATCTTTTTAGACCTGAGTTTTAGGAATCACTTTGGCAGCTATTTGAAAAAAAGGATCTGTGAAGGAGAGAGACCAATTAAGAAGCTTTTATAAAAGTCTAGGGAAAAGGTAAGAAAATCCTGATGTAGGTCATGACTCTGTGAGAAGAGAAAAGAGGTGGCTATGATATAAGTCATGGAAATAAAATAAACAAGACTGAGCAATCAATTGAATATGTAGAATGAGGAGTTGAAGATGATTCCAAGGTTTCGAACCTGAATGTCTGAAGGGATAGTGGTACCCTTAACAGAAAGAAGGAGGTTCAGAAGAATGATGTATTTCCGGGGAAAGATAATGGGTTCTGTTTTGGACATGCTGAACTTAAGGTGCTTTGGAACCTCCTGATGTCCAAAAGATACATTGACTGGCCAATTGACTAAAATGATACAGTGAGGAAAGCAAGTCTGAGGACTGAGAAAATGGCCATCAAACTTGATTGGATCACCAGTAACTTTGGAGAAAACAGTTTCATGCAAGATTTCAAGGGGAAGGAAATGAACAAGTGGAGAGGAAAAGGAAAAAAAAGAGGATAGACAGCTTTTTTGAAAACTTTAGCTGTGAAAGGGAGGACATACCATAAGTTTTTTTTATTTTAAAGGATGAATGAGGATTGGGGAGAGGTGTGACTTGCATTATATATGCAGAAGAAGAATAAGATACTATATTGGTAAACACTACAACTTAAAGGGGAAAGGTTAATGATGGAGAGGGGCAATCGTCCAAGGAATGAATAAAAGAGGGAATGGGAACAAAGGTGTGAGTATGTCTTGGGTTTGGCAAGAAGAAGGGTCACCTCTTCATCATAGATAGGAAAAGGAGGAGAAAACAAAGTTTTCAGATACAGAGTGGAAAAGAAAAGGAAGCTTATTGCAAACAGCCTCTTATTTTTTCAGTAAAGTATGAGTTAATGACTTCTCTGAGAAGAAGAGGATAAAGTAGCATGGGAGAAGAGAAGGTTTGGAATAGCTGTTGTGAGGAGTATAATATAAAATCAATTAGGAGAGGTAGAGAGAAGATTGAAAAGCAGTAGGAAGTAACACAGTGACTTGTGCCATATGCATCCCAACTCCTCAATTCTAGATCTAGAAAACGCAGTAGACTGAATCTTGACAGGAAATCTAAGAAAAAGCTACAGTGAATTACTTTTCCAGCCAAGATTAGCATGGGGAGACAGTGGGAGGGGTCTGCAGACACTGAATTTAAAGTCTATAGGAACAGCTGTGCAAAAGGAAAAAGTGTTCAGAGCAAAGAGAAATCCCCTACGCACACTGAATATAATGACCTCAACCAGGTGATGTGAAGAGATGGCAAGTGGTAGCCCTGTCACCTCTTACCAAGTTCTGGGTATCACGTTCAGTTCCAGGGTAGAATGAGGAGGGAATGTGCAAACACAAGTGGCTTTCTAAGACCAGGAGCTATCACCACGTCTATGTCATAAAAGAGGAACTAGTTCAGAAGCAAACAGCCAAAGTGTGGCTCAGATCCCAAGATCAAAGCTTGGTCTCACTTCCATCCTCTAGGCCAGTAACGAGGGCAAAAATGCCAGATGGAAGGGGAACCAATGATTCTGTCACTGAATCAGTAGAGACTCCTAACTGGCTGAGAACAGCTGAGTTCTGCAACAGTCTACTCCTTCTCAGACCTAAAACCAGAGCAGGAACTTAAAGAGTTCAGACCGGGGAGACAGTGATCAGACTTTGCCCTGGATCCAACCACTTTGGGAACACTAAAATTTGGAGCCCCTCCCCTGTCTCCACTCAGCTCCAGATTTAGCTATCCCTGAGATTCTGAAATAACATAACACTCAACACCTTAAGAAAGTATCAACAGAACTAGTCCAGACTTTCCTTCCCAAAGTGTACAGAGCTCAATCCTGCCATCAAATATTAAGTTAGGAAGTAGGATGGAAGCTCTAACAAATAAAAAAGAATTCCATCACAAAAGACTATTACAGTGACAGAGATCCTCAAGACACAGACCCAGGGGGGAAAAAAAAGATTCCAAAGCATCCACAAGCAAACTCTGAAAGAAAACAATGGCTTAAGCAAAAATATAATTAAAATACCTGGAAAAGATGAAATAAGAAGGTTTTTTTTAAGTTTGAAATGTCTTTAATCAATGAAATGAGAGCACTAGACGTAAAGAAATGAGCTATGAAATAAGGATTAGAAAGAGAATTAACATCCTGAAACATAAGACATGAAACCTTGCCCACACAACAAATTCCCTGAAAATTAGAATGGAAAAAATAGAAGACAATGATTCCACAAGACAAGAAGAAATATTAAAACAAATAGAAAAATAAAAGAAGATATTTCATAGCAAAAACAATTGACCTAGAAAATAATACATGAAGAAAAATTTAAGAATTATTGAATTATCTGAAAGCCTTGACTAAAAAAGAACCTACACATCATACTTTAAGAAATCTATAAAGAAAACTGTCCCTATCTCTTAGGAACAGGGAGCAGAGTAGAAATAAAATTCACAGGTCACTTCCTAAAAGAAATCTTTAAATGAAAGCTCCCAGGAATATCATAGCCAAAATTCAGAGCTTTCAAGTCAGAGAAAAATATAAGATGCCAGAAAGAATTCCTATACAGAAAAGTCATAGTCAGAATGACAATGTTATTTATCAGTCACCACTATAAAGGAGTGGAGAATATGAAATATGCTATTTCAGGAGGCAAAGGAAACTTCTAGTCAAGAATGAGTTACCCAGTAAAATTAACAATAATACAATGGGAGGGGAGGGGAGAAGATATCTTTATTGAAACAGTTTTCCAAGCATGCATGTTAAAAAAAAACTCTGAGTAGAAAATATGAAGCTCAAACATAGGACTAAGAAGAAACATAAAAGATAAACATGAATAAACAATCATAAGGGACTTAGACATAAACTGTTTTCATTCAAATACAAGAAGATGATAATGTGTCCCCTCTGAAGCCAATTATCATCTGGGTCACAGGAGTCTAATTAGACAAGACCTGAAAGTAGTTCTGTTATGTCTCAATGATCTTAAGAGAAGAAGGGAAAGAAAGGGGAAGAGGAATTTAGAGGGAAAAGGTTATAGAAGATTAGGGAAAATTATCCTACATAATCAGAGTAACATGTATACAAGCAAGGAAGAGGAACAGCTAACATTTAAACGTCATTCTCATATGAATTGATCAAAGAAGGGAGAATACATGCATACCAAATTGGATATGGAAATACATTTTACTCAAAAAAGGAAATAGGAGACAGACAGAAGGGAAAATAGAAAAGAGGAAATCAGAGGCAGATTAAGAGAGAAAGAGAGAGAGAAGAGAGAGAGAGCAGTCCTAAGCAATATTAACTCTAAGGTTGTACAAAAATATAAGTCTTTTTGATGTGGTAAATAATGAGAATAAGAGAGAGTGTCCACGTAGTGAGAAATGGCTGAATAAGTCATGGTTCATAGAGATGACAGACAACTATTGTTCTGTAAAAAATGATGATGGGGATGATGGATTCAGAGAAACCTGGGAAGATTTCTATGAACTGATATAGAGTTACATGAATAGAACCAGGAAAATAATTTATATGATAAAGTCTTAAATTTATATATAAAGTCTTATAATAAAAAGAAACAAATTTGGAAAATTAGAGACTCTGATCATTGTAATGACTGACTGTTTCAAAAGGGTTAATGATGAAAGATGCTACCAACATGCTGACAAAAAAGCAGACTCAGAGTACAGATGACATATATACATACATAAATATGTATATTATACATACATATAGGACATGTCCAATGAAGAAATGTTTTTCTTGACTACATGTGATTGTAAAAGGAGTTTTGTTTTCCTTTTATTCTCAAATGGAGGAGGGAGATCTGGGATTAGAAGGAGAGAAGGTAGACTTATCTAATTAAAAAATAAGAAATAGAGGGGCATCTGGGTGACTCAATGGATTGAGACTCAGGCCTAGAGGAGAGATCCTGGGTTCAAATATGGCCTTCGACACTTCCTAGCTGTGTGACCTTGGGCAAGTCACTTAACCCCACTCTTCTGCCTTGGAACCAATACATGGTATTGATTCCAAGAAAGAAGGTAAGAGTTAAAAAAAAAAAGAAATATAATACAAAAAAAAATAAATCAATTAGGAAAAATAAAAAAAAGATTGCCTTAATTCTGTGAAGGCCCTGTGAATATTAGAAACACTGTGACTTCCCAGATCCCAGCTAAGAAGTAACAGGAATTCAAGAGCAGAAGATAGTGTCACTTTGAGTTATAAACTACAGGGTAAAGATAAGGGAGAAAAGTAATGCTAGAAGAGGAATGATCCCATGAAAGAATCCTGAGGGCCAGAAGAACAAGGTGAGAACGTGACAATAAAGAACAGATTTAGGAGAAGGGAACATAGGAAGAGATGAAGTGATAGAAGAGTCTGGTCAGAGAAGTAAATTTCAGAATTCTTGGTAATGGGAGAAGAGCCCCTGTGAGTAACAGAAAGATGCCGAGTGCGTGCTATGTCTGGTTGGCTGAGCTGGTGAGCAGAATGAGGACCGTGGAGGCGAGGGCTGGAGTGAGGAAACCTCAGAGGAGGATTAAGTGCTGAGTGCCTGTGGGAAGGGAGAGGATGAAAGCGGCCGCAGGTGTCGGGACATAGAGAAGATGCCAGCAGAACTGGAAAGGCTCCTGTCACATCACATCCCCACTCCATCCTTCTGTTGCTCCCTTTTGCCTGTAAGATAATATATACAAACCACCCAGAGTGCTTTTTTGTGTTCTCCACAATGAGACTCCAAACTATTGTTCGGTCTTATTTCCCATCACTCCCCTCCACCCACTGTGGTAGCCAAACTGGTGTGCCAGCTGTTTCCTTGTCTTTGGCCGTCCTGGACATGTCATCTTCCACCTCTACATAGTTGCACCAGCTGCCCCTCAGACCTAAACATGCTCCTTTCTTGTCTCTGCTTTTTGAAATCCTCCTCTTTCTTCAGCACTCTCAACTCAGCAGCCATCCAGCCTTACCTGATCGGCTCTAGCGTGGTATATCCCCCTCTTTAAGCTCTGTTATAGTTATTCCTTTGTTTGTTTAGTGTGTACCTCTCCTCTCCACCCCACAGCAGAAGGTAAGCTTCTGGAGGTCCCATACCGCTGAGGTTTTGCATGCTGGGGTCTAGCACAGCACCGTGCACAGAGTAGGCGTTTAGGGCATGCTTTTTGAATTGAATTATATTGATCTTTGCAACTCTCCAACAGTAGTGAAGCTGTAGCTAATACTATTATCATTTTACATAGGAAGAAACTTAGGCTCAATAAATTAAGTGTCTTTACCCAGATAGAGTCAGCTACAGGATTTGTGAGAGATAACAATAATAGGAGGTTTTCAGTACAGCGGTAGGAAATATATTCTTATTTGACCACGTTTACTTATATTAACCAGCTTTCCTTGAGAGCAAAAAATAAAATTAAACTGAGGAGGTTTGGTAGAAGAATCTGTGTTTACTTTGGGGATTTTTTTTTAAGTTAACAGGTGTTTAAAGGGGACTTATTTTAACTTACGCATTTTAAAATCACAATTTTAAGTCGATATAAATGAGTAAAGTTAAAATAACACATATACAATATAGGAGCAACACATGTTAAGTTTCATATTACAAATATGTTTAAAAGAAAGGAAATCTTTGGCAGACTGGGTAAGGAAAACAACTAAAGTCTCTAGGGCAAGTATTTAGGCAAATAATTCTTTGGGAACTAAAAGTAATTTTGTAAAAATTCTTAATACCTTAAAAAATAAAGAATAACTGAGTCTTACTTAAAAAGTGATTCAGTTTCTTACTTTGCCCTCTAAAACTCAAGCCATCTATACCTTTAGTGAATGAAATAGGATTCTTAAGTGATAAAATTACCCCAACACTAAAAACTTACTTTTAGTAAATGTTAAGCTCAGTTAAAAAGTAATGTGAATTGTTTAGTCATTAAAAAAATAATTTAATAAAAAAAAATTTGTTTACTTATGGAGATAGTGAAATTAATAATGAACAAATTTTAAGATTAAACAAACTTTAATTAGTTATATCTTGTTTACAAGCCAAGACCTGAGTTCAGGGTTCTGTTTTTCTCTTGCAATAGAGGTAGGTGTCAGTGATGTCATTAACTGCCACAGAAGAAATAGGGAACCATGAACAAGGCTTTTGGCAGAAAAAACAACAACACCCTTTCAGTTTACCTTTAAGCTTAAAATAAATAGAAAAATTACTTTATAGAGTGCCTGTCCAATATATGCATGCCCTAAAGGGATAATCCAGGCTTTTTATTTCAGAAGTTTTCAGCTGGGTTCCAGATTTCGGGCTAACAACACTGGGACAAACCTCTGAACTTACGAGGAAAAAATAATAGTCTAAGGCTGGGTTTACACAGTCAAAACAGCAAGTTAATTCTGTTTTTAAAGTAACTCAAATTGTACAATACAAAAACTAAAATGAATTCTAACTTAATTTTTCACTTTTCAAATTACTTTCTTAGATTCATATAAAGGAATGGCTGAAAGTCACAGAGGATAACCAAAGGGGAAAGGGTTGAAATTTCAACCAAGGTAGTACCTACGCCAATAAGTTCATAGGCCCATTGAGGCATTAAAGTATCAAACTTTTCATCTCATCTCATATTTGCACTACAAGTAAGGGGAAATTTACCCTAAACTGCTCTCAAATGAATAGAAAGTGATTGTTAATTTCAATTTTAAAAATTCTCCAGGACTTGTGATTAGCTTTTTGTTTATTACCTTTAGTTTCTTTTCAATGGTAGATAATAAAATACGGTTGATTTCAGTTTTAACAAATCTCTATGATTTGTAATTAGATTGCTATTTAAATATGAAGCTTCTATTTTAATAATACATAATAAAATACATGCCACAACAAAGTGATCATTAAGCTTATCTCAGTGCCACACCAGAAATTATCTAAGGCCAAAGGTGAGGATTTTTTAAAAATAACTTTGGTCATCTAAAACACAGAATAGAACGCAGGTAAGCTAAACTCTCACCTTTTCAAGCTGTTCCTGTATAGGGTTGGAGGTTTTATATCCAAGATGTAACAACATTGCTTCTGCTGCATTTCTTTTAGCTATCTTCTTACTAAGGCCTATTCCAGTCGCAACTGCACTGCCAACCTTAACCTGGTAAAATGAAAGGAAAAAATTAACAGTAGCCATAAAAAATTTAACTTCATGACATTCTTTTTAAATCCTTACTTTCTGTCTTAGAATCAATACTGTGTATCAATTCCAAGGCAGAAGAGTGGTAAAGGCTAGGAAATGGGGGTTAAGTGACATGTCCAGGGCCACACAGCTAGGAAGTGTCTGAGGCCAGATTTGAACCCAGGAGCCCACATCTCGTCTCTAGGCATAACTCTCAATTCACTGAGCCTCCCAGCTGCCCGCCATGACATTTTTACATAATAAGCTCTAAAGGGAAAACTACATTCAGGGAGACAGCTAGGTGGCTTTTGAGAGTTTTTGAGTTTTGAGAGCCATGCCTAAAGCCAGGGAGGTCATGGATTCCAATTTGACCTCAGATAATCCCTAGCTATGTATTCCTGGGCAAGTCACTTCATCACCATTGCCCAGCCCTTACCGTTCTACCTTAAAACCAAAAATACACAGTATTGAATCTAAGATGGAAAATTAAGAGTTTTTTTAAAAAAAGGACTACATTCAGTTTTTCAAACTTTCTATAACTCATATCATCTCCTAACTCCTCAGCTAGTGTGCTTTCATGCAATTCAGAAAGTGTTTAAGGTACACACCATATTTTACGTTATTATAGTTCCTCAAGTGAATTTCTATAATTTTTGCATAAAGAAACCTTTTGGAGGTTTCTGCATATTTTTTTAAATTTATATGCATATCTTACATGAACAAAAGGACAAACATTGATCTTCGTCAGTAAATAAAAATTTCAAAATAGTAACATAAATCACTAAGTTTTCATTTCATAAAGTTAGGTGATTTTGGAAATTCATTCGCCCTTTTATTTAAAAAAAATTTTTTTTAAACCCTCACCTTCCATCTTAGAATCAATACTGTGTATTGGTTCCAAGGCAGAAGAGTGATAAGGGCTGGGCAATGGGGGTTAAGTGACTTGCCCAGGGTCACATGAGGAATTGTCTGAGGACAGATTTGAACCCACCCACCACCTCTCAATCTACTGAGCCACCCAGCTGCCCCATGCATTTTCTCTTTTAAACCAAATCATCAAAATAGGATTTCATTTATCTATTTATTGAAGGGGTGAATAATGCAGGCCTGTGATTTTATAGGTATAGGAAATATCCTCCACTAAGGAAAAAACCAGCAAGTGAGTCACAAATTAGAATTTTAGTGAGTTTTCTGAAACACTGTGAGATTAAGTAACTTGTTCAAGGTTATCTAGCATGTATAAGTCAACAGCAAGACTTGAACCCAGATGGCCCTAACTCCAAACCCAGCTCTTTAACCACTGCACCACACTACCTTAATACTTAATAATAAAAACTAAATTAGCCAAAGAAAGCCTAACTGATACACAAGAATTGACTCACTGACAAAAATTGGTACATCATTTAATCTGACATCTCATTTAATTTATAGTTGAAATTATAGGAACAAATAAATTAAAAATGTAAACATTAATTTCATAATGGAAATGAAATAAATATTATATATATGTAAATGTTAAGAGTAAAACCTTTTTATTAAACTCATAAATTCATTAGTTTAACAATTAGAGTTTTATTTAGGTAATGATAATTTATTTTGAAACAAGCTTCAATTAACATAAATATGGAAGGTTTTTCACCTTCATAAATTATTTAATTAATAAGTCTAAATAAATTAAGGAATATGAAAAAAATCCTAAAATACCATTTGCTAGTTAAATAATTTAGTACTTGATCAAATAATAAACATCACAGTATTAGCGATCATGTCAAAAAAAACAAAGGGGGGAAAATTATTTTATGCTACATGATAAATTAAGTCCTAATATTTCTAAAACCTATGAAACCAAGTTTGGACATTATTATGTTTTCTATCAAAGATTAACATTTTAAAAAATCTTTCCAAAATTAGCTTTGGGAATAGAATACACAACCAATGTCATCAGAGATTTTCTTCTGTTTATCTAATGGCCAATACAAGTAATTGGATCCATTTCATTACATTCAAATTTACTCTTTTTGTGACAGATAAAAATGAGCAAATTATCTCTGGATACTTTACTTCCACATTCAATTAAAATAAATGAAAACATTGCTTAAATAGTTTATACAAAAAGCCTTTTACTTTGATAAGGTTGCTGAATGCTATAATGAATCCACTGGGACTTCTGGAGGGGGGAAAAAAAGGCAATATGAATTCAGTGTGAAAACATTTAAAAGCATGGCCAAATGTCTCTGCTTAACTAGAATGTTTACGAATACCCATAAAATAGAAGCCTGCTTAAGAAAAATTCTGAATTCCTCTTTCAAAAGAGTTCTCCATAGACAGAGGCCTATTTTATTTTTTTTTAAGGACAAAAAAGCTAGTTTTTAATACACGTTCTATATTTTAGAATTTTTTTTTTAATCTTTGGAGTTCAAAGAAGGCTTTCTGGAAGTCTTCAAATCTAAGAAAGCTAGGCTGAATATGATAAAAAGACTTCATGAATGGTCAACAAAGTGAAAATACTACAATAGCACTCTTCTCTTGTCTTAATGGCAACCAGGCAATGCAGCCACCAAAATAAAAACTTATTTATCTGGGGAAGAAAAAAACCATTTCTAAAATCTAAAAAAATGAATAAATTAAAGATTTAGTTTTTGTGATTTTCAAAAGAAAAGTATGATCAAAAATGTATTTATAGTCAGTTTCTCTCTCTACTTCTGCTATATTGCTATTTTCTGGCCATACTAAATTTCTGAAATATAAATCTAATTATAAGGCTGTTAAGGCAGAAAGTATTCTATCAAAAGTATATAAGGCAAAATCTTATATGGCAATCAGACTAGAAGAAATCTACACACCTCAACACCTGAGGAAACATTATTTTAGTGGGCCAAAATCTCTTATAAAATTGTTATTGGAAGAAGTACAAACCAAATTGGGAAGTTCTGGAAGTCTTATAACAAAGTCTTAATTTTTTCAAGTTTATATTATAATTTACTAACTAAAACATTTTAAGTGAATGAACTTAAATCAAAGTGGCTGAACTAATAGGCCTTGGGACAGCTTTCACACAAGGCATTCTCTCTTCTCTATTCCACAGTGCTTCCAGGTTCATTTGAGAATAAAAAAGAAGGTGGAAATTAATTTCTTATGGGAGTTCTAAATACAGTCTAAGTAGAAACTGAAATAATGAAAAATTGCTTCTGAGATAACTGTAGGCATCATCTTGACCTCCATTCAACCTTACTCTTGTGTCTTCCCACCTTTCCACTTTGTATACCAACTTATCATATTATCCATAAATTGGGTTGCTATAATATAAGATTATTATGTGATTTACTATAATGGAAATTAAATTCTCTGAATTTCAAGAAGTCTGTCCATTCTAAATGTCTAAACTACTAAGATGTCAAGGTAATATCCCTTCTATAGAAGAGAGTATAGGCTATGTAAAAAGTTTGTAACAAAAACGAGCAATGAGTAGATTAAAATTAATATGAAACAAATAAGATACACTAAAGCAGATCAGAAGGACAATTTTAGACATTAAGAAACATAAAAGAAACCATTTTCAGGGTCAGCTGGGTGGCTCAGTGGATTGAGAGCCAAGCTTAGAGATAGGAAGTCCTAGGTTCAAATATGGCCTCAGATACTTCCCAGCTTTGTGACCCCGGGCAAGTCACTTAACACTGTAATGCAGGGGCTAACTGCAATACAAGGAGATAGAGTGTAGATGGTATAAGGCCAGCCCAAGGGGCCCTTAGGCAGATGTAGAAGTTGATATGTATAACAGGGGTCCTGCACCTAAGCTGAATGAGTAACAGATCAACGCTCTCACTAGCAAAAGTCCAGACCCCTTTAAGATCAGGATTCTCTGCCTCTGCCCCTGGAGAGGCTGGAAACAATTCTATTGGATAGTTGGTGTAGTTTCCAGGAAGGAGGCTGGGACTTCTTAAAACTAAACTGTTTGATAAAGTTTGCCAACTAGAGCTAATAATCTCATCTGATTGCTGGTGATAATTGGCCCTTGATAAGGTAAAGGCAATGGCTTCAAAGATCTTTAAGCTTGAGGTTAAATGGGTTTATTGGTAATTAAATTGAATCAGGTAAAAGGGAGTTGGAAAGTGGGTGAGGTAAGCTAAGATCTTGATTAAACAATATCACTAAACTACTTTAGGAAAATATAGAAAGATCTTCTTTAGGTGCAGCAGTATGAGAAAGCCTTAAGGGCAATCTCAACTCTGATACTCTTAATTGCTGACCCAGGGCTGTGAAGCCCTGGGTCAGATGCTGATGTCTTGATAGTAGAATTTGTCTTTTACTTATAATGAGGGTTGTTGGGTATGCCAAAGAGCTGTTGAATTTGGCTAGCAATGGTAGTTGTTCCTACCTGCCTAAAGAATCTACCCAAAAACCACCCTGGCCACCTAGGGGCCCACTTTTCCACCCTTTCCTTCCTCACCCTGGAGTTCAGAGCCAGAAGTGAAGTCAGGGGTCTGAAGACCCCCTTTTATACCCTCACTTCAACTGGCACCCTGGCACCCGACCTGGGCCCTCTGCCAGGTTCTGTGTTCTAAATTGGCGACTGCCAGCTTGCAACCCATGAAAACATGGTTGCAAGATTTTATACATAACAACCCCATTGCGTAGCCCTTACCACTCTTCTGCCTTAGAACCAATACATAGTGTTGGTTCCAAGGCAGAACAAAAGGGTTAAAAAAAAAAGATAGAAACCATTTTCTTGGGGGTCAAAACAGTGTTATAATTCTCTCTGTAACTTCTTAGTATAGCCCAGTAGTTTACATATCATAGGTGCTTCATAAAAGGTCATTATTGCTGTCATCATAAAACAATATGATCCTTTTTATGCAATTTTATTTTTTTTCTTCTACAATCTTACCCAAATTTATAGCCCTTCACAAACTGTATTCTTCCTATTTTTCTAGTCTTTTTACAATACACTCCCCTCCTTGTACTCTACAATACACCAACACTCACTCACCTTCTTGCTCTTCCCCACACATAATATCCCATCTCCTACCTCTATGCCTTTTCATCAGCTATCCCATTGCTGGAATACTATGTCTCCTAACTTTGAGAAATGTGTTAAGAGGTCAGATCCCTTGAATATAGTATGTTTCAGTATTTTGAATTACAAAAACATTTTTTAAACAGTTTAACTTTTATTTTATTGGATACATCATTATTCGCTAAAGCAAAGGTGAGAGAGCATTCAATTTGCCCCTGCCAAAGCCTTGGATTATTGAAGTATACACAGAAGTGAAGAGAGAGCTCAGCTATCTTAGTATAGATATTTATTAATTACAGGAGGATTCATTCTGACTACTTTCTAAAAGAGACAGTAAGTTACTTAAAGGCAAGCTCTCTGGCACATATTTTTAAATTAATAGAATTGATTTCCAAGTATCTCAGCTCTTCTTCTCTTCCATCTCCACATCATAGAAGGCATCATCTAGCTGACAGATATGTATATGTAGATTGTGTCTTTCATGTTTCCATTTTTTCAATTCATTCTCTCAAGATAAACATTCACAGGTTATTCTTCAAGAATTAAGGCTGTAACTGTTTATAAAGTTCTCTTGTTTCTACTCATTTTGCTGCTTATGATCTCATGTAGTTCTAAATTTTTACAATTAATCTCATTGTTGCTTACAGCACAGTAGTATGCCATCACAACCATATACCACAGTTTGTTTAGCCATTCCCCAATTGGTAGACATCCCCTCAAAGGTCTTTGTCACTACAAAAAAAGAAGCTGCTATAAACATTTTGGAACAGATAAGTGCTTTTCTTTTTTCTCTGATCTCCTTGGGAAATGGACCCAGGTCTAAGGGTATACACAGTTTTATAACTTTCTGAGTGTAATTCCAAATTGCTCTCCAAAATGATGGGATCATTACACAGTTCCATCAACAGTGTATTCATGTTCCCATTTTTCCACATTCTCTCTAACATCTGTGTTTTGCTCTTTGTCATTTTAGCCAATCTGATGAGTGTTAGATGATATCTCAGCTGTTTTGATTTGCATTTCTCTAATCAGTAGTGATTTGGAGCATTTTTTCATATATCTAATAAGTCTTTAATTTCTTCATCTGAAAATCATTTGTTCATTTTGCCTATTCATCAATTGGGGGATGACTCTTATTCTTATAAATTTGACAGAGTTTTCTATATATATATATTAGCTATGAGTCCTTTATTCAAGAGGTTGTCTTTAAAACTTTCTCCCAATTTTCTGTTTTCCTTCTAATCTTGGCAATATTTATTTTATTTGTACAAAAAATTTTAGTTTGATGTACTTAAAATTATCCTTTTTATATCCTATAATGTTCTCCATCTCTTGTTTACTCATAAATTCCTCATCTGGGGACAGATAGGTAGCTCAGTATTTTGAAAGCCAGGCCCAGAAATGAGAAGTCTTACGTTCAAATCTGGCCTCAGATGTTTCCTGGTTGTATGATTCTGAGCAAGTCACTTAAATCCAATTGCCTAGCCCTTGCCACTCTTCTGTCTTGAAACCAATACATAGTTTTGATTCAAAGATGGAAGATTACAGTTTAATATGTAATATTAATACCATTAATATTCATTAATATTATTTAATATAATAAATTCCTCATATATCCATAAATTTGATGGGTAATATGCTCCCATTTCTTCTAATTTACTTATATGTCCTTTTATGTCTCCATCATTTGATCTTATCTTCATGAATGGTATAAGATTGGTCTATATATACCTAGTTTCTGCTAACCTACTTTCCAATTGTCCCAGCAATTTTTACCAAATAATGATTTCTTATCCCCAAATCCTGATTCTATGATTTTGCCAAATATAGCTATAATCTTTTACTACTGTTTGTTGTACACCTGTTCTGTTCCACTGATCTACCTTTCTATTTCTTAGCCAGTATCAGACAGTTTTGAGAACTACTGCTTTTATTTGAGTTTAAAATCTGGTACTGCTAGACCTCTACATTTTTTTACTAATTCTTTTAATATTTTTTATCTTTTGTTCTTCCAAATGAATTCTGTTATTATTTTCTTTCAGTCAATAAGATAATTTTTTGGTAATTTGATCAGGATGGCATTGAATAAGTAGATTAGTTTAGGTAGGATTGTCACTTTAATTATTTTGACTCTGTCCATCCATGAACAAATAATATTTGTCCAATTATGTGGATCTGACCTTATTTGTGTAAAAAGCATTTTATTTTATTTGTTTTTATAGTTCCTGGATTTGTTTTGGCAGGGATACTTCCTGGTCTTTTATTCTATCTATAGTTGTTTTAAATGAGTATCCCTTTCTATTTCTTCTTACAAGTCTTGGTCAGTAATATATTAAAAAGCTGATGACTTATGTGGGTTTATTTTATATCCTGCTACTTTCCTAAAATTACTGATAGTTTCAACTAAATTTTTAGTTTAATCTCTATAATTTTCCACATATACCATAATATTGCCTGAAAAAAGAAATAGTTTTATTACCTCTTTGCTCATTCTGATTTCTTTAATTTCTTTTTCTTCTCTTATCGCTATTATTGGCATTGCTAATAGTATGTCAAATTATTTTAGTGATAATGAGCATCCTTGTTTCCCTCCTGATCTTACTGAGAAGGCTTCTAGCTTATCCCTGTTACAAATAATATTTGTTGATGATTTTAGATGGATGCTTTGTATCATTTTAAGAAGAAATCCACCTATACCAGTACTTTCCAGTGTTTTTAATAAAAATGAGTTTTGTATTTTTGAAGGCTTATTCTGCATCTATTTATATAATCATATGGTTTTTATTACTTTTGTTTTTAATATGATCAATTAGGTTGACAGTTTTCTTTTTATTAAACCATCTCTGTAAACTGGAGGAATTCCATGTGAACTGGAACAACCTCCAGGAATTGATGCAGAGTGAAAGCAGCAGAGCCATAAGAACATTGTACACAGACTGATGCACTGTGGTAAAATTGAATGTAATGGACTTCTGTACTAGCAGCAATGCAATGATCCAGGACAATTCTGAGGTGTCTATGGAAAGGACTGCTACCCACATTCAGAGGAAGAACTACAGAAATGGAAACACAGAAGAAAAACAACTGCTTGAACACATGGGTTGAGGTGGACATGATTGGGGATGTAGACTCTAAACAACCACACCAATGCAGCTATCAATAATATGGAAATGGGTTTTGATTGATGACACATGTTAAAACCAGTGGAAATGCACGTTGGCCTGGGGAGGAGGTAGGAGAGCATGAACATGAATCATGGAACCATGGAAAAATTTTCTGAAAAATAAAAATTCAAAGTTGTGGAAAATAAATAAATAAATAAACCATCTATGAATTCCTGCTGTGAATCTTGTTTGGTTACAATGTATAACCCTTATGATAAATTATTTATCTCCTAGCTAGTATTTTATTTAGGATTTTTGCATCCATATTCATTAATAAAATGATTTATAATTTTCTTTCTCTGTTTTCACTCCTCCTTGTTTAAGTATCAGAATCCTATTTGTTTCATAAAAAGAGTTTGGTAAAATTCTTTACCTGGAATTTCATAAAATTTTTTTAATATTAGAATTAGTTGATCTTTGAAGGTTTGGTAGAATTCACTTGTAAACACGTCTGGTCTTGTTGCTTTTTGGTTAGGAAGTTTGTTTATGGCTTGTTCAATTTCTTTGTCTAAAATAAAATTATTTAGATTTTCTCCTCTGAGAGTCTAGGCAATTTATTTTTTTGTAGGTATTTTTCCATTTCACTTCACTGTCATATTTCTTCTTGTATGTCCAGCACTTGGCAGTATGTCTTGGACTGCAGAGAAGTTCCTCAATATATCTAAATGACTGACCCCCTTTAGGAGTCTGGACAGTTAGTCAGATAGCTCTCTCTCTCTCTCTCTCTCTCTCTCTCTCTCTCTCTCACTCTCTCTCTCTCTCTCTCTTTTAGTTCCCTTCCAAACACTTCCTCTTGGCCCTGTTTCTATCTGATAAGACCACCTGTCAACCACTTTTCTTTCTCAAAATCACAAATTCACAAAGTATCATAGTTTGCATAGTCCTCAGAGACCAACTAGTCCATTTTAAACTTGAACAAGAATCAACTTTTTAACCTGTAAGGGAGCTGTAGGTCACTATCTCCTGAAGCAGCCATTCTACTTTTGGACAGCTCTAATTATTAGGAAGTTTTTACAGACATCAAGCCCAAATCCTCCTCTCTGTACCTTGTCCCAGTTCTGCCCTCTGGGGACAGAACATGTCTCATCTCCCTTCAAATTCTTGAAGACAGCTACCATGTCTCTAATTTCCAGAAAGTAAAATACTCCAGCTGCAAATTGCAACATAAATAAGATATGTTCAGGATGATAAACTGTGTCATAAATAACGTGTGTGAATCCCTCCCACACAGCCTTGAACTCCTCACATTGTCTATCATTAATGTCCTTGATACTATGCCATACCAAGCAAGAGAAGCAGGCAGGGAGAGGAAGCCAACATTACGTCGTGAGCCTATGCATTTGTCTGATAGCATTCAATCCTGTTTGACCCCAATTTCATATTTTTACCTGAACTTCAGGTATTCTATATTCCTGTAATATTAAAGGAATCTCCCTAGTGAATAGTTAGGGATACCTGTATCAAAAACTCTCTCCGGCGAGACTTTCCTCTGTCAGACAGAAGGGCATAGTCTGGTTCCTTTTCCTTTCTGGCTTGTTGAATTTGAGCCAGGCAGCTAACAGGATTCATCCCTTGACCATATTCTGGGTCAGCCTAAAAAACAGTTGTAAAAAAAATTGTAGAAAATTTTAGTATTTTGTTCTCCTAACTGAATTTATCTATTTTTTCTATGCAAATTCTACGAATGGAGAAGTTTAAACTTTTGAAGAGCATCTTTTATGAAAAATTAAACAGAGGTAAAACTGATAGCAAAAAAAAAATGTTTACATTTTAAAGTAAGCTATTTAATCATAGAGCTAAAATTAATGTATTATATATGATGGAGAGGAATGGTACAAAAAGGTGAGAAAAAAAACAAAACAGTGACCTATGTGCCTAATCCCATGCTGAGACAAAATCTTTAAGAGTTATGAGTTCCCATATACCTACTCCCCCAAACCCTTTAAGTTCACACAAGACCAAGTAATTCAAGATCACAAAATCCAATGATAAATTATTACAAGTGACATCTTCCTTTCCAAAGATGCCCAAGAAGTCAGACAAGAGCCCAAGGGCAATAGGAAAGGCGGGGCTATTCAGAATCTCCACTGCAGGACCAGGGATGGGCCAGGCATACATGTAGCCTGCAAATACTGATGTCCATAAACAATTAGAACAAAAGGCTCAACTGAGAAGCCCAAGGATGGTCAGAAAACCTCACAGGAAGAGCCTTGGGAGCCCTGGAAAGAGCATATGTATGTTTATATGAACCACCTTGTTTTTATGTAATATATTAGGTAATAACTTACCTCCCACTTATTATATATAATATACATTGATGTATATGTGTACACTTGTGACTATATACACACATACAATATGTGTATGTGAATACATGTCTCTGTGTATGTAGATAATAGTTCACATGTTTTCTCCTCCTTTAAATCATGAGGTCGTGGAGGACTCAAGTTTACCTTTCTTTGTATCTTTGGGCATTCCTAGATCTTGATGTCAGTACAGATATACATATAACAGATGGGAGGTCACCTCAGAGGGAAGGCACTAGCAATACTTGGAGTCAGGGGAAGAGGGAAGAGGAAAGTGCCAGAATTGAAGCTTGCAGAAAATGGGATTTGGTCTGGGTTTTGAAGCAAGACAGATAAAATAGGAGGAGAAAGTGGAGAGAGAGAACATGGGAAGAGTTGCATGAAGAGAGAGGAGGGAACATATGCAAGAGACAGGAAGGTAGAAATGGCAATAATGGCTAAGAGACTGGCTATGTGGAATGAGTAAATAAGAATGAGGTGCTGAGGAAACACTGAGGTGGTGAGCCTGGGTGCCTGAGAGGATGTTGGTGCCATATCTAATAAAAGGAAATTTCAGAGAAGGGAGGGTTGGGGGACATAATGAGCTCTGATTTAAACATGTTGAGTTTGAGATATCTATAGGATATACAGGTTGAGATGTCCAATAAGCAGTTAGAAATATATTTTGAGTGACATGGAGGGCCCTGAAGCTCTAGTACTCTGAATCTCAGTGATCTAGAAGTAGAGGTTAGCATAGGAACCCAAATGATCCAGGCTGACTTTGGCAGGGTCAAACATACCACACAAAAACACACTAGAGGGTGAAGCATGAGCATGGAACAAAGCTCAATTCAAGAGCTAAAGCTATAGAAATTAATAAGTCAAAGAAAACACTAACTAATAAGAAAATGATTGTGGATAAAAAATATTCCACAAAAGAAAAAGTAGGTAAGCTTTTAACAATGGCAAGCAAATATTTAAAGGAAGAAAAAAATTCCCACAAAGATTATATGAGTACCTAAGGAAAAAAAATGAAATAAAAATCCTGGAGGAAAGAAATGGAAGAGTAGGGCCAAAGAGAAAGCAAAATAAACCCCACCTAAGAAATTTCTTCCCTGAACTCTAGAATGACCAAGTAGAAATCAATGACTTCAAGACACACCAAGAAAAATTAGGACAAAAATGAAAGCTTTAAAAGAAATGGAAAAGATATCTGAAATCAGGAACAATTGATCTGGAAAATAGATTAAGGAAAGATGATTTTAAAATCACCGGATTCCCAATATTTTAAGAAATTACAAAATCTAAGCCTAATAAGAACCAGAGAACAAAGTCAAAATCTAATGCTCCCATAAAAAATACTGTATGCATCTCAAAATGAACAGTTTGAGTATTAAAAAGTCACAATCAGCATCTCACAAGGCTGAGGAAATTCACCTATAAACAAGGAAAAGATTATACAACATTCCACAAAGAAAAAGGTATGGGCTAACAACCAAAAAACAACTTTATCTAGCAAAGCTTGGTATGATTCTATGGAGGATAAAGCAAACATTTAATGGAAGAGGACTTTCAAGCATTTCTCATGAGAATATCAGAGCCAAGTAAGACTGCTGAAATACCACCAAAAGAAATCAAAAGAAACAGGAAAAGATAAATTTATTTGAACAAGAAGAAAAAGTTGTATGATGATACAATGCTAATATTCAAAGGGGGAAAATGAAACAGGTGCCCTTTTGGAAACAATGTCTTGAAAGAGTATTTGAGTAAGTTAAATAAGAAAAATAGATAACAGGGTAAATTAGTTCTGTGATGGTTTTAAGAAGGAAAAGGGAAGGTATGGAAAAAGGAATATGCTGGTATAGAAGGGAAAAAAGGCAGAAACTGATATTTCATGACACATGATAAGTATTCAGACATGGAAGGAGTGATGGGGTAAATGAGTATCAAAGGAACCTCGTTCTCATTTAAAACTGGCTTATACAAATGAGCACACAAAGATGCATATTACAATTTGGTAGCTTCTTGTTGTTCAGTCGTCTCAGTCACATCAGACTCTTCATGACTCCCATTTTGTATTTTCTTGGCAGAGATATTGGAATGATTTACCATTTCACTCTCCAACTCATTTGACAGATGAGGAACTTGAAGTAAATTGGATGAAGTGACTTGCCCAGTGTCATACAGCTAAGAAGTATCTGAGGCCAAATTTGAACTTAGTAAGATGAATCTTCCCTCAGATCCAGCACTCTATCCACTGTGCCACCTAGCTGCCCTAACAGTTAGGCTTAGAAATATGTAAAATTAAGAAGAAAAACAACTGGTTGATCTCGTGGGTTGAGAGGGATATGATTAGGGATGCAATCTCTAAACAATCACCCTAGTACAAATATCAATAATATGGAAATAGGTCTTACTCAATAACACATGTAAAATCCAGTGGAATTGCACTTTGGCTATGGAAGGGGGAGGTAAGAAGGGAGGGAAAGAATATTAATAATGTAACCATGGAAAATTTTTCATAATTAATCAATAAAATAAAAAGAAATATGTAAAATTCAAAAAAGGATAGGAATACAGAGAAAGAAGGTATTAAGAAACCTGGGTAATATCAGAGAAGGACCAGTCATGAGCAAAACAAACTTCCTTGATCTTGAAGGAAGGGTTAAATCAGGGCGGGGAGCAGAGAGGCAGGAGGAAATAGCAAAAATTAGAATATAAGGATTGCCTCAGGTTGCCATTAGGGAACAGTTAAATAAATTGAAGTACGTAAATGCAATGGAATATTATTGCAGTATTGATCAATCAATAAACATCCATCAAGGACCTATTGTGTTCCAGGAACTGTGCTAAATGCTGGAGATACAAAAGGAGGCAAAAGACAGTCCTTGCCCTCAAAGAACTTATAATCTAATGGGGAAGGAAAAATGCAAACAAATATAACAAAGCAAGGTACATATAGGATAAATGGGAAATAATTAACAAAGAGCAGGCACTGGAATTAAGAGGGGTTCAAAGACTTCCTATAGAAGATGAGATTTTGGTTGGAAATTAAAGGAAGCCAGGAAGGTCAGTGGTCAGAGTTAAGGAGAGCATTCCAGGCATTAGGGACAGCCAGAGAAAATGCTCAGAGCCAAGAGATGGAATCTTGTTGGCACGTAGTCAAGTGGTTACTGTCAGTGAATCAAAGAGTATGTAGTAGAGAGTAAGAGTAAAAAAACCTGAGAAAGTAGGAAGGGGTTAGTTTAAGAAGGGCTTTTTGTGTTTGCTTCTGGGGCTAACAAGCAAGTCTTGGGAGTTTATTGAGTGGGAGGACATGGTCATACCCATGCATCAGGAAAATCACTTCAGTGCCTGGAGGATGGATTAGAGCAGGGAGAAACTTGAGGCAGGCAGAGCCAGCAGCCAAGTATGACAAGAATCATCACACAAGAATGTGAGATGATGAGGGCTGCACTAGAGGAGAGAAGGGGGCACACTAGAGAAATATTGCAGAGGTGATAGGGGGTGAGAGAGAGGGAAGAATCCAAGGGGGACTCCTGGGTGACAAGCCTGAGGGATTGGGAGGAAGATGTTGCTCTCTACAATAACAAGGAAGGTAGGAGAGAAGGGAGGGTTAGTTAGGGAGAAAGATAATGAAGTCTGTTTTGGACATATTGAGTTTAAGATGTCTACTGGACATCCTTTTTGACATGTCTGAAAGGCAGTTGGAGATGCAAAATTGGAAGTTAGAAGACAGACTGAGGCAAAATTTGGTAGATCATCAGCATAGAGATGATAACTAAACCTTGAAGATGATGAAATCACCAAGTGAAGAAGTATGGAGGGAGAAATGAAGAGGATCCAGGAGAGATCCCAAAAAGATATCTATGACTACAGAAGAAGATCCAGCAAAGGAAAAATCTCATAGATAAGAGGAAAATCAGGAAAGAGTGTTGATCCAAAAACCCAGAGAGAAGAAAGTGTTAAGGGAGAGAGAGGGATCAGCAGTATCACAGGTTGGAGGGAGGTCAAGGGGAATGAGGATAGAGAAAAGATCATTAGATTTGGCAACTAAGAGATCACTATTAACTTTGAAGAGAGCTGTTTCAGTGGAATGATAAAAACCATAAAGGGTAATTTCAGAGAGTCCTGGGTGGTATGAGCTAACACAGAATAAAGCGAATAGAACCAGGAAATAACATAGAAAATATCAGTAACATTGTAAAGAAAAACAACTTTGAAAGACTTAGAGACTATGATCAAGGAAGTGACAGATCATGTCTACAGAGGGCCTCTGGTGAAACATTCCCTACATCCTGAAAAAGGATTGACAGACACGAAGTGAAAATAAAAGTATATTTGTTTGTGGACATAGCCACTGTGTGAATTTATTTTGCCTAACTATGATTGCTTGTTACAACGATTTTTTTTTCTTTTTTCTTTTTCTCAGCTTTTATTTGAGGATTGGGAGGAGGTTAACAAAAATGATACAGAAAAAAAAAAGAAAGCCATTGAAACATTTTTAGTGTACAGAGAGATAAGAAGGAAGCACAGACAAACAGGAAAATTTTGAAGATAATATGTGTGGACAATTAGGTGGCTCAGTGGTTATAGAGCCAGACTTGGAGACAAGAGGTTCTAGATTCAGATGTAGGCTCAGATGCTTCCTACCTGTGTGACTCTGGGCAAATCAGGTAACCTCCATTGCCTAGCCCTTGCTGCTTTCTGCCTTACAACCAATACTTAGTATCAATTCCAAGACAGAAGGTAAGGGTTTTTATTAAATTATGTAATATATGTAATTTACTTTATATTTTTAAAAATAAGCCATATGAAATGAAGATTCCTGGTAGCAAATAGAATTCTCATTTAGTGCTCTGCTGTATGTATGGAAATGTTCTTTTTTATGTTTAAGTTCAGAATTTTTAAAAAGACCAAAAAGAAAAATTTAAAGTCATCTATACCTAATTCAAGGGACCCCCTCAAGGATAATATTAATAGAGAACAAGAAGGCTTTAGCAGACAATATTCATACGTAGATTCCATCTTTACTATTTTACAATTGACTGAAAGATGTAGAGAATAGGAGAACCCATTGTGTTTACTATTTTTCCATCATGAAAAAGCGTTTAATTCATTAGAGCAAAATGCTCCTTTTAAAGGCTCTTTTACAAGATGACTTCCACCCATACTTTTAAATCATTCAAGATTTTTTGAAGGACATAATATCAGAAATAATACTATTCAGTTACCCTCTGATTATAAACATCAGGTGTGCAATGCAACAGGGAAGTGTATGATTGTCAAAGGTGTTCATCACCATAATGGAGCACCCAGCACAGAGTCCTAGTTGAAGAAAAATCCTCTCTGAGGGTAGTGAGGTTCTCCACATACCCTTGTTTGTAGAAGGTATTAGGCTGATTGTGTTAAATCTCAGAATGCTCTGCAGCCTCCTGGAAGAGATCCATAACGACGCAAATGGGTTTGGCTTGACAATCCTCATAAGAAAGACAAAATCGATAAAGGATAGCTATTGCCCAGATGATAGCACACATTTAGATAGATAATTTATAGAGCTTATCCATTGTGTGTATATCTGGGACAGTATAAATGAAGAATGACTTAGCCCAGAGCTGGAAAGGAGAAAAGGCTGAGTTGTCTTGAGGAAATTACAAAGCTTCTTTAATGACTCTAAACTTCTCCTAGAAACAAAGGTCCATCTTTTTAATATCAACATTCTAGCAGTTTTGCTGTATGCTAAGATGACTTATAATTAAAGTCTCTACAGAATTAAAAATTAATATCATGGATCATTCTGAGGTCCTAGCAGCCTAGATATAAACTCTGGTACCAAACTAATACAAAACCCCAGGATAAATCCCAGATTAGACCTACAGGTGCCGCAGGTTGATCTGTGCCTAAGACGATACCTCAGGGAGTAAAGTCAATGACTATCTTCATAATGCACATGAAATTCCAAAAAGACATTCCATTTAAGTCTACCTTTTGGGGAACCACAATATATCAAAACCTGGCATATAACAAATTATATTGCGTGGAACCGAACTGTTAATTTCTCTTCCTTTAAAAAAATAAAATTCAGAGCAAAACAAACACATAAATTTTATGTGACTGATTAAAAATAAGCAAAAAGAACATTAAAGGTTTCTTTTGACTTTTGAGTTTGCATGGCCTACTGATGGAGGAAAAGAGCCCAAAAAAGTTGGGTAACAATAAAAATTATTACATAGGGCAGAATAAGCTATGATACAACTTTCAAAATATGTTCTTCATGCTGTCTTCTGTTCAAATAGTTTGGGGGATGCTGATGGCATATGGAGAGAATTACTACATCTCTATGTCAACAAATTCTTGTCCCATATGAAAGAGAGTGAATGTTTTAAGTGTAATTTTTCATATCATTTATTTTCTTAAACCAATTTTATCTTGTAGAGTACAAAAAAGGTAACAGTATTTTCCTTGCTTTGAGAAATAACAGTCTCAAAAATCACATTAAATTTTGTATGGATCCAGCCATTTCAGAAATATAATCACTTTATTAAAGAACCTAAGTAAATGGTTTCCTTGATAATGGACTTGCTAATCCATTGAAATTGTCTACTATGCCATGAGAAAAAACAGGATGTTTTGTATAAAGCACGGCTCTACTGCTCTCAGTACATAATAGGTCACCATTATCTTCCTTGTGAAGTAATATTATTATTTTAATAAAAGCAACAGTATTTCTAATCTGACCTTTAACTAATCCTGACCTTAAAGTGACCTTATAAATAAGCAACTACTATCAGCAGAAAGATAGAACTTTTCCAGGATAGCAACATTTTGCATTCCTTCTGTTAAAAGTTCTACCCTGTCCTCCTCCTTTGTTCCTTACAAAGTGATTGAGTCTGTCTGCCAAAACGAACTTACCATTTGTCTTTCTGGTTGTTTTAGATACAATTATGACCACAAACATTTCCTAAGAGCATAGAATGTACAGGGTACACCAGGTTATGTGCTAAAGATGAGAATAAGGATATGAACTCATCGCTGAAAACTCAATTTCTTCTATGAGCTGGCATTAGCCTTTCGCTGGCATTAGCCATAATAATCTATAACAGGATAATAATATTCATGTAGGGTAAAGACCAAAATAAACATTTTTAAATTATGACCCCAGAAAACATTTGAAGTCTTTTTTTTACTTACATGAGAGTTGCTGAATGATTGTTTGTATGTCATGAAATCAAAGTCTAAAGAATTTTTCAAAATACATTTTAGTTCAATACTTCAAAAGATCTCTAATTTCATCAATATAAATATTCCCTTCAGCAATTCAGATTGCAACCATGCCAGACCTTAAGCAATTTTCATGAGCAGCCCTACTTTAAAAAGTGCACATTATGGACAGTCTAATGATAAGTCGGTCTCGTTTTAGTCTCCTTGATATTGACACTACCTCCAAAAGTGTGGCTCACAGTCCATGCCCTCCCATCCTGTGACTTTTGACATCCTATAAATGTGCAACAGAAAATCCAACCATGGGTTGGAGGACTTCTTTTCAGTCTTGTGACACTACCTAGGTACCTATAAGAAACCCATAGTATTTCAAACTTGTGCTGTATAATTAGTCCACCCTGTTTTTCAATCATACTTACTCTTAATAAAATCGTTTATGCTACCTCTTACACACAAGTCATCATCAACAATTTGTCATAACCTTCTTCCAGATGGATTTTCCCACTGACCTACAATTTAGTTCTTTTGAATATTGGGGTATTATTTGTAAAACTATAATATTACTAGGACATTTTAGGGGGAAGGTGCAGATATGAGTTTTTACTGGGGTAGGGAACTCAATGAAGAAACTCTTTTTTAAAAAAATATGTATCAGTAACTACTCTTCAAATTATAGTCTTGGAGAGTTGCCCAGGGCAAGTGCTTAAGTGACTTGCTCAGAGTCACAGGGCCAAACTCTTTTGAGTGGTTATGGATTACATTTAGGAAGTGTTACAGCATTCCAAGCTTGACACAATTAAACTAATATATTATCAGCAGAGATAAGCAGCTAGAAAAACTCATAATCTATATAGAACTCATATTTTATTAAGACTTGACAATAAAAATAATCTATGACAAAGGTGAGCCCTTTTAACAAGCATATATCTTCCTGGTATATTTGTTTTGCTTCATTTAATATTAATGAATTATATTAAGATGAGTAGGATAAGCATGGTTTAGTGAGTAGGGAGCTGGTCTTAGGGACAGGAATAGCTGGGTTCAGGTTTCACTTCTGACATATTGGCTTTGTGATCTTGGGTAAGTCATTTAAACTGGAATAGACTATAAATTGCAGGGAAGGTGCCAGCCTAAACTGGTAAAGGGAGTTTCCTAATACTAATGTTCTTTATACCAATGAAATCACATATCCAAACTTAGTTCTATCCTTGTCCACATATCTTAATTTGTTCATCTTTTCCCCATTTGATGGCCTTCTTTGCTATAACAACAACAAAGCTGCTATAGTTTTATACAGATGGGAGCTTTTCGTCTTTTAAAGAAATATCTCTTTGAGGTATAGGTCTACTAGGAATATTACCGGTTTAATGTGCTCTTAAGTATAAAGAGTAGTAAATCTGGGGAGTATAGTTCCAAATTTCTTTTTAGAAGGGCTAAAACATTCTAGCTCCACTAAAAAAGACATCATCAGGACAGCTAGTAGCCCGATGGATAAAGCACCAGGCCTGGAGTCAGGAGAACTTGACTTCAAATATGACTTTAGACACTTACTAATTGTGTAACTCTGGGCAAGGCAATTAGCCCCAATCATCTAGCCCTTACCTTACTGCTCTTCTGTTGATCACTATCAATTGTAAGACAGAAGTTAAGGAGGTTTTTTTGTTTTGTTTTGTTTTATAATGATCTCATTAAGGATAACAAATTTGTACAGAAAATGAAGGGATACAAAAAGAAGATTTTTTAAAGATGTTTTAGAAGAAATATTGAGAACTTCCTATAGAGCCATCAATAAACCATCACAATAGAATTACATAACTGGAAAGAATCTTAAAGATCATTCAAATTCACATCACTCCTATCTTTTTTTGAATTACTATTTATATAATATAACACAATACAATAGATAACATAATAACACAATATGATTTGTTATAATAATAATAATAATAATAAAAAGCTCATCTAAGAGAAACAAATACTTACATTAGCTATGTCCAAAAATCTATGTCTCATTCTTTTTTTTCTCCTGCCTTCCATTCTGCCCTACTCCCCAAGAAGGCATGTAATACAATATAGGCTATACATATGTTATCATAAAATACATATTTCCTTATTTGTCATGTTGTGAAATAAGACACGTTTTGCTTACACTAGAGAAAAATTCATGGAAGAAATAAAGTGAAAATTTTTATATTTCAATCTGTAATCAGACTCTGCTCCTTCTATGGTGGTGAATATCCTTTTTCAACATGAGTCCCTTGGAACTGTCCTAGATTCTTGCCTTGTTGATAATAGTTAAGTCAACCACAGTTCATCATCATACATTATTGCTGTTATGGTGTACAATGTTCTCCTGGCTCTGCTCACTTCATTTTGTGTCATCTCATGGAAGTCTTTCCAGGATTTTTTTGGTGATAATCTTGTTTGTCATTTCTTATGGGACAACAGTACTCCATTACAATCATACACCACAACTTGTTCATCCATTCATCAATTAATAGACATCCCTTCAATTTCCAGTCCTTTGCCACCATAAAAAGGGTGCTATAAATATGTTAGAATACTTTAGTTTCTTTTTCCTTGATTGCTTTTGGAAATAAGCCTAATAGTGGTATCGCTAGATCAAAATATATGCACAATTTTATAACTCTTTGAGTATAATTCCAGAAGGAAAGGGCTATTTAAAAAAGAAGCATCATCATTATATCTGTCTTTCTGTAGTCTCTCCAATAACTGTCATTTTCTTTTTTCATTATCTTTGTCAAACTGAGAGGAATGAAATGGAAACTTAGAGCTATTTTAATTTGAATTATTAATTATTAGTGATTGGATGCAGTTTATATTATTGTTGATACCTTGAAATTCTTCCTTTCAAAACTTCTTAATCATATCCTTTAGACATTTCCCTATTGGAGAATGTGTCTTGTTCTTATATTTTTATGTTAGTCCTTGATTAAGCTCAGATAACAGATCTTTTCATAGACTTTGCAACAAGAACTTTTTTTTCCTCAGACAACTATTTCCCTTCAATTTTAACTACATTAATTTTGATTTTAACAAAACATTTAAATTTTAAGTAATCAAAATTGTCTACTTTTTTTACCTCTACTCCTCTCAGTCTCAATCCATAGGTAAGAAAGTGATTTCTTTCCTTGCTCTTCTAATTTATTTATGAAGTGTTGTGTTTTTTTTTTATGTCTAGGTCATGTATGCATTTGGAGCAATTCTTGTAGTATGAGATGTTGATTTAAACCTAATTATTGCCAAACTGCTTATAATTTTCCCAGTAGTTTTTGTCAATTAATAAGTCCTTATTCCAATAGTTGGGAACTTTGGATTTACTGAACCCTATTTTTATTCCTATGTTTGTTTGCTTCTGCACATTGCATTACCAAATATGTTTGTTTATACTTTATAATCAGTACCAAATTGTCTTGACAATTACTGCTTTGTAGTATAGTTTGGGAACTGATGCTACTAGCTACCTTCCTTTTTGCTTTTATTCATAATTTCCCTTGAGATTCTTAATCTTGAGCTCCACCAAATCAATCTTTTTACTATTTTTTTCTAGCTCAATAAAATAATTTTTTGGTGTTTTGGTTGATATGGCATTAGATAGGTAAATTAATTTAAGTAATAGTGTTATTTTTGTCATTTCAGCACAATTTGACCACAAGCAATAAATATCTTTTCACCTCTTTAGTTCTTTACTTTTATATTTTGTAAGTGTGTTCATATAGTTCTTAAGTGTGCACTGGTAAGTGAACTACAAAAGACTTCATATAATTTTTAGTTATTTTGAATGGAATTTCTCTTTCCAGCTCTTCTTGCAATATATATCAAGACTAATAACTTTTAACTTTCCTTTGTATTTTATTACTTTGCCTAAGTTATTGTTTCATCTAATATTTTTGTAAACAGATTATAGTTAGATTCTGCTGTCTTCTATTTTATGGGTGAGTCCATTGAATTGTTCACAAATATAATTGTTAATTGTGCATTTCCCTCTGTTCTGTTCTCTTATGCTTTCTCCTTTTTCTCTCCTGATGCCTATACAAGAAACAGGAGGGAGAAGGTATGCTTAACACCAGTGATCTGTAATTGATCTGCTTCCACCCTCTTGTACTTTTGTCCTCCCTCTATCCAATCCCTGATTCTTAACCTTTCTTTCTTTCCTTTTCATCCCTTCCTTCGCAATCCACCCTCCAAAATTAGGGCTTGGGACCAGCCAATATTTGATGAACAAAATGATGACATGGAGAAAATCTATTAAAAACCAGACAAAATTCTCCAAACCATGTCAACATTTACTTTTCAATTCAGCAACTTCAAAATAAATGTCAGCACATGCTGTAGGAGGATGGGGGAAATGAGAGAAAGCTGGCTTACATTTAAGAAATGAGAAAACAAAGACTAATAAAATACTTAGAAATCTCACAACTATATAACACCATTAACATATTCTTCCTGAAGACAATTCTAAAATCCTGAAAGTAGTTACATGCCCAGACAGACAGACACACACACACATATACACATACACACACACACGAAAATGACTGTTTTAAAGGATGGGTAATACCTATTAAGAAGTCTAAGTGTCATATTGAAATTAGCCTTCTGATACCTAATATGCTGATTTGTTTTGCTTAACTATACTTTTTCTTAAACAAGGAAAGGTTCTATTGAGGGATGATTGTAGGAGGGAATAATTGGAAAGTGACAGTAATAAAACATTGTTTTTAAATGGTTATATGTCAGACTAGTCAAACTACTAACTAATTAGGGCAAAGGTCAAAATCAATATCAATTTAGAAAAAAAAGAATAATGATGGGTCAAAAGATATGAACAGGCTGTTCTTAGACCAGTGGTTCCCAAACTTTTTTGGCCTACCACCCCCTTTCCAGAAAAAATATTACTTAGCCCCCTGGAAATTAATTTTTTAAAATTTAATAGCAATTAATAGGAAAGATAAATGCACCTGTGGCCATCACAACCCCCTTGGATCGCTGTAGCACCCACCAGGGAGTGGTGACACCCACTTTAGGAATCACTATCTTAGACAAAGAAATCAAAACTATCTATAGTGTTATAAGAAGAGGATTTGAGCATATGAGCAAGATCTGCAGAGGAGAAATGTTCCAAATCACTACTGATTAGAGAAATGCACATTAAAACAACTCTGAGATACCACCTCACACCTACTAGATTGACTAATGTGGCCAAAAAGGAAAATGATAAATGCTGGAAGGGATGTGGGAAAATTGGGACACTAATATACAGTTGGTGGAACTATGAACTGATACAACCATTCTAGAGAGCAATCTGGAACCAGATCCAAACTATGCATAGCTTTTGATCCAGCAATACCACTTACTATGTCTGTATCTCAAAGAGATCAAAGAAAAAAGGAAAGGATTGATATGTACCAAAGGCATTTTCAGCAGCTCTTTTTGTAGTGGCAAAGAATTGGAAACTGAGGAGATGTCCATCATTTGGGGAATGGCTGAACAAGTTATGGTATATGGTTGTAAAGGAACACTGTTGTTCCATAAGAAATGATGATCAGGATGATTTCAGAAAAATCTGGAAAGGCTTATATGAACTGATGCAAAGTGAAGTGAGAAGAACCAGAAACACACTGTATAAAGTAACAGAAATATTGTATGATGACTAATTTGAAAGACTAAATTGTTATCAGCAACATGGGGATAACACCAAGAGCCTCATGATGAAATGCTATCCAGAGCTATAGAAGGAACTGTTGGAATCTCAATGAGAATCAAAGCATACCGTTCTTCACTTTTTTTCCATTGTGAGTTTTTTTTCTTGTATAAGCAATATGTCTTCTTTTACAACATGAGGAATACGGAAATATGTACTACATGACAGCATTGGTATAACCTACATCAGTGGTTCCCAAACTTTTTTTGGCCTACTGCCCCCTTTCCAGAAAAAATATTACTTAGCCCCCTGGAAATTAATTTTTTTATTTTAATAGCAATTAATAGGAAAGATAAATGCACCTGTGGCCATCACCACCTCCCTGGATTGCTGCAGCACCCACCAGGTGGTGGTGGTGCCCACTTTGAGAATCACTGACCTATATTAAATTATTTACCATCTTGGAGAAGGGGGAGAGAATTTGGATCACAAGATGTCATTAAACAACTGTCAAAAACTGTTTCTACATGATTGAAAAAAATTAAATATACAAAACTAAAAAAAGAACAATGATGAAATGAGACATTTAATATTCTCCAGTATCATCTCCATTTTCTCACTAATCTTTAATCTCTTCTTATCTACTGGTTCCTTATTTGATGCCTATAAACACATATACTTATCTTTTTCCCCATGTTTTAAAAAAAACTTACTTGATTGGACTATTCTTTAGTAGCTCTTATCCTATATTTCTATTTTCCTTAATCTTTTCAAAAGTCATCTTCATTATAAGATACTACTAATGAAACATACAATATTAGCAAAATACAGTACCTACTACAGAAACCAATAGAAATATTAACATTTCCTCATCAAAAAAGCAGCTGGGTAGCTCAGTGTATTGAGAACCAGGCCTAGAGATGGGAGGTCCTAGGTTCAAACCTGGCCTCAGACACTTCCTAGCTGTGTGACCCTGGACAAGTCATTTGACCCCCCATTGCTTAACCCTTACGACTATTCTGCCTTGGAGCCAATACCCAGTATTGACTCCAAGACAGAAGGTAAGGGTTTAAAAAAAAAAAGAAATTTTTTTTAAAAAAAGCAGGAAGAGAACTACTATATATTCTCTGAATTTTTAAATGAGTTAAAATGTATAGAAATATTTCCTGAATAAGCAGATATCAGTTCATAGAGCCTAGTAAAAGCTGATGATATACCTCCTTGAATATACTAAATGCAAATGACATTGTTTTATCTATGATATTGGTTTAGCCTATGAAATGGCTTTCAAGAATATAAGATATTCTATGGATGGAGCACTTAAGTTCAACCAACAATATGTTAAAAAGAAAAAAAAAGGGGTAATCATCAGATAAGTAGGTGAGTCAAACACATTTTTTTGGAAAAGCTGAGAGTTTAATTATAGTGATTCAGGATCAAATTATTGCTATTAGAAATTACAGAAAGCTAAAGAGGTTAAGAATGCTCAAAGAGCATAAACATTAATCATTGAAGATTTGCAAAAAAAAAATAGAAGAAGTTATATCTCACTGAAAATAACAAATATTGAGCCTAAAACTACACACCAAAGGCTTATTAGTGGTGATAAGTGGTGATAAGCATAGAAATGACAAATTCCTATTCAACAAATATTACTGTTGGCTAAGCCTAAAGTAGGTTAGTACTACCATTGTTCTGAGGAGACTTTAATTAGTTTTATTAAGAGAAAGTTTCAGCTCAGAAGTGTGTTTGCACTTTGGAGCTGTTCCCTTGAAGTGAGGAGGAGGAAGATAATTTGCTGGGGATCCTTTAAGGATCGGGCATAAGAGGAGTCTGGGAAAGGATTTGGAAGCTTTTGTGTCTCTGGCAGCCTGTGAGAAAAGAAGTGATTTTGAGCTCTCTCAAGAAATGACAATTGATGGTGGTTGAAAACTAAGAAGAATAAATTTAAGATAATTAAAATGGCTAAAGAAGAAGAAACTTAAGAGTTGTATTTAATAGTGGAGTGACTGAAGTTTTTCTTATCCTTACACCATTCAGACTGGTCTCCCAAAATTCAATAAACACTTTTGACTCATAAAATTCAATTAAAACAACTTTACTAATTAGGCATTTTAAAATACTTCAAAGTTTAAATTAACATAAAGATTACTTTCCTCTGCATCTATCATCACAAGATTATGAGACTCAAGAGAACATCTGTAAGTACAAGAATTTTAAGTTGAGAGGGCAACTAGTGAGCTTGGTGTTTGCCTATAAGCAATATTACTCGAGTCCCCAAGGCAACCAGCCAACTTGGCATAAGGGGTAAAAATTCAGAAGTATTCTCTGATTATAGTTTCTACCTAGACTAAGTCTCTTATACTTCAATCTGCAGAAAAATTCTTGTCCTCTTAAGGGAACAGCGCCAGATCCCTTGATGCTACAGCAAATGTTAAGCACAGAAAATGCATTAAAATTTATTTATAGAAAAATTGAAAAGAGCAAAGTGGTAAGGTGTGGGGAGAAAAAAGAAAGCAGAAAGGCTCTGGACAAGCTGGAAAGGGTGGTATCCCTCAATGATGTACAGAGATAGCACACCAGTTGCTCCTCCCTGACAACAGCTTTCAATACTAAACAACATAAATCCTCCCACAAAACAAACCTCAAAATATCCTTGAAAAATTAAACAAGTAAACTGTACAGGAACTAGAACATTACCACAGACAAAACTGGCACCAACAATCACCCAGATATAGCATTGACCCACAAAAGTTTTAAAATATTTTAAATGTTTCAATACAAAACATTCATAAATTCCAAAATATTTGCAAAGGCTCTTAAAAATCTAGATATTTAGTTGAAGAAATCAAAACCATCTTCCTCCATACAAAAAGAGATATATATCATTACCCTTATAATGTCTACTATTGAAATAGTCCTGAAGATGATTTCAGTGAATCTACAGAAATCAGGCTTATATTCAAAACTTTCATTCAATTTCAAAGATTAATTATTTTAATGATCTGATGAACTTAATTATAATACTAATAATAAACTAGCATTTATGCAGCACCTTGAAATTTTCAAATATTATCTCACTTTAGCCACCCAACAACCCTAGAAAATAGGTGGTATTTTTATCCTCGTTTTAGAGATGAGAAAACTAAGGCAAATAAAGGGCAAGTGATTTTATCAGAGTCACATAGTTAACTTCTAAAAGTCTAAAATTGAATTTGAACTTGGGTCTTCCAAAACTACAGGTCTAGGCTTCTATCCATTATACTATTTAAGAGCAACAATAGAATAGTGACTTATTTCCAGACTATTTCAATCAGATTAACATCCAAAATAAAGTTGAACAGGAGGAAATATCAATGATGATAATAATAATAATTGGTATTCACATGGCACTTTATGCAAAGCACATGATAATAAATAATTTCAGTTGATGCTTATAGGAACCCTGTGAAGTTTCCATCTTATAAGAAAATGGTCTCCTATTTTATTTTATTTTCCCATTTTGTGTGAAAATGGCTCCAGAAAAGTTAACTGGCTTCCCTAAGGTCACATTATCTTGAAGATTCTCCTTCAAAACTGAGTCTCTAACAAATGTGTTCATCTAAAAATTCTTTAAAAAAAAAAAGCAGTAATGACATAGAATTTCAAAATGGGAAGAGACATCAAGTGTCTTTCTCCTCCCATCTATTTTGGGTGTCGGAGATACTCACTTAGAGACCTCTAATGAAGGAACACACTGCTACAAGGCAGCTCATTATAATTTTTAATTATCTTTAAATTAAATTTATTAATTAAACTTAATCAATTAATTTGAATTGAATTGATTAAATTAAATTAATTAACATTATTAGTATTTTTAATTATTAAACAATGTTTGCTGTCATTATGCCTAAATTTACCTCTATAAATTCTACAAATTACTCCTAGTACTGCCCTTTCTGGAGGGAAAATGAATCAAACTAATCCCTCTTCCTAAGAGAGTGTTTCCAGTACTTAAAGATAGAAATCTAGATAGTCTTATCCTCTCTAGACAAAGTGTGTGTTATGTGTGTTATTCCTGTTGACTCCTTAGGAGCATAGGGCCGCAACCATCTCACGCCAGCGGACTCTATTCTGGGCAACTTCCCCCAGCTGGGCCCATGTCATTTCGAACGTTTTTGTTTCGTTTTCGGTAGATCTTCGCCAGGTCTGTTTTGGCCTTCCGACTTTCCTCCTCCCTGAAGGGTTCTAGCACAATGCTTGTCTGGCAACGTTGTCCTCCGGTTTTTGTAGCGTATGTCCTATCCATCTCCACGTTCGTTTCTTTACGTCCTGATTGATGGGATACTGGATTGTTCTTTCCCAGAGACTAGCATTGGAGATCTTTTCCGGCCATCTGATGTTCAAGATGTAGGGTAGACATCTATTAACAAAGACCTGGAGTTTATTGGTGTTAGCGCTCCTCACTCTCCAGCTTTCTGATCCATATAGGAGGAAGGCCTTTACGTTGGTGTTGAAGATTCGGAGCTTAGTGACGAGGGACAGTGCTCTGGAGGTCCAGACAGACCATAAGGTGTTAAATGCCTGTCTGGCTTTGTTGATTCAGTTTCTGATGTCCTCATCTGCTCCGCAGTCCTTACTGACTATGCTACCCAAATAGGTGAAGTGGTCCGTCTCCTTGATGTTTTCTCCCTGTAGTTGGATGGGCAGGTCCTGTCTGCTGTTGACTGTGATCACCTGGTCTTCTTCTTGTTGATCTTCAGACCTGTCTTCTCCGCTTCTTCAGAGAGATGTGCAAGTTTGGCTTGCGCATCCTGCTGCTTGTGAGAAAGGAGACAGATGTCCTCGAGCTGCTTGGTATGAGTCCATTGAATGCCCGTATTGTTGTCCTTGGTAGTTCTTCTCATGGTCCAATCTATGACCATCAAGAAGATAAGGGGCGAAAGCATGCAGCCTTGCTTCACTCCAGTCTTCACTGTGAGGGGAGCCGTCAGTTTCCCATTGTGGTTGACCTGGCAGGTAGAGTCTTCATATAGTCGCTGAATGATGTTGATGAGCTTCGGGGGAATCCCGTAGTGCTGCATCAATCTCCAGATGATGCTCCTGTCCACGCTGTCAAATGCCTTCTCGAAATCCACAAAAGTCATGTAGAGGGGGGACTGCCATTCGATGGACTGTTCGATGATGATTCTTAGGGTGACGATATGGTCGGTGCACGATCTGTGCTGACGAAACCCTGCTTGTTCTATTCTCAGCTTCTTGTCCAAGGCCTCCTTCAGTCTTTCTAGGACTACTCTGGTCAGGATTTTGCTGGGAGCGGATAAAAGCATGATTCCTCACCAATTGCTGCATCGGGATAGGTCTCTAGACAAAGCATGCCCCATTACTCTGATTTACTCTAAGCTACTCTAAGTCTTCATATGGCATGGATTTGAGTCGCTTCACTATTCTGTTTGCCTTCCACTAGATATTACCCAGCTTATCAACATCCTTCCTAAAACATGATTCTCAAATCTGAATTTATTACTCCAGATGTGGGTTGGCCTAAGAAGAATAAAGTGGAACTATCACATCAAACTGTCTTAAACTATCTTTATGCATCCTATGTTATACTAGTATGGAGATCCTACTTTTTAAAATGTTATCACTTTTTGCTTCTTTCCTTTCAGACTGTCATTCATTTCTGTGTATTTTCATTTCATTCAATCATTCCCATTTATTCTTTCTTTTTTCCTTTTGGTGAGATTTGCCACCATAAATTAACATTGTTTTATCCTACAAATTATTTTTGTTACACAGTTCTTAAATTATGCTTTCACAATTACTCTTTTTTAAACCATTTAGAAATATCCCACTTGAGTACTAAACTCTCTTGGAAATCCACATCTCCCTTATCAGGTATTGACTCATTTTCCTTTGTATTATAAAATTTATTCATAAATGCCTGCCTCTTTTTCCTGATCTGAAGGCCACATTCACTGTTTTTACTTCTGTCATAATGTTGGAAAAATGAAATATTCAGGAGGAGTAACAAAAGCAAAAGGTGACTTATTAGCACAATAATTGAATTGAAAGGCACAATATAGATTAGAGGCGATCTATATTGTGCCTTTCAGACATGAGTATTTTCTATCTCAGATGCCAACTTGTTGTACATATTAATGCCCAAAACTCAAGAGACAATAAACTCCAGTGGGTCAGTCACCATGAGGTTAGAAGTCAAAGATTTGTAGTGAAAATGAGGCTCTTCTGACTTCTTAATTGCTTAGAGACAACATCATAATGAAATACTTAATCTAATAATCTAGAGAAAGCACTAAATCATAAGTCTTCTAGAAGCTTCAGGTAGCCTAGTGACTAACAGAGTGATTAACTTCATACTGATAATCATCAGGCTCTTCTATTTGGACCACTAATCATATCATTTTTCTTGACTATATTCCTAATTATTTTCAGTGGTCCATACATCACACTCTGGAAGATCAGGTAAGAAAAACATTGGCATCTATTGCCTATCGCAAAGATCTGAAAAATGTCCAAGTTGGGCAAGATGATTCTATTAACATTTCAGTTTTCCTATCAGTGGAAGGTACCAGGACAGACTCAAAAGTAGGACAACCCAAGAGTTCCCAAACTCGTGTGGGGCCAAAACTCCAACCAATAATATTTCCAACCTTGCCATGGTTCAAGTCAACCAGAATAACTCAGGAGATCCTCGAAGCTGTCCTTCTTCACTATTGTTTACAATTTCAGGAGTTTGCATCTACAAGAGCAGTGGTAGAATGATGTATAGGGAGACAGATGGTGCTAGAAATCAGAGTTTTTAAATAACAATCTATAAACATTAACTTAACTCTAAGAAATCTGAATATCTCTTCCTAGGATGAATAAATTTAAATGCTTCTTTAGAACATTTTTTAAAATATTGCAAGGGTCTGGGCATTTCTTAGATGCAGTTGATTAAAACTTTTCAAATCTAGAACAATACTTTAAAAGTGATACCGTGCCTCACAAAAATAATTTAAATATATTAGAAAATGTAAGAGGGGCAGCTGAGTGGCTCAGTGGATTGAGAGCCAGGCCTAGAGACTGGAGGTCCTAGGTTCAAGTCTGGCCTCGGACACTTTCAGCTGTGTGACCTTGGGCAAGTCACTTGACCCCTACTGCCCACCCTTACCACTCCTGGGCCAAGGACGGTCCCTAGCCCGGATGAAAAAAGGAGGAGGGTTGGGCGTGGGGCTAGCAACCCCACCCTGTAAAAACTACATCTGCTAAAGAAACTGCAACCTAAAGTAGGGGCAGCTGGGCTAGCTCAGTGGATTGAGAGCCAGGCCTAGAGACGAAAGGTCCTAGGTTCAAGTCTGGGCTCAGACACTTCCCAGCTAGGTGACCCTGAGCGACTGTGTGTCTCATTGCCTACTGGTTGTGGCCCTATGCTCCTAGAATGGAGTCCCAGGATAAAAAAAAAAAATGTAAGGGAGTTAGGTGGCACAATGGATATTGTGCTGGGCCTGAAGTCAAGAAGACTCACCTCTCTGAGTTCAAATCTAGCCTCAGACACTTACTAGTTGTGTGACTCTGGGTAAGTCACTTAACTCTGTATGCCTTGCTTCCCTCATCTATAAAATGGGCTAAAGAAGGAAATGGCAAATCACTCCAATATCTTTGCCGAGAAAACCAAAATAGGGTCATTAAGGGTCTGAAAGGACTGAACAACAACAAACAACAAAACAAGGCTAAATATATCTTTAAAAGATGAACAAAAGGGGAATTAAAGAACTAGACAAAATGTTACAGTTAAATACTTTTGCTGTGTTCTGAGAGGAAATAGTAAAACATGAAAGAAAGTAAAGAAACTTTCTTTTCTCTTCTTAAGTATCCCACAGCACTCTCACAAACTATCCTCTCAGTTAAGGTGCTTGCCACATAATTCACTGAAATGATCAAGTTTGATCACCAAGAGTTCCATGTTCTCTACTCATCTCCTTTCCAACAATCCCATACTCCCTTCACATTGATCCCCACTATTTCCTAATTTCTACCTATTGATAAAAAGCTATACCTTTCTTGAAAAGGCCAGCCATGATATATAGAGCATATAATATTCTCCTCTACTATCCAACAGACTGCCACCATAATCATCCCCACTTCAATCTTACTTTCTCTATATTTACTCATTCCTTCCCTGCTATAATGACAAAAATGACAGTCTCTTTAGACTCATTAGAGCCCACTACTCCTACCATTAAAAAGCTGTCTATACTTGGTGCCTCTCAATCTTCCCTCTTAAGTCTGGCTTCCAACTGACGCATTCAACTGAAACTGCTCTTGACAAAGTTACAAAGATCTCTTAGATGCTCAGTCTAATGGTTTCTTCTCAGTCTTCATCCCTCTTGAAGTACATTTGTCATAGATGACCATTATTTCCTTTTGGGTGCTCTTTCCACTCTGGGTTTTCATGGCACTATTATCTCCTAGTTTTCCTCCTACATGTTTTACTCTTCTCAGGCTTCTTTCTTGACTCATCATCCGTATAATATCTTGTGAGAGGGTGTAACCCAGTGCTCTGCCCAAAGCCTCTTCTTTTCTCTCTATATTTTTCTCATTTGATATCTTCATTAGCTCCCATGGATTCAATAACCATCTCTATTCTAAAGACTCTCAAATCTATATATAGAGACTTAGTCTCTCTCTCTCCTGAGCTCAAACATTAATTGTTTATTGAACATTTTATAATGATGGATAAGAATTCTTATCAGGGTCTCAAATTCAACATGTCCAAAAGAGAAATTATCTTTTCACCCAACCTCCTCTTCCCAAATTTTTATGCCAATTTATTTCTGATAATACCAATTTAAAAACTGAATGACATTCTTAATTCTTTATGTTCTCACTACTTTTATACAATTCAATGCTAAATTTTGTTTTTTACTTCTCAGGTATGTCAGGGGCTCCACTACTCACCTGGATTAAAAAGTTTAATTAACAAAAATCTACCCTATCTCTCTCCTAAATTCTTTAGCTCACTATTAAAAAAGAAAAATCTTGAAAAAATATGACTATCCAAGCAAAACAAATTACCATATATGTGTGTGTACATATGTATATGCATACATATATATAAATAAATATATTAATATGTAGCATTTTCTCACATGGCTATTAATACCTTAGATTTTCTCCCTCAAGAACTGTCTGTTCATATCTTTTGACTGTATATCAGCTGGGGAAAAGTTTTTATTTTTGTAAATTCCAATCAGTTCCCTATATATCTTAGGAATGGGGTTTTTATCAAAGAAACTTACTGCAAAGTTATTTTTCCTGAATTCTCAGCTTCTCATTCTAGCTGCACTGATTTTATCTGTGCAAAACCTTTTCAATTTTATATAACTTAAATTTCCACTTCACTTGAGTCCTCACTATCTCTCTTTTGGTCATGATCTCTTCCTCTATACATAGATTTGAGAGAAATTTTCTTTCGTTCTCCTCTAATTTATGATTTAATTCTTTATATCTAAGCCATTTGTCCATTTTTAGCTTATCTTAAGATATTCTTCTATGCCTACCTTCTGCCAGATTGCTTTCCAATTTTCCCAGCAGTTTTGTGGAACAGGTTTTTACTTTGACAGCTGGGGATCTTTGGCCCCATCAGTAACACTAGGTTGCCTTGTTCATTTGTCTACTTCTCTTCATTGTATATCAAACCTGTTTCAATCTTTTTATTCCTTAACAATATGAAATATTTTGTGATTGCTATATTGTGGCATAATCTGAGTTTGGGTAATTCTAGGCCTTCTTTTTACTTTTTTTAATTACTCTTGAGATTCATAACCTTTTATTCCTCCAGATGAATTTCACTATTACTTTTTTAGCTCTATAGCATAATCCTTTAGGATTTTGGTTGTTATAGCACTAAATAAGTTAGTTTAAGTAGAATTGTGATTTTTATTATATTGGGCTAGCGATTATATTGGCCAAGAGCAATTAGTATTGTTCCAAATTTGCAGATCATCTTTATTTGTATAATTCTTGTAGTTGTATTCATATAATTCCTGTGTATCTTTTTGCAAACAGACTTCAAGTATTTTATGCATTTTGTTGTGCTTTCAATGGAATTTCTCTTTCTATGTGTACTAGCTTCTTAACCAGGACATCTCAGGGCCCATGACCACTACCTGTTCTGGATTACTACCTCTAGGTATAGATCCTTGTGACTGATCCTTGCTCTGATCTTCTACACTTGTGGTGTATCTTTCTTCTTGGTCTGCGTGGATCTATGACCTAGCTTTGGGTTGTGAACAACATAGCAGTAAGTTAGCACTTACTTCTACTCCCTGCACATTACATACATAAATATAAAAAACTCAAATTAGCAGACCACTAAAAAGATATCTTAAGTTATGCAATTTCAGAAAAAGAAACTGAATTAGCTATAAAAGAACTACTAAAAGAGGTGGAGGTGGGAAACTATTGTAGATGGATTTACAAGAGAATACTAGCAAAATTTTAAAACAAGATATTGGAGAGAGAACTGATAGAACTCAGAGAAGATTGGAGCATATTTTTCACTTTATTTTTCTTGCTTTTTTTTACAACAAGGCTAATATGGAAACATATTTTGCATTATTTCACATGCATAATACTATTTGTCTTCTCAATAGATGGGTAAAGGCCTGGAGGAGGAAAAAAATTTGGAACTCAAAAAATGATTTTTTCAGTTTTATTGTAAAGAAATAAAAAGCATAAGAATGGGCAAAGGAGACAAAATTACTCCAATTTGCTGAGTACATGATTTAGAAAACCCTAAGGAATCAGCAAAGAAATTAAGACTATCAATAGTGTCATTAAAGTAATGACACTACAAAATATGTAATGACACCAGAAAATACAAAATAAGTAATGACAGTACAAAATAAACCCACAAAAATCAACAGCATACTACAGAGCAATCTCCAAATCCAGGAGGCAATAAGAGAAAGATAAGTTGCATTCAAAAATAAAAAACAAAATGCGTAAAATATCCACGCATACAATTACAAAATGTACCTTAAATAAGGACCTGAACAATTGGAATAATATTCAGTGCTCATGGCTAGGCCATTCCAGTATGACAGCACTACTTCAATTAATTTACAAATTTAGTGCTATACAACTTATCAAAGGGATATTTTAAAGATCTAGACAACTTCATGTATTATAAATAAAAATTAATCTTCTAGGCTTTATACTAAATGTATAAGAAGGACTTGAGTGAGTGAGGCTGCTTCTGGTTTGGTGAAGGGGAGGTCCCCCGGATATTTAATTCACACACACCTCGTCTCAAAAGAAATGACCCTCCTCCTTATCGAGTCTAACCCTCCTACATGCACACATGATCTCATTCTATCCAGTCTCCTCCAACATATTTCCTGCTATCTTCAATCTCTGTCAGTTCTACTAGTTATCATCCTCATATGTCTCCTCCCCTTCCAGAGAAATTCCTTGAAAGAGCCACCTACTATCAGTTCTTCCTTCCTTCCTTCCTTCCTTCCTTCCTTCCTTCCTTCCTTCCTTCCTTCCTTCCTTCCTTCCTTCTTTCCTTTCTCTCTCTCTCTCTCTCTCTCTCTCTCTCTCTCTCTCTCTCTCTCTCTCTCTCTCTCTCTCTCTCTTTCCTTCTTTTTAAAAAAAAAACCCTTACCTTCCATCTTGGAGTCAATACTGTGTATTGACTCCAAGGCAAAAGAGTGGTAAGGACTAGGCAATGGGGGTCAAGTGACTTGCCCAGGGTCTCTTCTAGCTTTTCTGAAATCCCTACCATCTAGGGATTCTTGATGCCTCTCTGCAGCCTTTAAACACTGCTGATCACTTTGTTCTCCCCATCCTCTCTTTTGTCTTTTGTGATTCTCCTTCCTCCTGCCTCTGTTCCTATCTGACTGCTCCTTCTCAGTCTCCTTTGCAGGATTTCCACCTGGTTTATTGCTGCTAACCATGGATGTTGCCTCAGGTCAAGTCCTAGGCCCTTATTTCTTCTCCTTCAGTACTATTTCACTTGGTGATCTCATAAGCTCCTCTAGATTTAATGATCTCTCTGTGCTTATGATTCTCAAATATACTTTTCCCAACCTAACTTCTTTGCTGACTTCCAGTCTCACACATCCAACTACCTATTAGACATCTCCAAATGAATGTCCTTACAGATATCCTAGCCTCAACGCATCCAAAACTGAACTCATTATCATTCCCCCCCAAAACCTCCACCACATCCCTCTAGAGGTCAACCAGGTCCACAAACTAGGCTATGTCTTCCTTAAGTCTTCATTCTCTCTCAGCCACCCATTCTTTTTTTTTTTTTAAACCCTTGTACTTCGGTGTATTGTCTCATAGATAGAAGATTGGTAAGGGTGGGCAACTCAGCCACCCATTCTTATCTGTAGCCAGGTGCTGCTGATTCTGCCTTCCTAGTATCTATATCTATATCTATATCTATATCTATATCTATATCTATATCTATCTATAATATATCTATCTCTATCTATCTATCTCTATCTATCTCTATCTATATATATATACATATATGTAAGTATATCTATCTATCTATATCTATCTATATCTATCTATCTATATTTATCTATATCTATCTATCTATATCTATCTATCTCTATCTATCTACAGATAGATAGAGATAGATAGATATATCCTCTCCTCTGACACTTCCATTACCTTGGTGCAGCCTGTCATCACATCACAGTTAGACTAATGCAATAATCTGCTGATTAGTCTGCCTGCCACGACTCTCCCTAGTTCTGTCCAACCTCCACTCTGCTGTCAGTGTGACCTTCCCAATGTACAAGTCTAACCACGTCAACTCCCTACTCAATAAAGCCTAGTGGCTTCCCATCATCTTCAAGATCACAAATAAAATCCTCTATTTGGTTTCTAAAGCCCTTTGTATATAACCAGCCTCCCCAGCCTTTGCAATCTTTATGCATCTCCTTCTGACTATTTATTGTTTCTTGTATGAGATATTTCATCTCCGGCATTTGTAGACACCATCCCTCACACCTGGGATGCCTTCCCTCCTCACCTCTGCCTCCTGGTTCCCTAACTTTATAAGTCTCACTAAAATTCCACCTTTTATAAGAATTCTTTCCTGATCCCCTTTAATGAAATTAACGAATTGGTCCAAATATGCAAGAAAGAAATTTGAAATTAAGTAAAGATAGAGATGAGATGTTTACACTCAGAAACTCAATGGTAAAAATAAAAGCCTCATATACAACAAAATATTGACAGCAGAACTTTCTGTAGAAGTAAAGAACTGGAAAGAACATAGATATCCATCAATTGGGAAATGACTAAACATGAAATTGCTTCTAACATTACTAAGCTGTAAGAAACAATGACTGTAATGAGTAAAGAAGCTTCATTAAGACTTGCATGAAATAACAAGAATGAAGTAAACAGAAGCAACAAAATAGCATACGCAATGACTATCACAATATATATGAAAAGATCAGGAACAATAAAACAATTAGAACTAAGGGTGACAAAATTAGGCCCTAAAGATGAATAAATTAAAAAGTATTTATTAATTGTTTATTATTTGCAGAGTACTATGTTAGAAGAAACAGAAGACACTTCCACCCTTTTGTTGGCAGAGATTGATGGTTTATGTAACTGAGTGGAACACTGAATTTGTCATATTTTTTATAGTATATTTGTTAGCTTTGCTGAACTTTTTTTCACCTAATATTTACTTTTTTATAAGGAATAACTTTCTGGGAGAGGGAAGAAGAAAATTATATACAGGGAAATATAGTGACATGAAACAAAAGTACAAATGTCCTTAGCCTAAAGATGAGAGAATCCAAAATTATTTTAAGCAATGAAAGCATCATGGGATTAAATATAGATAGTCTCAAAAGTACATAGTCCTCTTCAAAGCTTTATAAGTTTATACATGAATTAAGCATGCCTTATAGAATTACCCAATTTTAAAGGTATTTTAACATTTTTAACAATTTAATCAGTCTCACATGCATATATCTTACCTTTAATATTGTTTTAGGACGTTTTCTAAAATATAATTTTGGCTTTTCAATCACAGGAAGAGGTGGGAGCTTTTTTAGTTCCTGTAATACGGAACTTGCAGCACGTTTTTTTGAGAGTTTTTTGCTATTTCCCTCTCCTTCTGCAGAGAACTCTCCTACTGATACTCTGGTAACAAAGTTCTTCATATGTGGAGGTCCACTTTCCTTAATGACCTGTTTATTTAAAATAGGACATAGTGTTTAGATTTATTCTTCAGTACTTCAAGGTCCATGTTTTCACTGGTAAAAGTGCTCACTCCTCAACCACAGAGAACGATCCTTCTGTGACTTAAGAAACAATTTTAATGAGTTACGGCAATCAAAAATTCATCATTTATTAGACAACTTCAAAGTAATAAGTTAGTTTAATCTTCTGACAACAGATATATAGTCTGTTGTTGGGCCTATACATGAAGCTTCTCCAAATTGGTAGGACATACCAGGGTATCCACAAGGCTAGTTGTAAAAAATCCTAAGTAACTTTCATTCCTTAAAGAAATGATGGAATAGAACTTTAGTGGAAGACCAAATGTTTATATGTTCATAAGATTAGAAAAGCACATTAATTCTTTAATATTAATAAATTGTGATTTATTTTTATTACAAGGTAATTTATTTTCAATAATTTAGGAGGAGAAACCAGGAAAATTTCTATTGAGTACATACCTCAAAAGTGACAGGCATGTTACGTTTCAATCCAATTTCAAAAACTAAGCTGATCTCAGATTTATTTGCATCTTTTTCTTCTACTTCTTTTCCTGATTCTCCATTCTACAACATGGAAAACAAGAAAATTTATGCCACATAATACACAATTAACATTTGCTTTTCATTGATATTATCAGGTTGAGCAATAGAAGACAAGGAAATTTCTTTGATAGAAATCAATCAGAATGGAATTTTCTGGTAAATCTGTACCTCTGTGAGGAATATCTTGCAAAAAGTATAATGGAAAAGTATAACTATAAAAATTATTTTATTACAAATTAATTCTACAAACAATATACTCATACATTATATGTATCCAAGGCAGTCAAACTTACTGACCCTGAAATCAGATGAAGGTTTGTAGTTCTTTAAATACATAGTTGCATGCCTTCTAATTAATTCAATTCAAGAAGTATCTATTGGCTTGTTAGAAAAATAATGAAGGAGCCTAAATACATGTGTTAATCCATTTATTAATAGTCTTGATACGATGAGAATGGCCAGTCCCAGGAGACACTAGAGCCCCAGCTTGGCTATCTGATTTTCTTTCCCTACCCCTACCCACCCAAATACCTAAATACAAAGCTCAAACTTAGGATCTGTTGTGCTGTTCTGCCTGAAGAAGAAAAAACTTTAGGATGGACATGAGAATTCTCTCTGCAAATATTTTGAGGATTATCATTTATCTTATCAATAAGAATTTTAAAAAATTTTCTCCTTGGCTTCAGAGGGGAAAACCAGAAACAATGAGGAGAAACATTAGGGGGATAGGATAAACTTAGGGTCAATAGAAGGAAAACACTCTTCTTTTTCCTCCTATTTAAACTGCCCCAAAGTAGAATAAGCTGTTGAGATTTTCTCCTGAAAAATATTTTAGAGATAATTTAAACAATTGCCTTAATTTACAGGAGGGACCTGAGATTCCAATAAAATGCCCCCAAAGTCTTAAATGATTTGTTTAAAGCCAGTCAGGTAGGAAGTAACAAAGATGGAGTTCAAACATAGGTTCTTTGACTCTAAATTCAGTGTCACTAATCTATTATACAACGCTCTAGAATTTAAAATATTGTAGAAAGCCCACTTTTAAAGGGAGTAGTAAAAGGAGAACGAGAATCAGTCAGAAGTCCTGGGTTTGAGTCCCAGCTATAACACTTATAAGAATGAACAAATCACTTAATCTCTCTAAGCCTCAGTGTTTTTATCTGCAAAATGGGAATCATGTTATTTATACTACCTATCTCACAGTATGATTGTGGGGCAAACATTTTGAAGTTTTATAATTTTAATTCAAATTTGAGTTATTTTTGTACCTGTTAATATATACAACTTTGTTTCTATTTCTACGGCCTTCAATCTATAAACAACCATGCTGACCATCTAATATTGTCAGTTAGGCAGAAAGAGTCTTGGGATTGGAGTCAGGATGACCTGAATTCAAACCCAGCCTCAGATACTCACTGGCTGTATAACCCTGCAAGACACTTATCCTGTCTGCCTCAGTTTCCTCTAAAAATTTTCCTCTATAAAATGGGCATCATAATAGTACCCATCTTAGAGGGTTACTGTGAGGTTCGAATGAGTTTAACACAGTAATCGGCAAAAAATAGGCACCTGATAAATGCCTATTCCCCTTTCCTCTACCCAGTCCCTAATATGACACCTAATTTTCTGTCAAATATAGTACAACGTCTACAATAAATATTCAACAAATGATTGGCAGGTTAAATTAACATATTCCTTCATCCCTGTCCACTCCCCTGTTGGCATTGCCAAAACTGCTGGGTTCTAGTACCAAAATCCTGGGCTTAGAAGTTCACATAAGATTCATAAAGTATCCTCATCAACCATGTAGGAAGAAGAAAGACAGATACTCAGAGCCCTATTCTATATAGTTCCATCAGCACTGAAGGGCAACACTGGCTGTGTACAGTAGAGGAGTGGAAAGACAACCTGAAAAGGGTGTCAAATTGAACTATCATATTTGTCCCTAGCCATATCAAGAAAAAATTTACTTTTTCCTTTTTTTCAAAATTGATACAAATTCATCAAGCAGAATGTGTTTGCCTCCTTAGCAAGTTAACTATTGAGAGAAGACAACCAGGTAGCTAAAAGAAAAGGATCAAATGCTATAACCTCCCTGTACTATAAAACGTTTACTTGCTTTGCAGTTTCATACAATATAAATATATATGCAAATGAGTTGCTCTTACTATTGTTATTATTTTTATTATGATAACCTCAAGTTTATTCCTGAAATAAAGGGCCATCTTTTTTTTTTTAAACCCTTGTACTTTGGTGTATTGTCTCATAGGTGGAAGATTAGTAAGGGTGGGCAATGGGGGTCAAGTGACTTGCCCAGGGTCACACAGCTGGGAAGTGGCTGAGGCCGGGTTTGAACCTAGAACCTCCTGTCTCTAGGCCTGACTCTCACTCCACTGAGCTACCCAGCTGCCCCCCAAAGGGCCATCTTTTAATACTGATATTCTTCTTGTGTTCTCCTATGGGGCAAGTCATGGAATACAAGTCTTAGACTTAAAACTGAAAATTTCTCAAAGGGCAAAGGAGAGATGTATAGTGTGTGTAAGCTGCTTGTGATGTGGTAGAAATAAGAAATGAAAGAGGCATATTAAATATGTAACTAAAGAAATGGGAGGAGGGGGAGCATAAGGGCTGTTTGTATAGCCAGAGAAAAAAATAACCATAGCATAATCAGCATTTTCTATTGGTATCCTCAAGATGTCAAGAGAAAATGAGCAACTCTACAATTGGTAGATCTCTTCCTACCAGCCCTTCTTGGTGAATTCATGAAAAGCCACAGGTAAAAGTTGCATGGTATAGGCAGATCTGGATGAGTTGCAATCTGTACTGCTGGCAGGAGTACCCATATGCAATCATTTGAATATTAGAAGCAATTGCACCTGAGGTAATTTCTCCGGGATAGGTTCATTCTGTAGAGCCTGAAGAGCCTTTGTTGCAGCATTATGTCTAGCAGCCTGACGAGTCTTTCCTTCCCCAAAGAATTCATTGTTTCCGACAGTTAATTGGACATAAAAAACCTTAGGCACTGGACAATGATACCTAGAATGGGAGAAAGTAAATTTTAATCTAGAGAAAAAAAAGTTCATAAATATTTAAAAGGTATGAAGTTTTTAATTCCAAAAAGTAAATAATGTATCCTCAGTCACTCCATAAAAAAAAACTATCTCAAAGGAGATATATATTATATGACTAAAAAAGAAAAACATTATCTCTCCCTTATATTGGTATTATATAAAAGAAAGACCAGATATGAAAAAAAATAAATTTCACATTTTCGCTCCAGTATTAGTAAATAGTTAAAACTTTAACTTATAGTTAATAGTAAACCACATATTCTCTTAAATGTCAGTCATTTTATCATATCAGATTTTAGCCAGCATGTTAATGCCATAGAGTTACAATCAATATGAGTCAATGTTTCTGCTTGGGTTCACTAGTCCCACTATTTGTGAAAGTAGTTTAAAAGTCTTCAGATTACACCAGATTGTTATACTTATGTCAGAATTTCAAGGATTCATATTTATATCAATGCAAATATATTATCTCTACTGACGCAGGCTGCAATTCTGTCATGGCTTAGTAAAATTTCCCTTAATTGCTGTGACCAAAAAAAATTCATCATTTAATGGCCAACCATCTGGGGATAAGCCTCCCTGAACTTAGCTAGCATGCCTTGGACAAAAATCCATGTCTACATCACTAAGCTTTGACTCAAAGTCTTTCCAGTTTGTTAGAACTTTATGATATTTGTGTTCTGCTGGCAGAGAAACCCAGAGGCACCTCTACATCATGAAAAAAACATCATTCTGGTACACATTAGCAATCTGGTAATTACATTCATTCTGCCTCTGATTCTAAATCCCTAATGCTTTCCACTACAGACATTATCACTAGTTCTTTTTACTTATCCTAAATTTTGATATTTCTTCCTTCTCACTCTGTTCTCTGCTACGGTGATCATGTGTACTCCCATGCTTTCAAATATTAACTTGGTCATGGATGAACATCAAATGTGTAACTTCATCCTGTTAACCTTTAAGAGAGACAGTGTAAATACTGGAAAGAGCTTTGGATTTGGAGTCAAAAGTCACACTTTGAATAAAACTATCCTTGTGACCTTCAATAAATCACTTACTGCTCTTGTCCTCAGTTTCACATTTGTAAAATGAAGGAACTGAATTAATGATTTAGAAGATCCATTACAATTCTGGATTCTCTAAGCCTATGAGTTTCAATTATTTCTTTTACATTCTTTTGTCCTTTTGACACCTCAAACTTACTATGTCATAAAATAATATAATTCTCTTCTGAATGACTTCAGTGATTGTGAGGTCCTGGCTGTCATCGTGCAAACCATTTCCTGCTGCCTGCTCTCTTGTTCCCATCCCCCTCAACCCAATCCCTATGATTTCCCTCTCAAGATATATTGCCCCTGCCCCCACAACTATGTGTGGAATATCTGCTTCATAGGTAACAGTTGCTTTCATCCAAAATCTTTCTCTTTCTCACCCTTCCAACTCCTTGCACTCACTGAGCTACATTCCAATGATGGCCTGGCATACTTGGCCATCCTCTCCAGCTCTGATTGTGTTTTCCCTCACACACTTATTGGTCATGATATTGCTCTGTCCTGGTTCTCTTATCTGTCTGTCTGTATTTCTCATACTACTTCACTCCATTTTGATCCAGGATGTGCCCACTGGCCAGAGTGCCCTCCAAGAATCGGTCTCAGTTCCTCTTTTCTCCCTTTATACTATTTCACTTGCTCATCTCATCACCTCCTGTGGATTCAATTATCAGTTCAATGTAGATGAGATTCTATGCTATTGTTTATCCTTCCTTTTTGAAGAGAGACAATGACATCACAAAGTGATGTCTTGGCTTGCAGTCATCTAAGTCCAAGAACAAGACAAAAATCAAGATGACTAGCAATGGCCTGGGGTGCAGGTGTTTCCAATGTCTTACCAAACTCTAAGTGCTCCGTAGCACCTGCCTCAATCATCTTCATGGTCATTGCAACAAACTATCTCATCTGCCCATTCTATAAGAGAAACCTTCACATGCCTGGGGTAGCTGTGTCCTAAGTCACAGATGAGTTAGAGGACTCTTAGTTATCCTCATCCTTGTTTAGACTGTCTGCCAAGACTGTTTTACCAGGAGTGGCTGCTGTGCATACTACGGTTTCTGGGAGCCAGTGAGAATTGGGTGAAAAGTAGACACCCAAGAACCTAGCAAAGCCTCATGCTAAAAGTATTAGTCCTTGAAGACAAGATGAAAGTCTAAGGTCACTCCAGTTTACCCTGTTATCTTATATACACAGTTGTTTGCATATGATCTTTCCCAGTGGTATGCAAGCTCTTTGAAGGTAGATCCTTTTTTTTGCCTTTCATTATATACCTGGCATTTAACACAGTGCCTGGCACATAGCAGGTGCTTGTTAACTTGATTTGGCATAATTCTATAAACCTTAATGTTCTAATTTCCTTATTTCTGTGTGTGTCAGTCAGGAGTCATATTTAGCTCTTCTTCTACCTCATCCCCAGGAAAATAGCATGATTTAACAGAAAGAATGAACACTCATTAGACCTAGAAAATCTTGTTTTGAATAGAGATAGCACGACAAAGTGTTTGCAGATAGGAGGTGCTCAATAAATAGTATTGAAATGAATAAACTGAAAATGTTAAAGAGTACTCAGAGAGAGGAAAAAAACCAATAGAGTTTGGAAGCCAAAGGAAAAATTGGTAGTCAACAGTTAACAAAGCAAAAAATAATTTTTAAGTTTGCTTCTGTGAATTTTCTCACTCATTACTTCATTACTTCGCATTGATTTCCTTCATTAAAAATAACACTTCACTAAAAATAATGTAAGATCACCTAGTAAAGTGAATTTCAAAGTCCTTAAATATCTTGCCTATATGCTATAAGACATGAACAGTAACAGTCTTTATATGGTAAAATATAGATTTGTTTCTCTGCAGTGCTCCCCAGTGTTTCTGGTTATATACTCTGTTGAAAAGATCAAATCTAATTTGTCTTCCAAATAATAACCCTTCAAATGCTTGAAAACAAACAGCTGTATTTTATAAATACTCCAAAGCACAAATAAAGGAATTAAATTTGAAAAACTTTTTTACATTTCCACCTATCAGACTGGCAAAGATGACAAAGGAAGTGAAATGACAATTATTCAGTCTGCAGGAAGACAGGCTTACCAGTATTTCACTTATAGAGCTATGAACTGGTACAGCTAATCTGGAAAGCAATCCAGAAATATATTCAAATAGTTGCTAATTTTGTATACCCCTCCATTTGACCCTACAATGCCAACACTAATCCTATATCCCAAAGAGATCAAAGGAAGAGAGAAAATATTTTTAGCAGCCCTTTTTGCACATAGTAAAGAAGTGGAAAGTAAGAGTGATATCCATTAAATAGGGAAGAGCTGAACAAATTATGGTTTCTGAATATAATGGAATATTATTGTGCCATATGAAATGACAAAAGGGAGAGAATGATGGGATGTTTCTTATATAATACAGAATAAAGTGGGCAGAACTCAGAGAACAATTTATATAGGAACAACATATATGTTTTTTTTTTTTTAAAAGTAACTTTGAAAGATTTAAGAATTTTGATCAATGCAATGACTGTAAAAACTAAATGAACTATTCTGGTTCTTAGTTTCCATAGAGTTCATTAATATTTACTTGAAATAGAGAGCATAGAGATAGAGAGGGAGATTTAAGCCTTTTCTAATCTCATTCTAATCTATCCACGTGGTGCTCTTCACATGGCTATTTATCTCAGCCACAGTCCTGCACCCACATCCAAGGGAAAAGAGCAAGTGTATTTCCTGGTCTTCCTCTTTTATTCCTTTCCCCCACCCCACCCCCAGATCCACAACCTGATCCTTTCCTAGTCAGTGTGCCTAGGTCACTGTCCTGACCTATGCTGGCATGGTCATGTGATGTAAAGCTATCATGAGACACAGGCAAGAGACATGGTCCTAGAGGAGGGAAGTTCCCTTCACACAAGACCAACCACAGTTCCCACAGGCCAAAGGATGAAGCACAATATACTAGAAAAGAAGTGATGCTACAAAATGAGAGATAAATATTTTAGGACCCTAAAAATGTGTGGATTTGTTTTGCTTGAATATGTTTGCTTGTCACAAGGAGTATGTTTCTCTCTCTCTTTTTTTAATGAGGGGATAGGAGCATAGGAGGCTATCAACAGTGTTGCCAGAAAAGAAAAGAAAAAAAAAGAGGGCCATTGAAGCATTTAAAACATGCAGAGGAGAATACAGACATGTAGGACACTTTTGAAAGTAACACACTGGATTTTTAATATACTTAAAAAAACAAATTATAATAGAGATTCATGACTTCACATATAACACTGTTTTTCTATTACACTTTGTTTGTGGAAATAGTTTCTTTTTTTGGTATTTAAGTTCATAATGAAAAACAAAACAAGCTTCAAAGGAGCTATCATGTTGCCTTATAACTTCTCTTCTCCAAACTTAACATCCCTTCAACTGATGTTCATCCCCAACTCTACTCTTCTCCTCTAGATATTCTCCAGCTGATCAATGTAATTCTCCAAATTATAGTGCCCAGGTCTGAAGATGATACTGCAGATGTGGTCCGAACACAGCAAAGTAGAATGGCACTCTCACCTCCCTTTGACATCTCTTCCCAGTTGACTGAGCTAGCAGGGCAGGCTAGGAGCCTCATTATTAGCATTCCGTCCTGTGGGGAATCTTCTGAGAACACTAGTTCTTGGGTGGATGAGGAATCTTTTTGAGACTTTTCTCAGAATTCTGTGTGTGCATGTGCATTGAGTGGGGGTGGTCACATGATCAGGACTGTGCATTAGGGACATAAATTTGTAGTTAAGGGGAAGATGGAATGGAATGGGGAGAAATTTGAGGTAGTGAGGCTGACCAGCAGGCTAGCTAGTCTAAGTGTAAGGTGATGAGAGCTTGCACAATGGTTGCAACAATGTTAGAAGAGAGAAGAGATGTGCATAAGAAATTGTTGCAAAGATAGGATTGACAAGACTTGGCAGAGGAATTAACAAAGTGTACGTGACATATACTATCGATAAATCTGAGATCAAGATTTGCTATATAATGTAATTTAAAATGAGGGCAAATCCACATGAGTATGTTAAGCCTCAGGAAAGATATATGGAAGAATAGAAATGTATTTAGGACTAGAAATGCAATTTTTAGAAGAAATAGTCCTGAAAGGACATTAGAATTTATAGGAAAGGATTTGTTGTTATTTGGTCATTTCAATCATGTCCAACTCTTCGTGACCCCACTTGGCGTTTTTCTGGCAAAGATATTAGAGTGGTTTTCCATTTCCTTCTCCAGTTCATTTTGTAGTTGAAGAAACTAAGGCAAACAGGATTAAGTGATTTGCCCAGGATTACACAGCTGGTAAGGATCTGAGATCAGATATGAACTTGGATGTAGAACTGAGAATTTAGCATTATTGATGATTATTGAAAGGAGAGAAAGAAGAAGAAGGAATAGAGAAGAGAATTAAAGGGTGCTACAGAGTTAGGAAAGAAATAACAATGTCATGGAAACCAAAGGAATGGAGAGCTTCAAGAAAAAAAGTTGGTGGATAATATCAAATATAGCAAGGAAAATCTGATTGAAAATGGACAAACTTTACTATTTTTCTTTCACAATCTAAAATTACAAAAAAGTAAATTGACTCTGTAGTAGAGTAAAACATTGCCTTAAAGGATTCAGCAAGGTGTCTCCCGAACATACGTCACAATCATCAGGATTCTTTTAAAGATGAAAGGATAGACTTAACTTAAATGGCCATCTAGTTATTAATATGAAGCTTGGCAAAACTTGCTAAGTGTACCAGAGATTTGATCTTTTTATGATGGATGTCAAACACTAAATTCATGTGGAAAAGGAAGTTTCTATTAATAGTGATTTCAAAATGTTCCTGTTTTCAAACAACATTGTGCTGATTTCATCAAGTCCCAGAACCCTATAGAACTTCCTAATGCAATGCTTAAACATTCAAAAGAACTTGTCCTAATTATTCACATGGAGGGGAAAAGGAGGACAGAGAACACAGATTATCCAGACTGATATGCAGTTAGATTGAAAGCCCATAAATCAGATCTATCAGTAGATATGCCATGGGCATCCATTGTAGATACACAATGAGTTGACCCAGAATTGAAGAGGAGTAAAAAAGCAGGCTAGACTCATTTGAGAAATGTTTCTAATGCCACCAAGCCTATCCCTGATGCAGTCTCATATTTTTAATATTCTTCAAGTAATATTATATGGTTTCATGTCAAGGGATTCTTACCTCTGAGAAGTTAAAGTTATGCATGACACAAAGGGCAATGGAGATACACATGATAGGCGCCAGTTGGTTAAAGTATATGGTCAATGAAAAATCAAGTGCAAAAAGTAACATAAAGAATATCAGAGATGAGTGACTGGAAAACAAGGTGGTCCCATTATTTAGCAAAAGTAAGAGATAGCCAATGGATAGACTATATGCTATATAGGAATCCATGCAAAAACAAGGTATTGAAAGGTAGACTCATACAATAATGTTAGATCTCCTATGGAAAATTTACAGGAAAACGTGAACAAGATTTGCACAAGGTATGAAAGCATGCATGGGATGCAATCTGCAGTGCTAGAGAAGTACCTACACTGATGAGCCTGAAGATTCAATTGATGAAGTATCAAATAATGAATGTTGCTTTAAAACCAAATGCCTGTCATACACAAATTTTCAAATAATTTCTCCCTCTTCCAAAAAAAAACCTATAAGATTTACAAAGCTGTGATATCCCACAGAGAACAATTAGTTGAACCTACTCATTTTCATGTAAGGAAACTGAGGTCTAGTGCAGTAAGAGATTACTCAACATCACACAGGTACAAGTAGAAGAACTGAATTTTAACCTAGATCTTGTGACTCTAAATTCAGTCTTTTTTTTCTACTATACAATGGATAAAAGGTTGTTTTTAAAATCCTGTTTTTAGAAGCATCAGAAATCATGGCTTTGCTCAGGTCTTTCATCATGAATACTGAAAAGTATCATATAGTCTATAAGACAATTGTGGTTCAGTAATTAAGTCATGTCTTACTTACTTACTTACTTACTTACTTACTCTTTGTGACCCAGTAGACTATATCACACCAATACTGTCCATGGGGTTTCCTTAGCAAAGATACTGTAGTGGTTTGCCATTTACTCTCCAGTGAATTAAGGCAAACAGAGGTTAAGTAGCTTGCCCCAGGATCAAACAACTAGTAAATATCTGGGGATGGATTTGAACTCTGGTCTTCCCGATTCCAGACCTCTATCCACTAAGCCACCTAGCTGTCTCTAACTGATGAGACAACTGACATCACTTTAATACAAATGCTGTTTTTGAATAGGACAGTGAACACTGAATTTCTTTATGTCCCACAGAATTCAGTGTGTCTCCATGAAATCAAAAATTTGCTCCTGGACTGAGGTCTTATATGCCAAGTTCCAACACAAAGCAAATGTTTACAATCAGTTATAAACCCCTGAAAATTGGGGTTCATAACTGGAATGCTGACAGACCCTTAACTACAGTGATGTAACTGGGCGCCATATTAATCACTAAAGTCTGTTGACAATTACAAAACTCGTTTTGGTTTGCCACAGAGACAAACAAAATTTCTGTTCATTATAATTTTACTGGAATATGATGTCATAACACATAACCATACTGAAACAATCTGCTGATTTTCTGGCCAAAATATTAATTGCACACTATAGAGCCCTTGGGGCCTCTCTCTTTTTAGCTATCAAATATGGATATAAAAAGACAAATATATATATATATATACACACACTATATTATATACAAATATCATAGGGGAAAATAGAGTACTCTGAAATTTTTAGTTCGGAATTTGATAATATGTAGAATAAAAGAACTTTATGCTAGCTACAGGAAATTTTGAGACCGGATGCCTGACTTGTTTCATTCTTGTTACACTTCATCCTCTCACTTAACAATGGTGACTAATGATATGCCCCACATGGTTTGGTTACCTTAAATATCACTTCTCCTTATATCATCATGACAATTAAGATTAACCAGAGCACCATTACTAATGGTACCCAGATTGAATTACAGGAGAGAAGAGGTAGAATTTTTTTGTGTCACATTCTAGTCTGAAATTTTCTTTCTTTTGGTTCAAAAGAAAAGTCTACCAACCTTCAAGGTTGACCTTCTCTGTTTATTTAAAAGGATACCTTTGTAGTTTTTTCTCCACATTTGAATTAGTTATTATATTTTTAATATAGTGTTTATTGTCAAATGATGAATTTTCCATAAATAAATAATTTTTACCGATCCAAATTTTACTCATTGGGTATTCATGGGTAATTTGACAATTTAATCACTGTTAAATGAATGAGTATATATATAAAAATAAAAGAATGATAATTCAGTGATTATCACTATGCAAATGATTCTCACATCTCCATTATCCAGCTCTAACCTCTCTTGACCTCCAATCTCACATCTCTAGCTAACTACTGAATAGCTCAAACTGGATGCTCTGCAAACATTTTTAAAGCAACAAATGCAAAACTATTATTTTTCCCCAAAATCCTCCTCCTGTCTTCCCTATTGCTGTTGAGAGTACCATCGTCTTCTGATCACTTAGGCTCATCAACATTTCAGTCTCTCTCACCCTTCAAATCCAATCTGTTGCCTGTTGATTCTACTTTTCTAATATCTCTTGTCCCTTTTATCCTTTGACACTACCACTACCCCAGAAGAGGCCTTCATCATCTGATGCCTAAAAAATTTCAATTTCTTCTGCTTGGTCTACCTTGCCATAAGTCTCTCTCTACTCCTCTCTATCCTCCACTCGGACATCAAAGTGATCTTCCCTATCATCCAGGTCTCACCATGTCATATTCATCCACAATAAACCCCAATAGCTTCGTATCATCTCCAGGATCGAATATAAAATCTTCCTTTTGGCTTTTAAAGCCTTTTATACCCTGGCCCCTTCTTAGTCTCCTTACTTCCATCTCCTCTCCCCACCTCCAGGAGCCTCACATATTCTAGGATTCAGTGGCACTTGCCTCCTGGCTGTTTTTTACACATAACACTCCATCTCCTGCCTCCAGGCATTTTCACTGGTTGTTCCTCAGGCTAGGCTTTCTCTCCCTCCTCATCTCCAACTCCAGTCTTCCCTATCTTCCTTAAAGTCCCAGCTAACATCCCATCTTCTGTAAGAAGTCTTTACTGATTCCCCATAATTTCAGTGCCTTCCCTCTAAGATTATTTCCAATTTATTTTATATATGTATGTATTTGTATGTAATTATTTGTCTGTTGTGTGTCCCATTAGACTGTCAGCTCCTTGAGGACAACGATTGCATTTTTTTTTGGCCTTTGTATCCCTAACACTTAGCACAGTGTCTGACACAAAGTAGACACTTGATAGATGCTTTTGGATTCAACAATTATCTCATGTCTCCCATATTAACTTACTTCCAAGAAAATATGGTAAGCATATCACAGTAATTTTAATTAAGGTCTGACTTAGAACTTCATTCATATATAGACAGAGATGCATATATAATAATATGTGAAATTTAAAATATATGTTTTCTAAAGAGATTTTAAAGAGAATGCCTTTTGTGGTCTATTCTAAAGAATTACAATAGGAATTTCAAAGTGGATTGAAGAATAAAGCCCAGTGAGAAATTATGCTCTTTAAGGAAAGTGATGCCTTACTGAAAAACTGAAGTCATAACCATTAGACACATAGTTCTGATACATACAGTGTATACAATGAATAGAGGTCTCCAATGAATTTTTTCTTTTAATCCTCCTGGTTTCTGGAATAAACTACCCACTAGCAAATGTTTCTTTGTTACAGATTACCAATTAACTACTGATACAAAGAAAAGAAGTCCTAAGTTTTATAAGACAGAAACTGTCCTGGCAAACTTTTACTGAAGCTGAAATAATCGGGGCTACACACTACCTTGCCAAAATTTTTCAAATATGAAAACGTATCTGGTCTATGGGAACTTTCTCAAGACCATTTTTTGGAAGGGCACAATCCTTCATTTTCCTCTATCAAACTGATATCCTACAAATAAATAAATGAATAAATAATATAAAATTGATCTTCTCTGCCAGACATATTTCCAAGACCTTATAATTCTGGAAAAGTGCTAATTCTGAGGCATTCTAGTTTTCATATGCTTCTTAAAATAGCAATATGAAATAAGATTTTATATTTGGTCCTAATAAATAAATGGCACCACAATTTCATTAGTAGTCCTCTTCAAAGCATGCACCATACCGCTTACTATGTGTTTGACTCACGATCATAACAAATTTCTACACTATGTATCCATTCCATTAGACAAACTTACTTTACTGAAACTCCCTTTGTCAACTCATTTTATATTATCTTTCTAAACAATTAAAGCCCATTAGCCCTTCTGCTTCTCTGATTACCCTATTCACCCATCATCTCCATGTTCTTGAATATCATTTTTACAAGGTGAGAAAGACATATTCCAAACAACTTCAGTAGAATTTTTTTTAAATGAAAAATAATTATCTCATTTCATTTGATAGTATTATTCATAAATCTCAACACAGTTGGCCATTCTTGGGAACTTTTTTAACCTCTTGGAATTTTAGCTATCATATCTTTAAAAGTTTATGTCTTAGGATTCTTGACAAAGTTATGCTCTAGCTTAATTAGGAGTCTTAGAATTTCTGTGTTTATTTCTCCAATAGACTTGAGATAGTTGTCACTTAACTTCTGTATCTCAGACTACTTATCTACAAAAAACATTTATAGAATCTGTATTTTAGGCCTATGAAGTACTTTAAGAGCCAAAACAGAATTCAAATGAAATATCAACTCTTTTATTATTTCTATACTTGTAGCACTATTATTCACTGCTAAGAATACCCAATCCAGTTGTAATTAAGTAGCTAGTATTAGCATAAACTACAAAATAGACTTGAGAATAAAATCATGCTAAGAGATACAAAATTAGCATGATGATGATACTCTAACAATTAATAAGTTCTAATTTTAGCAATTTCATTATTATATGTCATAAATTTAAAATTTTATTTATTTAATTTGTAGTGAAGAATGAAGGAACTGGGCAAATCTTAACATATATTAAAAGTGAGTTTTAAAAGAAGTACCAAACTTTTTGTGGTAGCAAAGAACTGGAAGAGAGGTAGCATGCTATAGTGAATATAAACCTCAGACCAAGAAAACCTAAGTTCCATAATTTTCAATATTTTATGTGACCCTAAGGAAATAGCCTCTTAGTACTTTAAACAGTTCTCTAAAATTATAAATTGCAAAAAAATGTCATGCTGCATTGGTTGAGGAATTTTCCTCACCAAAGTCCTACCTGTGACAGTTAAATAACAGGTTTATTCCCTAAACTTAAGCAAGAGACAAAGTGGGGAGAATCTCATCATTTGGGGGGAAAGGATTAATAAGCTATGGCATATGCTTGTAATGGGATGTTAAAGTACATTAAGAAATTATAATTATAAAGAACTCTGAGAAGCATGAGATTTGTATGAACTGGTGCTGAGAAAAATAAGAACAATATACACAAAGGCTACAATAACGTAAATGAAAACATGGAAAAGAGGCTGAAATGTAAGTAGCTACAATCACTCAACTTGGCCCCAGTGAACAATGAAACACATCTTCCTGCCCTTCTGCAGAAGCATGGGATAAGTATAAGTGGGGTTAAAAGCCAATTAATCACCTTCACTCCAATTAAAGTACCTAACAAGAGATACTCTGGTCCTAGTACCTTTATTAGATGAGCACAAATCTACAGGTTAAATCAATCAGGGTATTAAACTAGAAGTGAAAATTCCTTAACCAAATTGGAAGGAGCAAAATATTTCCAGCCATTGGATAAAATGAAGTCACAAAAGAAAAGTATTGGACTTTGTTCAAGAGTTGCTCATACCCTGAGAATCTCAGGCAAAAACAGCAAGCTAGTCTTCAGAAACTGCTTATAAGGGAGGGGATGAAATGGGAGGGACCCTCTGTCTCCAGCTCTTTACCCCTCCTTGATTGGGACATAGTTGTGTGAACTTTGAAATTTAGGAAAATTTTGAACTTCTTATGCACATTCTAGCAGTATACAAGAAGAGTAATGGCTGACAGTAATTGGGACATAAGAACAAATTAGACACTGTGGAAAGGCAGCTTTGCACCCACAGAAAGTTCTATCATGCTTATAGGAAACTTGATGAAGGCCACAAGAAGTGAAGGGGACTTCTAGTACCCACGAGCTGTGAATAACCCTTTGCCAGATGTGCTTTCTACTATAAGGCCCACTTTTCCCTACACTCTAAATAGTTGGTGGACTGGCTTTTTTAGGAGAGCCTTGTTCCAGTCAGAGATCTAACTCCTAACTTTTCCCTTCCAAACTTTTCCTAAACTAAATAAAACCAGCTATTCTATCCTGAAGTGTAACTTGATTTATTGAGCTCTGAAGGACTTGGGTCAATTTCCCTCACTGGGGCTGGGGACCAGTTACTTTCCTTTTTTCCCCTTTTCCTCTTTTCCCCCCTTTTCCCTTTCCTTTCCTTTCCTTTCCCTTCCCTTTTTCCTCTGACTTCCCTACCTTCCTTTTCCCTTCCTTCTCCTCCTACCTTTCCTTCCCTTCTTTCAACTCACAAAACCTATCCCTTATACTCCTTAGGGCAGTGATGCCCAAAGTGGGTGCTACCACCCCCTGGTGGGTGCTGCAGTGGCAATCCAGGGAGGCGGTGATGGGCATAGGTACATTTATCTTTCTTATTAATTGCCATTAAAATTTAAAAAAAAATTAATTTCCAGGGGGGGCTAAGTAATATTTTTTTCTGGAAAGGGGGCAGTAGGCCAAAAAAGTTTGGAAATCACTGCCTTAGGAAGGTTCCCCTAAGAATCCCTAGGGAGTGTGAAAGTGTATTTTTTTATCTTAACTTAATCAATCAGGTACTTGGCATGTTCCATCCTTTTAATTTAATCAGTCAGGAACTTGAAGATCCTTTTGATAAAAGTTCACACCCTCAGAGGACAGAAGGTGGATCCCAAAGGCACTGCCCCCTGGTCAGTGCTAGACAAATTAGGAAACTATGATTGGTTCCTGAGATGTGATAGACCAGCCCACAGTGAAAAGAAGTAGAAACCGGTGAGATAGGAAAGGACGAGGAGAAAACTGCTTATAAAAGCCAGCCGAGGGCATTCTGTTTCATTCTGCTATGTTGGTGGCTCTTGCTGAAAGAAGGATTCTGCATTGGAGATTCTGTGTTGGACTTCTTCTGCACTGGAGGACTTCTGTGTTGGAAGGATTCTGCTATGTGGGTGTCTCTGCATTGGATTTCATACTGCATTGGAGAATCTGCATTGGTGGCTCAAGGAGTTCAGCTTCGGTGACTTACTTGGGTTGAGGAGACTCTGGCCAGAGACATTGGCTCTTCAGCTCTTCTCCTGTCTTTGGTAGGACACTCTCTTTGATCTGGAAGGACTTGGATCCAGACTCAGAGTGTATAGCTAGGAAATATTTTCTATCTCCTTCCTACATTTCCCTCTTTACTATCTCTGCCCTGCTGTAATAAAGCTATTAAAGCTGCTAACAGCTTCTGACTTTAGAGTTAATTTTTATAAATGGTGACCACAACAAATTTTTTTTTAATCCTTATATTTGCCAAACCCATTTTACAGGAGGAAAGGATCCCCTCTGTGCGTTGTGATAATTAGATTAAGTCTACACTGCCCATCTTTAGATTTAATCACCAAAGGTGAGAGCACCTTCCAATTCTGGGAGGTCCTAACCCACATGTGTTAGAGTGAGTAACAAATCAGAATCAACCAACCATCCCCTATGCTTTCTATGAGAAAGCATCTATTGTGATTGGACAGCAGGCTAGGGGAAGGCACTGGAAATGATGCATATGTGACACCTATAAAAGAGGGACTTGAGTGAGTGAGGCTGCTGCTGGTTTGGTGAAGAGGGCCTGAGGGAGCTTTACTGGTTCATGACCAAGACTGTTCCACGTGATAAGTTTAAAGACTGAATCTTCCTGAACTTCTATTAAGAAACTTCCTTTTATAGACTCTGTGAATGAAGTTTGCTCCATTTACCTCTGGGCCTCAGGCCCTTTAACCCTCAGCTGAGGGTTAAGATCTACCTGAACTAATCAGTGGGATAGATTCTTATCTCCATACTTCCTCTCTCTCTCTTCTTATGTAAATAAATTTCCATAAAAGTCCATTTTGATTTGAGATTATTCTTAATTGAGGATTGGTAATAGTTCAATCCTCTGGCGACCATCTTTAATATACTGAACCCATAAAAACCTCTTTTTCACCTTTACAGCATCCAACCTGCCATTGTGCATGAGTTAAAAGAAAAAGTTCAGGGTCTATGTTGTATTCATTGTCAGACTCTTATTTTTTCTTACGTGTTTTTATTCTGTACTAAGGAAAGTTTAGTTATGGAGAGTACAAAAGACCCAATATCCAAGAATGACTATGATTTGAAAGTAAAGGGCATAAATAAAACATATAAAAAAATAAAACAGGTGCTGATATCAAATCTTACTTTTAACTAAATATAGATCAAAGTCCAAGAACATAAATCCAAAGAATTAATGTAGCAATCCATAAGTATACTTAATATAAAACATGATTCTACAATGGATTCAACACAATATCATCCTTCTCCTTCACTAAATGGGAAATATGTTTATTTGTTTTTCTCAATAATGATATTAGTATTTTATTATATAGTTATATTACCTGAAAACTTTGGTCCTTGGAGAAATTTAACATAACCACTTTCACAGTATCTAGAACTAGAAGATGCCTTAGAGATCAACTAATCTGATCTCTCCATTTTACAAATGAGTAAGCTGTGGTTCAGGAAAAGTAAGTTTTCCTGGGTTAGGTCATAATAAATAAAGCTGAGATTTGAACCTAGGTACTTTTACTCCATATGCAATCCTCAGTCTTTGTAGAGGTTATGGTATCTCATAGGCAACAGAACAGAGAAGATCAGAAGAAAGATCATTAACCTTCTCACTTTATAGATGAGGCAACTTGGAGACCAGAAATGGCAGTCAAGATAAACTGAAGGGTGTAATGAATATTGAGGTTCATGAACCTTAAAACAAGAAATCATAGTCAAGAAGATAGCAATCTTAAAGAGAATAACCAAAGCAGTGTAAGTTCAAATAGAATAGCTGAAGTCAAGGTTCTCTCTTCTTATCAGAGGATGCTTTTGTCTAGGGGCCCAAAGAAGATCTTTATAAATGAGAAATCTATTATATAGGTTCCCAGGATGAATCTTTAATCTCTAACATTTCCAATCAATCAATTAGTGGAGGTTTTCCTAGATCTTAAAACTAGTTTGTGTCTGACATGCTATTCTTAGAGTGTCATCCAAGGTTACATGTAAAACTAGTGTTTCTAAAGGCGATGGAGAAAAACATGAAATAATTAGGTATGTTCATTTAACAGTGATAAAGATTAAGACATCATCATGATACTGACAAAATAGCAAATTAGACATTTCTGGACATAGAGTCAGGAAGACCTAAGCTCAAATCTAGCCTCAGAGACTTATAACTGTGTTACTCTGGGCAAGTCACTTAAATTCTGACTGTCTCAGTTTCCTCATCTATAAAGTGAGGATAAATAATAACACCTATTCCCAGGGTTGATTTGAAGATAAAATGAGGTAATAATTGTAGAGTGCTTTGAAAGTCTTAACGTACCACATAAATCCTAATAACATATAAATTTTATATATGCATATATATAAATAATAATACTTTTTTATTTATTTGTTCCTTAAAACAACAAAAGGAATTATGTACAGATGTAGAACATTTATAGCTGAGTCCAAAGGACTAATATCAATGAAAAGGTAAAATCTTTATAAATTAATAAAAAACTCTAATTCTTAGTTGATTCACCACTAGTCATTTGCTGAGACAGGAGCACAAAACAGAATCTCATTCTTTTTTTTTTATAGAAACAATAGATGTTTTTATTAAAGTGACAACAATGAAACAACCTACCAAAAATTTTAGGATACAGAAAATCAGTCTTTATGCTTTTATTTTAGTTTTACTTGGAAAATAATAGATCAGTGGATTGGAAATGCACCTAAAATACTAGAAAACCAACATTAAAAATAGAAACCTTACAAAGTATCTTGCTAATCAGAAATAAACAATGTTTTTTAAATTATTAATAAATAAAACTAGAAGCTCTTTTTCAAAAATAAAAAAATAAACTACTAGCAAATTTGATTTACAAAAGAAAAGAGGATAACCAAAATTGCCAGTATCAAAAATGAAAAAGAGATTTCCAAAGAATGGGGCAGGAAAAAACCAAATCCTATTAGAAATATTTTGCCCAACTATATTCCAACAAAACTCATAAATTAAATGAAAAAAAAATTACAAAAATATATAACACCCAAATTAACAGAACAAGAAATAGATTTTAAAACAGTCTACTTTCCAAGAAAGATGTGGAATAAGCAACATATGATATTTCAGAAAGAAAAAATAGGACCACATGGTTTCACAAGTCAATTACATAAATGTTCAAAGAATAATTGATTTTAATATTGTATAAATTGTATGAAAAAATAGCAAAATGGAGGATTTCATGAAATTCCTTCTATGACAAAGAGTCTTAATAGATTTAAAATAGTAAAAAAAATAAACCATTATCCTGAATGAAATATTGTTGTAATTTTTGAGCTGTATTTTGACTTTTTTAAAATTATTTTAATTAATTTAGAATATTTTTCCATGGTTACATGATTCATATTCTTTCCCTCCTCTCCTCCCTACTCCCCCTCCCATAGTCAATGAGCAATTCAACTTGGTTTTACATGTATCATTGATTAGAACCTATTTCCATATTATTAATATTTTCAATAGAGTGATCATTTAGAGTCTATATCTCTATTCATGTCCCCATCGAACCATATGTTTTTCTTTTGTGTTTCTACTCCCACAGTTCTTTCTCTGGGTGTGGATTATGCTTTTTCTCGTAAGTCCCTCAGAAATGCAATGATAAAGCATAATTCTGAGGGACTTATGAAAAGGAACACAAAAACACACCTCATTCTTATGACTGAAGCTTGCTGAAAAAAATTAATACAGAGCACAAAGGAAAAAATTATTTTAAAATATTAAACAGAAAAAAAACCAATAATAGCAAGCAGCTAGAAGGGAAGAGAAGAGGTGATTATTTTTAAAAACTAATTACCTAAATGAGTGATGAAAAAATAAAAGACAAAAGAAGGGAAGAAATAGAGAAAGAAATCAATTTGAGTTTAAGTTTTCCCCTAAAACTAAGGCGAGAATGAACAAATGGGAGAGAGTTATAAGGAGAGAAAGAGAGACTATCAGAATAGTTATAGCAAAGTAGTTTATTAAAACTATTTTTAGAAACAAGTCTTTTCTTTAAAATCCACCAAAAAGAAAGAAACAGAGGCAAATACAAACCTAGTTTAAATAACTAAATGTGAATGGACAATAAAGACCAATAAAATGAAAGAGCAGCAAGAAAGATAAGAAAACAAAGCCTTATGCTCCGTTGTTTATAAGAGACACATCTAAAAGGGAAAGATGGGGCAGAGCCAAGATGGTGAAGAAGATACAGGGACCCCTCTGATTTTTACCAAGTTACCCTCCAAAAAGCTGTAATATAACACCTCAAAGTGAATTCTGGAATAGCATAACCCAACCCATGAAAAGTCAAGATGAGGTAATTTTTCAGACCAAAACAACTTAGAAGGTTGGCATAAGGGATCTAGTGTACTGGGGTGGAGGTGGAGCACAGAGCACCAGGGCAGGCCTTACCTAGCCAACAGGCCTTAGAGGCAACTGAGGCAGCAGCCAAGGCTCCCAGACCTCTCAGCCACAGATAGAAGGGGGTGGGGAGGGAATCAGACAACTGTTCAGAAGGAGATTGCAGAGGTCCCTTTGCTACTTCTGGGTATAAGACTCTTGTGGCATTGCCCATATGCAGAACCAGGTCGTAGTCCTAGGGCACAGTCACAGGGTGAGAAGGGGCACCAGCATTCACCAGCTCTTGCAGACACAGGGGAGCAGGGAACTCTATTCTATTCTAAGGGGTAAAAGAGTATTTGGGGTTACTCACAGACTAGGGCACAGGCCAGGAGAGTGGGGTATTAAACACACCTCTCCTTACATCAGGTGGTAACCTTGTAAGAACTAAAAGCAGATAGATCCTCAGTGTCAATCTTTGAAGGCATCTGCACAAAGAACCTGAAGCTTTGAATAGTGCTCCCTTTACCACAGTTACAGAATCCAACTTATATGGTTTTTTAAACTAAAAGAAAAGAAAAAGGCAGGAAAGTGAGCAAACAACAACAAAAAAAGAAACTCAATACAGAAAATTATTTTGGTGTCAGGGTAGGCTCAAACTCACAAGAAGAAAACAAAGTCAACACCAGGTTAGCCAAAGCCTCCAAGAAAAATACAAATTGCTCTCCTGCCCAAAAGAATTAAAAGAAGAGTTTTAAAAGGATTTTAAAAATCAAATAACAGATATAAAAGAAAAACTGAAGAAAGAAATAAGAGTGACACAGGAAAATCATGAAAAAAGGGTCAACAGCTTGGTAAAGGAGGCGCAAAAAAAGTTGAAGAAATTAATACACTAAAAAAAAAGAATAGGGTCAATTGGTAAAAAAAAAAAAAAGCACCAAAATCTGAAAGAAGAGAAGATTTACCTCTTAAAAAGTAGAATTAGCCAAATGGAAAAAGATATACGAAAATACACTGAAGGCAAAAACTTTGAAAGACAGAATTGGCTATATGGGAAAAGCTACTCAAAATCACTGAGGAAAAGAACTCTTTACAAAGTAAAATTGGCCAAGTAGAAAAGTAAGTCAAAAAGCTTGCTCAAGAAAATCAGATCTTGCTCTTCCAGTTAAGATGGCGGCAGAGTAAGGAGCAGCTGCTCGATCTCTCCTGACCGAAGCATACAGGACTCCTCAAGGGGAAATAAAAACGAGTCCAGAAGAACGAAGGAACCCCACAACAGGGCGCAGCATTGAAGGTACACAGAATCGGGGCATTTCCACGCTATAAAGGGGTGAAACAGCTCTCACTAAAACACGAGAGGAAGAAGCCCCTCCCACACCCCCCACACCACACACCTTGCACAACGCCAATGCACAAGTGTGAAAACAGGACTGGGGCAACCAGATAAACACTGGCAGCCCCAGGGCTTGTACCTGTGTGCTGCAAGAGGAGGGACCCCAGGTGGCTGGGGGCGTGCACGGACTTTCCCCAAGTGTCCACATGGGTGAAGGCACCACCTCTGACCTGGACAAAGGCCTCTAAAACAGGGCCTTTCCCAAGCGCTGAAGGCATCGCCTCAGGTGCGAATAAAGATCTCCAGCCCACAGACATTCACTACCTTCTGCAGGGGTGAAGGCAGTGCCCTAAGAGCATCTGCCAGGCAAAGGCAGTGCCCTAGGCTTGAATAACGATCTCCAGCCCAGGCTTGGACCTCCAGTGAGGACCCGGTGCAGACCTGAGTGTGGCAGTGGAAGCAGCCCCAAAGGCTGCTGAAGGAACCTCGGGCAGAGGGGCAGACTGGGAACTACCAGGAGGCCTGACCCCAAGGACAAGGAGACCAGAGCCCCCGGGAGTTTGCAAGGCGCAGGCAGACCCTGAGTGCAAAGACAAAGCTGAAAAGGGGCGGGGCTAACAATGGCCAGCAATAAGGAAGTCCAGAAGAAAAAGACTATCAAGAGAAACTCTGGAACACTGGACAACTTCTACACAGAGAAAATCCAGACAACAGAGGAGGGAAAACAAAAATCCAAGCCTCCCCCCAAAAATGAAAGCTGGTCACAAGCTATGGAAGAGTTTAAAAATGAAATGCTGAGGAAGATGGAAGAAATCTGGCAAGAAAATAACAGTTTAAAAGGCAGAATTTCGCAATTGGAAAGTGAGACAAGTCAACTGAAGACCAAAAATGACCAGATTGAAAAGGAAAACCAAAAAATTATAGCTGAAAACCAAAACATTAAAGCTGAAAACCAAAACGTTAAAGCTGAAAACCAGTCCTTAAAGGCTAGAATCGAACATTTAGAAACCAATGATCTCTCAAGACAACAAGAACAAATAAAACAAAGTCAAAAGACTGATAAAATAGAAGGAAACATGAAATATCTCAATGAGAGAGTGACAGACCAAGAAAACCGGTCTAGAAGAGACAATTTGAGAATAATTG
>NC_058130.1:493375630-493461184 GCF_016433145.1 Gracilinanus agilis | reverse complement strand
GAAGGGGAAAGTAGGGGCATAAAGTATGTAAACAGGTTAAAAATGAATATTAATAAATATCTAATGATAATAATTAAAAAAAAGAAAATCAGATCTTAAAAATTAGACTTGGGAATGCTATGGACTCCATGAAACATTAAGAAATTCTCATGTGTAATATCTCATGAGAAAAACAACTCTTCTATACAATAAATCCAGGAGAGATAATTTAAGAATTATTGGATTAACTGAAAGCTATGATCAAAAAAATAACTTAGATATTATCTTTCAAGAAATCAAGGAAAATTGCTCTGAGATTCTAGAACCAGAGGACAAAATAGAAATTGAAGGAATCCATTGATTACACCTTCTGAAAGTGATCCCAAAAGGAAAACTACCAGGAACAGTATAGACAAATTCCAAAATTCCAAAGTTACAGAGAAAATATTGCAAGCAACCAAAAAGAAACAATTCAAATACCATGAAGTCACAGTGAGGAAAAAAACAAAACAACACAAGACTTGTATTAAAGGATAGGAGGGCCTGGATAAAAGCTAAGACTTCAATCAAGAATCACTTACCCAGCAAAACTGAGCATAATACTTCAGGAGGGAAATGAGTACTCATTGAAACAGAGCACTTTCAAACATTCCTGATGAAAAGACTAGAGCTGAATGGAAAATTTGACTTGCAAATACAAGATTCAAGAGAATCATAAAAAGGTAAATAAGAAAGAATCAAAAGACATTCAATAAAGTTAAATTGTGTTCATCCCTACTCAGGGACATGATTCTTATAGTGACAAAGACCTTTGTCATTATTAGGGTAGTTAGAAAGAGTATATATAGACAGAGGGTGAGAGTATGAGTTGAATATGATGGGATGATAGAAAAAAATTAATTAAATTAAGTCATGACAAAAAGGAATGCATTTGGGGGAGGTGGAAGGGAAAAAGAGAATCAGGTAAGTTATTGCACATAAAAGAAGCATAAAAGGGTGTTCACAGTGGAGGGGAAGATGGGAGAGATGGGAAGGAGAGCATATGAACCTTACTCTCATCAGAATTGGCTCAATGAAGGAAGAAGACATTATTCAATCGGGTATAGAAAACTATCTTACCCTATAGGAAAGCAGGAGGGGAAAGGAATAAGAGATGGAGTAGGGGCACTAATAGAAAAGAGGGAAAATTGAGGGAGGCAGAGGTTAAAAACTAAGTAGGGGTAAAAAAAGATTTAAAGTAATACACAGTAATCATAATAGTGCAAAAATTTTTTTACGTGTCTCCCTAATAAAGGCCTCTTTTCTCAGTGAGTTGAATAAATAAGGTACAAGTCATTCCCCAATTAATAAATGGCCAAAGGATATAAACAAACAGTTCTCAAAGCAATTAAAGCTTTGTACAGTCAGGCAAAAAAATGCTCTAAATCACTGTTAATTAGCAAAATGAAAATTAAAACAATTCTGAGCTATCACTCGACACCTATCAGATTAGCTATTATGTCAGAAAAGGAAAATGACAAAATTTGGAGGGTTTATGGGAAAGCTGGGATTGTTGGAGGAGTTGTGAATTGAATCAATCATTCTAGAGAGCAATTTGGACCTATGCCCAAAGGGCTATAAAACATTATAAATATAACTTAATAATACCATTACTAGGTTTATGCCCCAGAGAGATAAGAAAACAAAAAAGAGAAAGACTTGTATGTGCAAAAATATTTAAATCAGTTCTTTTTAGGGGGTCAAAGATTTTAAAAGTGAGGGGATACCCATCAATTGGGGAATGGCTAAATAAGTTATAGTATATGATTATAATGGAACATTACTGTGCTGTAAGAAATGACAAGCAGGAGGAGCTCAGAAAAACCTGGAGAGACTTACATGAAATAAAGCAGAGTGAAATAAGCAGAACCAGGATAACATTATACAGTGAAAGGAATATTTTACAACTAACAACTGTGAACTGCTATTCTTAGCAATAACAATGATCTGAAACTATCCCAAAATACTCGTGATAAAAAATGCCATCTATTTCCAGAGAAAAAGAACGAAGTCTGAATCCAGATCAAGACAAACTTTTTTCACTTTCTTAATTTTTTTTCTATTTGAGTTTCCTTCCATGAAAGGATTAATATGGGGAAATATTTTACCTAATAGCACATGTAAAATCTATATGAAATTTATTACCCCTCAAGGAGGATGAGAGGTTGGGGGCAGGGGGAGAGTTAGGGAGAGTAGAGACTCAATATTCTTTGAAAAATATTGGAAACCATTTTTACATGTAATTGGGGGAAGGGTAACTTTAATTTATTTTCTTAAAAAGGAAAGACAGAATTAAAATGAGAGGCTAGCAGAAAATTTACTATGCATCAGAAGAAACAAAAAAGCAAGAGTCGAAATTATGCTTATCAGTAAAAGCAAAAAAACAATATTTACACATTCATATATATAAAAACAAAAAACTATATTATGCTTAAAGAAACCATTGATAGTGAACCAATAATAATAGTAAATACATATGTAGAAAATAGTTTGATATAACAGTTTATGAAAGAAAAATATGAATTGGTAAAATGCATAGATAATACAATAATAGACAACATTAATGTTCCTTTTACAGAGCTGAACAAATCTAACAAAGATAAAGGGAAAAATAGAATTGAACAAACTTTGAGAATTTAAAGTTAAAAGATTTATGGTATGTCATGAATGGGAATATTAAAAAGCATATATATTTCTCAGCACTACATTACATCTTTCCAAAAACAGATCATGTATTAGGGCATAAAGAAATTGCAAATAAATGGGGAAAAAGCAGAAGTATCTAAATATATTTTTCATCAACTATAATGCAAATTTTAAAAACGACAATCATTATAAAGTACAAGCAAAAGAAAAAGATTTAAAGGTAAATCTAATACTGAAATCTGCAAAAATTCAAAGAAAGAAATCCTAAAAAAAATAAAATACTCTAAAATGTAAGAATAAAACATGTAAAAGATAATAATAAAGGTCAACTAAGTGGTTCAGTGGCTAGAACATCATCCTAGAGTTGAGAAGCCCTGGGTTCAAATTTGATCTCAGGCACTTTCTAGCTATGTGTCCTTAGGCAAATCATTTAACCCCAATTGCCAAGCCCTTACCACTCTTTTGCTTTATTGTGGGTTCTAAGACAGAAGGTAAGGGTTATTTTTTTAAAGATAATAATCTGAGATAACATGCCAAAATTTCTGGCTGCATTAATTAAAGCACTCCTCAGAAGAAAAATTACATGCCTAAGAGCATTCATTAACAAAATAGAATTAATGAACTGAATATGAAGTTTAAAAATTAGAAATACAACAAATAAACTCCCCAATTCAGTGGTTAGGAGGTAGGGGTGAGAGGCAAGGTGTTCCATCAATTCAGTCTCTTTCACTGGTTCTCTTATATACCAGTACTGGTCTTTTTCAGCAGCCTTCCTGTGAAGGAATGAGGGAATGGACAGTGCTCTTCCCATCACCAATGCCACTCTTACTTTCCCAGTGTCTTCCTGGAAAGGAAAGCAATGCTTGCTCTTTGAAAGCAACAACTTCAAGAAACTCATACAACCTACACTACAAACACTTTTCACCACCCACAGGAGTTGATTTCAAAAGTCAAAAATCAAAGTCAAGCCAATCTCTTTCTATATTTTGAATTTGACCATCTAGTCCTGAGACATCTCTCCCATTTTCCATAGTTCTTCAGATATTACTAATAGTCATTGCACATTAGCATTCTCAATTTCTTTTAGTGTCTCAGAAGAAAATTTGTCCCGGAAAGATAATTTGAGCTTAATGAAACAAATAACAACCTCTCACACTTTCCATTTCACCTGTAAAATAATAACATTTGCACTATTTACTCAGCAGGGTCATTTATGAAGAGTTTTACATATCACAAAGGATTATATAAATGGAAACTATGGTTAGAAAGTCTCTGCTAAAGTCCTAGAATGATGTCTAATCATAATGTAAAGTAAACCTTGGCTATTCAGCACTGGGTCAGTAGACTAGAAGCTCAGGCAGGTCCAACCAAGCTGTAAAAACTTCAAACACAGACCTAGTGACAGAATATTTATTTTTCAAGAACCAGTCTGGCTGCTTTTTGAGCCTTATCAAGAGAACTGTGCCACAGGGTAATAAATATTTCAGCCAGAGCAACTTCTGTAGACCATCTATTAAATTAGGAAGAGATGTAAATAATGGAAGGAAAACTTACACCCATGAATCATAGAGTCTAGAAGCACTGAAATAATAATAGTGTGATAATGACAAGTTTACCAGATACAGACCCCTATACTGCTAAGTTTGGTCTAGGAAACCACACAACAGTTCCATGGTTCTATCAAATTTCTACCATAGGAAAAGCAAATGAGTACTATGTGTTCAAAGAACAAAGGTTCAAATCCATATCAGTAAAGGAGGAAGGGAGCAGTAGAAAACCAATTCCAATAAAGCGGGCTATGCACAGCAAGTACAACACATCTGGTAAGCAGGGACTCAGCAGCCAGAATCTTTGACACAAAATAGACAAGCCAGGATCAAGAGACCAGAGTTCATTACAGATAGGTAGGTTCATCCAAATAACAGAAAAGAATTAGGACTGTTGATCACAAGAGAGAGGCTACCTCTTCTTTGTTCAAGATCTATGAACACTACTGAATGACAATGGATAAATGCTGGTAGTTATCTATAATAGTTGATTTTTAAAAAGGCATACTGCCTAGTTTGTCTGTGAACTTCTAACAACAACATGTGATATAGAACATTTTTATTTTTAGGTTCTGTTTTATATCGCCAACTGCCTACTTGAGATTTCTAGGAGATTCTACAGCAGTCACAAACTCAACATGTTTAAATCAAAATTCATTATCTTTCCCCAAAAAATCATCCGCTCTTCCCAAGCTTACTATTTCTGTCAACAAAACCATCCTTCCAGGAGTCATGCAGGCTTGCAAGCTCAGAATCTTCCATAATTATTTATGCTCCTCCACCCCAATCTCTAATTGCTTGACAGGAACTGTCAATTCTACCTCCACAATATGTAACTCGTCTATCCCCTTTCTCCAGTTATGACTGCTACCCTAGTTTCAACTACCCTTAAGAGATCACTAAAGCCATTCTTCTCTTAGCACCATACTTCATGTTCTGCTATTTTTTAATTCCTAGGATTTCAAATTATATTGGGAATTTCATTGAATCTATCAGGTGGATTATATAATCAACAATCATGTTATATTTTTTAACTTTTTATGCAAAATGTTCTTTTGTTCTCTACTGAATATTCCAAGATAAAATCTAAAAAATAGTCAATTAGGGTTTGTTCAGGATGCACTCTTCCTTTAGTCCCATTTGAGGTTTCCAATTTCTTGGATTTTCTATAGCCATTTTCTCAGATATTTCTGGCATATTGCAAGTTGGTTTTGAATAACTCATTTAGACCTAAATAACTCGGATTCTTTTAATCCTCTACAATCTACTTCCAACTCACTCTTCCACCTTCATTTTAATATTACATACCTACTTGAACTGTGTTTCAAATTGAAGTACTAATCTTCTCTAATGACATGCCAACCAATGGTTTACCATTTCTTCAAACCTATCTCTTGGAATCCTTGTGTCCTCGAATATTCCTAAAGAGCCTTCTCTGATATTCTTTTACCACCTTCCATTTCAATTTAATTGCACTTAACTGAATATAAGTGAGATTTTTTGAGTAGAATGTAAGCTCTCTGAAGATAGGAACTGCTTTGTTTTTTGGCTTTATATCTCCAGCAACCAAAATGGTGTCTTGCACATAACAGAGATACTTCTTAAACTGAACAAATACTTATTAATAAAAGCTTAAAATATCTGTTAAACTAAAGAATCATTCATATTAAAGGTGTTTTCAAAATCAACAATTATAAAAAGATCGTAGATCTGGAGCTAGACAGGACCTCAGTAACAATCTCATTCAAATTTTCATTTTAAAGATGAGAAAAAACTAAGACCCAGGTAGCTCAGATGATTTGACCAGGATCATACAGGTCGGCAACATGAGGGGCAGTATTTGAACCCAGGTTCTCTGACTCAAGAGCCAGTGTTTTTTAGTATCAATGTTATAACTCTATATTTTTTTGTTTACTATATCAATAGGCTTTTTTTGTGATGACTGAAGGAAAAAAAGTTTTCTTTTACCCTAATATTTTCTTAAACCACCCATGTTCTTAAAGATGACCTATAGCATCTAAGATGTTTTTTCAAAATCCTGGGATAACCTTTCTTATTATACTTACTTTTGTAGTTTTTTCTTTACAACAAATCTCTTTTTTAGAAATGGGCACTTTTCCAATACCTTAACATTTTCTTTTGCCTGCAGAGTAGGTTCATGACCTTGGGTAGCATATCTGGGCATTGTGAGTCCATATATATTAATTATCTAAGGTATTGGTCTCATCTTAGCTTACTTCTTTTCCCAGTTTTAGTTTCCTGGGAGCTCATTCCTCAAATTCTTCCCAGGCTTTTTCTTGGCTGCAGTCACAAGGACCTTGACCCACTCTCTATTGCTTATTATTGTTTTCATTCTCTGATTAAGGGGCACTAACTTCTACAAATATGAATGAATCACCATTATACTGTATTGATATATGAAGATTGAGTGTAATTGACCAACATACTGTCTCCGTATAATATAATTGAAAAATATGGACCACAATTTTTTGAGGCACAAGAAATGGAGAACTTTTTTTTAAATTCAGAAAATGATACAAGTAAGGCTAGTTATACATTCCTTCTAAAACTAGTGGCAATTGTTTTTTAACTGATTTTATATGCATTGTAAAATATGTCAGGTTTGTTTGTGAACAACAGATACGCCAAATTAGAATATCTATGGGAAATTATCCCCTTGGTATATCTAAAGCACTAAAATAGGCACTACAAGATATGTCAATGCTGAATAAAATACAGAAAAATAAGTAAGAAGTACTATAGAGATAGCCTGTGTTACTAAAACATTTTCCAATAACACCTTAAGTAGTCACAAAACTAATAGATTTATGAAGTTGGTGGGAGTATTTCTACACAATCCAAAGCCCAGAAAGGACCAAAAAACAAACAAACAAAAAACAGAAATAGAACTACAAAGGGTTCTGGAAACTTTCTAGAGAGATCAGTAGGACTCTGAAACATGATGAGAATCAATTGCCAGAAAAATGTTCATGGAATATATGAAGGGTAGGACTTTGGGTCTGTCTAAATTCCATGCCCTCCTGATTCAGAGGCTAGAGCACTGAATCTGGAATCAGAAAGGCTTGAGATTAAATCCAGCTCCAGACAGTTATCAGCTTTGTAGCCCAGGGCAGGTCATTTAACTTCTATCTGACTCAGTTTCCTCAATTACAATATGAAGATAATAATAGCATCTACCTCCTGGGGTTGTTGTGAGGATCTAGACAATATTTCCAAAGCATTTAGAACAGTGCCTGGCACATATTTGGTACTATGTAAATGCTAGCTATTATTAAAATGCCAAAAAAATTTCTTAAGTGATAAAGATGTTAAATACTCCCCAAAGGCATGTTCATGCATAAATTATTTAAATTAAGAATTACCATAGAAATATTGTTGTTGAATGACTCTTCACAAATGACCAAATTACAACTATTTATTTTCAGTAATAACGGGACTCATCAGTGAACTTTAATTTTCATCAATAATGGCTCGGTCTTATATTGTACACAGTAATAGCAATATTGTGGAATGATCAAATGTGGTAAGACTTTGCTACTAACAACAACACAATGATCCAGGACAATTCTGAGGGACTTATGACAAAGAATGCTATCCATCTCCAGGGAAAGAACTGTTGAGAGTCAGAATACAGAACAAAGTACATGCTTTTTCACTTTACTTTATTTGGGTTTTTTATTTTGGGGTGTTAGTTTTATATGATTATTGTCTTACAAAAATGAACAATATAGAAATACATTTTGCATGATAATACATGTATACCCAGATAAAATTGCTTGCCAGCCCCGGGAAGCAGGAAGAAGGAAGGGAGGGAGACAATTTGGATTATATAGCTTCAGAAAACTCATGTGGAAATTTGTTAATACATGTAATTGGTAAAATAAAATATCTTTATAATAAAACAATGAAAAAATAATGGCTCAGTCTTTCTGGGTACTTGACAAAGTCATTTTCTAATTTTCATATTATTTAACTTTCTTAGACAAGAAATAAGTTTTCTATCAACTTAAGGCAATAGAGACATCACTCACTTCAATTTAAAAAATCAGTTGCCAAATTTTGCCATTTCTATCTTCACAACATTTCTCACATTTGACCCATTCTTTCTAATCACACAGGTGTCACTTTAGTTCAGGCCTTTATCACTTTTCACCTGGATAAAGTAATTTTCTTTCAGTACTGATGTGATCATGTGATTCCCCCAGCCAGCCAATTCCTATGGCTTCTATCATTTTTTATTGCTTCTAGAGTAAAATGTAAACTTTCTCTGGCCTTTAAAGTCCTTTGCAACCTAGCCTCAAGCTATCTTCCCAACTTCACTGGCCATAACTCCTCCTCCCAGACTCTGTGAAACAGTCCAACTGGCCTTCTCTCTTTCTCAGTTCCTCTGCTCATAATGCACTACCTCCATTTCCATGTCCTTGCACAAGCCATGCCAGCAATGTGTATTTCCTCCTTAATTTTAACCTCACAGAATTCATATCTTTCTTTATAATGCAGCTTAGGTTCTGTCTTCCATAGGAGGCTTTCCTGTTCCCCAAAACCATTGATGCTCTCCTTCACAAACTAGCTTGTATTTGATTATTTTGCAAATATTTGTGTTTATTAACTATATTTAAGCTGGGTATTTTATATGTACTTGTCTCTTCTGTTAGAATGTAAACTCATAATGATTTTTTTTCCTTCAGTTTTTTCATCTTTTCTCAGTTTTATCTTTTCATTCTTTATTCTTATATCTTCAACACCTAGCCCAGTGCCTGGCCTATAGAAGATACTTGATAAGCCCTTATTAAGTGATTGACTATTAAGCATCTTCAATCTGCTTGATTCACATTATAAGTTAGATTTATATGAGCTAATGCCAAATGAAATATGCCACACCAGAGAAACAACATTTACAAGTACAACAATGTAAATAGGAAAACAGCAACAATGGCAACACTTCAAAACCATCAAAACTATGTTGGAAAAATATAAAGAATAAGGTTAGCCCAGAGAAAAGTCATAAGAAAACACATACCCCTCCTTTTCTTTTGCTGGTATGGGGGTCTATGGGTGTGGAGTGTCATCTATAACAGACTTATTTTTTGGTATGTTGGTTTTCCTGATTTTTTTCCACATTCTTTTTTTTTTTAATCCTTGTACTTCGGTGTATTGTCTCATAAGTGGAAGATTGGTAAGGGTGGGCAATGGGGGTCAAGTGACTTGCCCAGGGTCACACAGCTGGGAAGTGGCTGAGGCCGGCTTTGAACCTAGGACCTCCTGTCTCTAGGCCTGACTCTCACTCCACTGAGCTACCCAGCTGCCCCTCCACATTCTTTTTTTGAAATTATTTATTATAAAGAATATTCTCTGGGAAGGAGAAGGAAGGGGAAATGGAAGATATAGAGCAGTGGTTCCCAAACTTTTTTGGCCTACCGCCCCTTTTTCAGAAAAAAATATTACTTAGCTCCCCCTGGAAATTACCAAACTATATATTGAACTCAGAATAGAATGTAATACAAAAAAGAGTGTGGCCATCACCGCTCCCCTTGATTGCTGCAGCACCCACACTTTGGGAATCACTGATATAGAGCAAAGTAAAGGACAAAAGATGCCAGTAAAAATCTATTTCTTAAAAAAGTTTCAATGGTTCCCAATTGACTCAAAAATCAACTATAGTAAGACTTCATCAAGTCACCAATACATTCCAAGACTCATCACAAAAGTTGAAAATCACACATAATATTATTTAATAAGTATTTCTTATTTGAACATACCTAGGCACTTGACAGCTTTTCTCAGAGTTCCCAGCATTGCTACTCTTGTACTTGGAAGCCATTATTAATAACTAAATAGAGTTAATGAAACAAAGAGAAGCACTGAGGGACAAAGACTGATGTGGGAGCTAATGTTTGGCACCAAACAACGTACTGATTCACAGTAATGCTTCTCAGAACAAGAATGAACCTGATTAGGTGACCTGCTATGAGACTTTACTCACTTAGCATGTAATTGAAATTTTTTATTTTACATATTTTTCTGCCCCCTTTTTTTTGATTGCCAATCACATATACCTAAATTCATACATGTGAGTTCATACAAAACAAGGTTCTACTGTATTAACTTTTCTGTTTGGCACTTAAGACACTTTCCATCCTGGCCATTGCCAGGCTGTGCACAAGGTGCCCTTCCCCATCCCTGGAATCCACTTCCTCATCTTCCAGCTTACACATGTCCTTACTTTCTGATAAACCTAGAGACTCCAGCTAGGCAACAGGAAACCAGCAGACCCCAGCTGGGCAACAGAAAGCCAACAAAATGGCTGCCAACAACATCCCAGCCCTCTCAGGAACATCCAAAGAAATTAATCCAAGTAGCTCACCTTCCCCGGAGACAACCAACAGAGGTGTCTCAAGCTGTATGACCCCTGAAACCCCTAATGCCATAAGATCTCATGATTCCCCCACCCGAGAGGGACTCCCTCTTGCTCCCTTCTTTCCTCCATTAAAGCTTTGCTATATTACCTTGCTCTGGTCTCATTGTCTCTTGGTTCAAACCCCCATCAGTTAGACTGACGCTTCCTTTTAAAGTTCAGCCCAAATATCCGTTCCTCTCCAAAGCCTTTGTCCCCCTCAGCCTGGAGTGTCTCCCTACAGAAGTGCTTCCTTTGTGTCTGCAGCTGTGTGTGTGTTGTGTACGTACTTATTGTCCCCCGTGTCAGATGCGAGCTCCTTGCAGGCAGGGCCTGTTTCAGCTTTGTCTTGGCATCTCTGTTGGTCACAAATGACTGATCGTTTCATTCCTCCCCTCACACATTTGGTGTTAGAGTCAAACAGTCCCATTTGACATCCTCTGGGCCCATGTCTGGGCCTTCTCCCGTCCTGTCCCCTGTACCCGGGCAGCTCTTCCTCCTCCTCCTGCCACAGCCTTCATAAGACCTTTCTTGCTTTCTTCCACTAAGACAGCTCCACCAAGGCTTAATATTACTTTGTATATAATTTCTACTTCATTATTTGTGTACCCATGTGGTATGTGGAAAGAACAGAGAACTTGGAGTCAGGAAGCCTAAGTTCAAATTTAGCCTCAAACACATCTTATCTGTAAAACTGGACTGTGATTTTTGCCTCTCACCCCCAAATCCTGAAAATGGAGATAATAACAATAACTCTCTCACAGGGTTATTGTGAGGAATAAATGAAATTATTAGAAGGAAAACACTTTGCAAACCTGAAAGTACCATATAAATATCAGTCACCATTATTAATAACAATAATATATAGTTTCCACACGACAGCACACAAATTCCCTGAGGTCAAACCCTATTAACATTCCCTGACTTCATATCCTTGGTGCCTAGAATAGTGCCTATCACAGCACCTAAAAGATCCTTAAGGTATATTTATTAAAATAAATTGAATTGGCATTGTATTATAGAATTGAGTCCCATAATCCTATAAAGTCTCCTCAGGGAAATCAGCGATAATTTGAGAGAGACTAAACAAACAGAAGGGAAACTAGATAGTATATAGATTATTATATGTCAAGAACCCAATGAGTAAATCAATGTGTGTATACACACACAAACACACATACATATATGTCAAGCTATAATGTACAATGGTTAGAGAGCTGAGCTTAGATCCAGGAAGACCTGAGTTCAAGAGTCATCTAGGACATACTGACTATATAAAACTGGACAATTCACACTTTCATTGTCCCCAAGAAATTCTTAAGATTTTAAATTGCATGGGTGAATTTATTTTGCTTTGACTATACATATTTATTACAAAGTTTTGTTTCCCCTCCACAATGAGGAAAGGTAAAGAAAATACCTGATTATTAATTTTTAAAATTTAAAGTTAAAGAAGATATCTAAGTCTTAGTTGCTTAAAATATACTCTGTGTGTGTGTGTGTGTATATGTGTGTACTTAAGTGTGTGCATGTATTTAAATAAACACATATATTTTGGATAGGCTCTACATATAGACAGAGCTGAAGCTGGGTCAGAACTGAATATAAGAAAAGAATCACAATTATCATAATGAATGGAATCTTCAGTTCTCCTCAGAAATTCAATGTGGCAAAAGTTTCATATTTTCTTAAAGATACTGCTACATGACTTTGAATCCTGGAACACCATAATCATAAAAGGATCAAAACTGCAGATGACCTAAAGAGAACTCAAAAGACACATGGTAGTAGTCTGTAGGACATACCACAGAAAAACTTCACAATAGCAACACAAAAGACAACAGAAGAAAATACATATGTTTGGGAAAAGGAATTGGACCATACATACAAAGAATGAGCGATGAACAAGCTAAGTACAAGACTGCTACCCTCAAAATAATAAGAAAAGGTCTCCAATCTAAATATTAACATTTCAAAATAATTCATAAATTTAGTTGTTTTTCTTTAACAAATCTCTACACAAATAACTTAAAACATCGGCTCTTGCAGTCAAATAATAATGCAATTATGTGTTAGATCAACTAAATTGAATAAGAATTGTATCTTGCTGCTTAAGTATTTCTGAATATACTCTTTATTTTCAACCATTTAAAATAATGTTTTTAGGGAAAGTTCAGCCTGTCTGATTCAGTTTTTGTACAATGTTAACTTCATTGACCTTTGATTAGGGATGCATCCACTGAATAGTCTTAGAATTTCCTAGATGATGTCTCCCCAAACCTAAATGCAATCAGAATTTGATGGTTTACTCATTTAAAGGGGGAAAAAAAGCAACCCTCTTTATTAAGTTTCTCTGGCATGCCTAATTGAATGGAATCAACTATCAAGAGATACAAAAGGCTGCTTGTTGAAACACAGATGGTTTCTACAAGGATTGCTTCCAGGGTTTAAGGAAGGTGATTGGGGGGGTGGGGGGAGGGTTAAGAGACAAGAGAAGTAGAGACAGGATTTGATAAGGCCTGTGATGTAGTACAAAGAGATCATTTTTATCTAATGTTTATGCCAAATTTACCTGTCAATATTTATACTTTTCCCATTTAACATAGTAACTTTAAGTGGAAACAGTTAAGATGGTAGAAACTTTTCCTACATAGCATTCGTTTCACATAATTCTGTGAATTTTTATTTCCATATAATACTCTTTAAATATGCTATCTTTGACTCCAATAATTAGTAATTTCAGGAAATAACTATATTTAGCTAAAAATAATGACACTAAAATGATTTCTGATTTGCTAGAAATTTTAAACAATAAATAAGATTAAAAACATGAAATCACAAAAGAACCACGACTTTCCTCCATCTTTATCTCACATAATATTAAAAATGTAAAGCTAGAAGGTGTCTTTGAGATCATCTATCACAAGTTCTAAACCCAGGGTAAAATAACTTGTTTTTTGAAACATGTCAATGACTATATTTCTACATAATTGGGTTTTCTTTGCAATCCTCTGGACTTTATTTTATCTACTTAAAAATACTGTTCTGAGGAGATCGAAGAGTTCAACAAATTGTCCAAAAGGTTGAGAACCTATGATCTATCTAAATCTTTTATTTTATAGTTGAGAAAATCGAGAATAATTAAATGACTTGCCCAAGATGAATCAGTTGATTAAAGAAGGGCTGAATTAGAACACAAGTCTCAGATTCCAAATTCAAAGATTTTTCCATTACACAATACTTCCTCAGTAAAAATATTCTCAAAACAAATTCCCATGCCCCTGTGATGAAATTGAAATCTTTTTAGCAATTAACATTTTATGCACTCCTAGGAAATCATTAAAGTAACTAATTGAACTAGTTTTTAACTTCAGCAATAAATCCACAAATACCATCAACATTACTATGTAATAACAAAATCCAAGAGGCATTTATAAACAGAAATCTCATTCAAATTAAGTTTTTAAATGCACAAAATATCTGGGATCCAATCTTTCAAAGGACAGTTAAAACCTCCATAGATTCTATTAAAAAGTGAACCAGAAAGAAAGAAAAAATTTAATCACTATTATTAGTGTTCATGGGCTTCATTCAGTGCTCATGGCTGGGCCATGCTAATAAGAAAAACAATAATTCTATCCAAGGGAATTTGAAGATTTAATCCTATGCCAACTGAAATACAAAAAAGGATGCTTTATACAGCTAGATTTTTTTAAAATTACTAAATTCCATGTGGAGAAAAAAAAGATATGAGAATATCAAGGGAACTCATAAAAATGTAAGAATGAAGAGAGGATAGCACCTTTGGACTTCAAACTATATTATAAAGAAGCAATAATGAAAACTATTAGGTATTGGGAGGGGTTAAATAGAAAAATAGAACAATGGAACTTATGAAACATAAAAGAAATGAATAAGGGAAGAGGAGGAAGAAAAAACGGTAGATTTCCACTAATTGAGAAATGGCTAAGCAATTTGTTATACATGAATATAATGCAATATGACTGTGCTGTAAGAAAATGATAAAGATGACTTCAAAGAAGCATGTAAAGACTTCCACGAACTGATTAAAAGAAAATTACATGGAATCAGGTAAACAATTTACACAATGTCTATAATAAAGTTAATGTAAAACAAACAACTACCACAAGACAACTAAAAATGAATCCTGGGCAAAGAACAAGCCTTGGAGCAAGGAAGAAGTATGAGAAGACACTTTCCCACACATTCATTGCAGAGGTCAAGAGATCATCAGTGGAGGGCTTCACATGTGCAGAACATTACACTAATGGCAATTTTTTTTTCCAACCTATTGCTTACTTTTGCTGAATTTTTCTTCCTCTTCCTGTTCTCTAAAAAAATAGTGGGGAATGGGATATAAAAAGAAAGAAAAAGATGGGGAACAAGGGATAATTAAGGATTTGACTTGTCTAGAGGAAATGGGTACTCAAAAGAAAAAAGGCAACAGTGATCTTGTGATATTGAGAAATTGAATTGAGATATGTAGCCTTCAGACCTAGAGTAATCTTGACCATTCAACAATGACGCAAATACATTTCTATATACAGCAGAAAAACAAGCTAGAACTTCAGCTAAAGTTGAGATGTTAACAAAACTATTTCTTGTGGACTTCTTTAATGTTTAATGTTAGTCTGAGAAAGAAAATGATGATTCTAAATAAAGCTTAAAGTGTTTGGGTGGATTTTGTTGTCATTCTACTCTTTGTTTTGTTTGCCTTCCAGTCATAACAATTAGGGAAAGGATTGGTTCCATTTGCAAAATTATCTCCAATTTTGAAACAAGACTGAAAATCATTTAACTATAAGTTTAAGTCACCAAATGGAATATAAAAAATAATATGAAACATTATGAAAGAGTAAATTCTTTGCAACATTCAAATGAAAGAAATGTGGCATCCCAAGAATGCTGTTTCGGTAGGGATGAAATACAGAAATCTGGTCTGTGTAATTTGGCTGATAAAAGAAAAATTAAAAAAAGGAAATGTAACATTCAAACTAAAGTATGCCAGAGTACACTGCAATTACTAAATAAAAATGTTACTAGGGAAACATTTTGATTCATCAACTGAGTATCTGGAGAAAATACAAAATGATCCCAAATTGCTATTCATTCTATGAAGTAATATTAAAAAAAAAAAAAAACCAACTACCAGTGCTTCGAAGCTCCACCAATACTACTTTGATATGTCTGTATTTCCATAATACCGACTATTCCCATGTTTTGTCATCTTCATTTATTTGTGGGTGTGAGGTAAAACCCCATGATTGTTCTGATTTGTGTTTCTCATATTATTGGTTATTTAAAACATTCCTTCATACGGTTTTTAATAGTTTGCAAATGTTCTTTTGAGAATTTCTTGTTCATATCTTTGATCTGCTCATCTACTGGATTATGCCTTGTAGTTTTGTATATTTCTATTACTTGACTGCATATCTGTGGTATCATTTACTCATACAAGAAGTACTATTTTTTTTCTATTCTGTAAAAGAATAATTTTTGATAATTTTGTGTTTTTCCTGGATACTCAACTGATGGGAAAAATATTTCTTTAATAAGATTTTTAGTTAATTGCTAATAGCTTACTTTATTAGTAAACTATTGGTTTATTTTGCTTTCATTTTATTTTCCTAGCTAAATTCCATAAGTCAGATTTTTAAAAATTTTTGTCCCCACCAAAACAACATTCTTAGAATGTCATATCTGTTTTGTTTGAAGATTTCAAAGAATTTTTTTATGCTGCTTTCTATCATGTTTTTATTCCACTTAGTAATTTATCTAAAAAGTAGGACTGTAATTTATCTAAAAAGTAGGATGTCAAACCCATCTCTTCCTCCTACTTCTCAATGAGCTCTAGTTGCTCCCTATTAGTTCTAGGATCAAGTATAAAATATAAAACCTTTTTCCATCTGGTTCCTTCCTACCTTTCTTTTTTTTTAAAAATATTTTCTCCCCACTTCAGTCCCAATACACCATATCCCATCTCCTTGAGTTTGTCTTAGCTGTTCCCTATGCCTTGAACCCTCTACTCCACTTATTGGAAACCTTTTAGCTTCCCTGGCTTTATTCAAGACTCAGTCCAAATTCCAACTTTCCTTGCCCCCTTTACCCCTACCCATGCTGACAGTACCTTCCTTCTAAAATTACCTTCTCTCTGTTTTGGGTGTGTCTCATCCATTAGAATGTGGAATCTCTGAGTACAAAGGACATTATTTTTTGCCCTTATTAGCACAAGGCCTGTCAAATAGAAAGCACTTAGTAAATGTTGCTGACTGATTGAGCAGTCTGGATTTGTCACTAACTAGCTGTTTAATATTTAGCAAGTTACTTAATTTCTCTTGGTCTTAGTTTCCACATGTGCAATAACAAGATGAAATCTATGACTCTCTGTAGGTCTACAATATTATTACTCTATAAAACTAATGTCTGATTTTGATTTTGTGATTAAAAATTAAATGTTAACATTTGTAATTAAAAATAGAAATAATAAAGCCATATAAAAAGTAATTCTAAAACTCAAAGCCCAACGCCTCATTGATGGGAAGGAGAGAACAGCCAGAGTGACTTGCAGATGGGGCTCTGTGCACCCTGAGACCACTGCAGAGGCTGGGCAGGCCTGAGGAGAACCGGAGCCGGGCTCTGCCAGCACCACTGATGGCATTAGTACCCTGGCAGTGCGGTTTAACTGCTACTGTGATCTAACATCTGGACAGGCTGGCCACCACGTTTGAGGCTTGCTTGCCTTGAAACCAACACCATGGCCAGCTTGGTGTGGAGAATGGCCGAGAGTGAAATTCCTCTGGGTCATAGCACCACAGGGAAGAAAGAAATGTCAGAACCCTTTAGGGATAACCACAACTCACCTTAGAGAAATGTTTCATTTAGAATTGTGCTGACCACACCCAAGGTGCTAGCCACAAGCACTAATACTATATCATAACAAAACTGTAAACAAATCTTAATAATTATAGGCAATGGCTCCCTATTACTTTTTTTGGTTATCTTTAACACCAAGTTATATAACAATATATTTTAGATTGCTGCTGAGAAATTGTAAAAATCATTACATTTCTAAATGATAGCTAATGTTTATAAAGCATTTACTATGTGCCAGGCACTATGCTAAGAATTTAATAATTATTTTCTCATTTGAGCTTCACAACAATCCTGGGAGGTAGGTTCTCTTAGTATCCCCATTTTACAGATGAGGAAACGGAGGCAAACAGAAGTTGTGTTTGGCCTAGGGTTACACAGCTAGAAAGTAATTTCAACTGAAATCTTCCTGACTCCATACCCAGCACTCTAACTACTATGGCACCTAGCAATCTATTCGTCTTTCTAAACTAAAATGAGATAAAATCAGGATGGAAACTCAGGCAAAAGGCTAAAGAACTGAAGGCATTGGAAAATCTACATTTAACATATACTCTAAAAGAAAGAGCAACTAGGTGGCAAAGTGAAAAGAATACCATACCTGGAGTCAATAAAACTCATTTTCCTGAGTTTAAATTGAGCCTTAGACACTGATTCTCTGTGACCCTCAGCGAGTCACTAAACCCTGTTTGCCTTATCTATAAAATGAGCTGGAGAAGGAAATGGCAAACCACTAGTACTTGTGCCAAGAAAAATCTAAATGGAGTCACAAAGAATCAAATACATCTGAAATGACCTAACAACAATCATAAGTGTTACCTAACAACAAAGTGGATGGCAAAAAATAGCATTAATGTCTTGAATTATTTTGAATAGAAGTTCACATAATTAGACTAGAATTTCAAAAATCCTTTTTTCAGTTTGATGCCACAAATCCAATTAATAAAACAATTATATCAAAACAAAGTTTTAAAAAGCTGGTATATTCTATAAATATCTTGGATGAACATATCATCCCATGATATGTATGATAGGGAATATAAAAATATTTCATCAGCTGAACACAATAGTACATATACTATGGCCATTATGTAGGTAAAGACTGTAAAAAGAAGAATAAAGCTATCTAGGAATATTCCAAAGGACAGACATCACCTACCACCAGGAAAGAAATAGTTTGATGAAATTACTGAAGACTCCAAAAAGACAGTGGAAGATTATATCAATACCTTGCCAGTACATATAGTACAAAAATCAAACATTATATCATCTGATTAAAGGCAATAAAAAAAGAGATAACTGGAATTTAGAAAATGTAACTATGCCAGATATTCTTGATCCCCTTAATTAACAATTAAAAGTGAAAATAGGAAGGTTAAGACAAAAAACATCTCAAAAGAGGGGAAAAAAAAACCAACAATCAAAACTTATACCATAGAGCAGGGGTCGGCAACTTATGGCTCTTTCTACAGGAGCCATAAAGTCCATTTTTTTTCAGGCGCTGTTACAGGAGCGCGCACTGTGAGCGCTGTATGGCTCTCACGAAATTACATTTTAAAAAATGTGGCGTTTATGGCTCTCACGGCCAAAAAGGTTGCCGACCCCTGCCATAGAGGCTTGAAAAGAAAAAAAGGAAGAGAAAACTATAAGAAGAAAAATACATAATATTTATATGGCCCAAAACAATGAAAACCTAACTTGGAACAAATACGAAACAGAAAGTTTGTATATCATTAATATAACACCGTGATGGCAAACCTATGACACACGTGTCAGCACTGACATGCATAGCCATTTTTTAAGACATGTGGCCACATACAGAGAAGTATGGGGTCACATGCCAAGGATGAAACATTTGCTGTAGTGTAGCATAGACACTCTGCACACTATAGAAAACAATTCTACCTATATTAATTTACCTATTTTGGTTTGTTAAATATAGTTATATATTACAATTATACATTTTTGTTATTTAAACTATAAATATTGCAAAATTATGGTTTTTTCTTAAAGTGACACACCACCCGAGCTATGCTCGGTTTTTTGGCGAATTTTGACACACTAAGCTCAAAAGGTTGCCCATCACTGATATAACAAATAACAGAATATTTTTAGGTGACTGAAACTCTAGTTTTTCTATAAAACTTGAGAATGGAGGGGCCAGATAAGTTGCAAAATTTGTTGTTCAAATGATTCATAATGATGCATAAATTATTTATAGATATGTATATATATATACATATATATATTAACCCTTACCTTCTGTCTTAGAATCAATATCATGTATCAGTTCTAAGGCAGAAGAAATGTAAGAGCTAGGCAATAGGGGTAAAGTAACTTGCCCAGGGTCACACAGCTAGGAGATATCTAAGACCAGATTGAACCCAGGACATCTCATCTCTAGGCCTGACTCTCCAACCACTTAGCCACCCAGCTGCCCCCAATCCTGTGTTTCTTAGCAAAAGGCATCATATAGTTATTAGCAAAACATAAGGGTATCCATGTTTTCTTCAAATACAGACTAATTGTGTATTTATATACTTTATAAAAAACATTTATAGCTTGTATCACTCAAGAAATCTATAGACACTTGAAGGAACATTTACTCTACTTATCCCAAGTACCACAAAGCCTTTTACTCAGTTCCACATTCAAGATTTTATCATGAACCTGAATATAAAGTATATCTAAGTATAGTAAGAATGATACCATTTAAATTAAAACTAGTATTAATTTAAAATGTACCACCAAATTGAGTGATAATACATGTATAACCCAGTGGAATTGATTGTTGGCTCCAGGAGGGGGGAAGGTAAAAAGGGAGGGAAAGAACATGAATCATGTAACCATGGGAAAATACTTTAAAATTAACTAATTAATTTTAAAAAACAAGGACTGTTTTCTATCCACTATGCTTTATTATGTATTGGTTCCAAGGCAGAAGAGAGGTAAGGGTGAGGCAATGGGGGTTAAGTGTCTTGCCTAGGGTCACATACTAGATACTTCTAAAGATACAATCAGGTGACTATAATGATACTCCAGAAGTTCATTAATCTTTATAAACTAATAGAAAACAAATCCCTATGTCACAAATAAAAACTCTAAAACAGATTTGAAAATTCAAAAAATAACCATGCTATATAATTATAGTATCATCAAAGACATAATTGTTGCCTATAACTGCCAAGACATAAAAGCAATAGATAACAATTTAAGAAAAAAGTTTTCATAGATTTTCCATATTTGATACTTTTAATCTCCAAACAATATAGAGTGCAGAGTTTTCAAAATATAGAAACCAGCAGAAGAGACTAAAACCATGTGTTATTAAATAAAATAAAGAGTTATGTCATCCAACTGCTATTAGCACAGTACCTGGCACACAGCAGACATTTAATAAATGCTTGTTTCCTTCCCTCCAAGGGAAGATGTCCCAAAGATGAAAGCATCATTGAGTCTAGAGAGGATAGGCTTAGAGATCAATATTCTTATTTAATCACAAAATGCAGTCATTTAATTCACCTTGCAAAAGTGTGCATATCATTAAATGTAAATATTTCTTTTATTTAAAAGAAATAATACTTATCCTTAAACCATTTGTCAATATTTATTCATGCAAGAGACACACTTCTTCTACTTTTTTACACAAAAAGCAAAACTCAGTCCCTCTTCCTTCCTCAAGTACACATGTGGCTATTGTTTTTTTTGCCACCAAATATAAGATTTGGATATTCCCTGGATTCCTAAGAGATATTTATCCCATTTTCTTCGATACCCCATTTCTGATATTAAGCAGTTCTATAAGAGGTGTCTTTCTGCTGCTGAAACAAATACGTCCTGCTGCCTTCTCAGCTGGGAGAGGGAGGAAGGGGCTTCCTTTCCTGGTAGCTCCTATTCTTCACTTCACCAGGCTGCAATGGAGAAACAATCCCTTTCATCAAGAGGGAAGCAGAGGAGGGAGCAACAACAAAAGTCTCAAAGGCATTTCATTAAAATGAGCATAGGAACCAATCTGTGAGTCACGATTACATCTGTGACAGAATCTCATTTCTTGCTAAATTGATTTTGTTTTTGTTTTTCGCTGTTATTTTAGATAGCTGAGATGTGACAAGGTCAAGTATCCCATTCCAGTCTTGTTCTACAAAAACAGAGCTTTTAAAAAAGTCTCAGTCCTTACAGTAACACTCATCTACTTTGGAAGGAAGGTTATCTTCAAATAGAAAACTTTGTTACATTGACACAATAATTTTTTAAGAATCTCTAAAAATCAGACTCATAAATTTACAGATAGAAGAGACCTTAAAGGTTCCTTAGTCCAGAGTCCCAGAGAGCAAAGTCCCTCACTCGAGGTGACCCAGGGCATAGTGAGTCAGTGGCAGGCCTACCATTTTCAATCCTATACCAACTTCAGATCCAGAGCTATTTCCCATCACATCTCACTGTCTCTCAGAGCATGCTTTTATGGGATACATAAATGGAAAGAGACAGGCAAGTCACAAGGTAAAGATAAAATTTCTATGAGACAGGATCAATCCAAAAGTATCAACTTTCCAGACAAGCAGCATAATAGAAAAGACAGCATGCTGGACTTGGGATGTCACAAAGACCGAGGTTCAAATCCCACCTTAGATACTTACAAGCTGTGACCCAAAGAAAGTTATGATAAAATGTTTTTTTTTAATGAGAACAATAATTAAGACATACTCTACTCCATTATTATGAAGAACAAGTGAGATAATGAATGTACAAAATTCCATTTCAGACCTTAAAGAGTTATACAACTGTGAGTTACTTCTATTACTATCACCACCATCACACCATGCACCTAGCAAATACAAGTCATAATGAAGAATTCAAAAGAAGTATAAGAATTGGCCTGTGTTCTTCAAGAATCTGTATTTTTACAGTGGAGACAGGATTATAGGAATACAACAATTGCTAAACTGCACATTAGTCATTTTGAGAATAACAGGTGTTCAGAGAAAGGAGAGCGGGGATAGACTGAAATCATCAGACAAGCATGTTGGAGCTGAACCTTGAAGAAGAAGAACAATTTTCAAGGGCAGGGAGGAAAGAGAAAACCTGATTGAGGAAAGGTTTAGAGATGGGAATGATCTTTTTTTTTTTTTTTTAGCCATAAAAATGTTTCCAAATGAGGAGTAGGAAACTGAACAGTCCCATTTGAAAAACTCATATTTTTCCATTAAAATTACTTTAAAAAAAAGGTCATTAATGAACAGAAATCACAATGAGGAAATAGATAATGCATAGATACTTTTAATGTTCAAAATGTCTGTCCAAGTTTTAATTAGGCTTTAGAAGAAAAGTCTAAGACATACAGAATTCAAGTTTCTGTTCCTTCCTTTTCCATTTTATGGAACTTAAATACAAAAGTATCATGCACAATAACTTTGAATTCTCAAGACATGAAAAATTTACATTTCATTTAGGGAAAGATTTTTCCAAGAAGAAATTAAGTTTAAGACTTCCAAAAGTGAAAGGAAAAATGAAAGAAGAACACTGTGCTTTTCAGCACCTGGACTTCTGTCAAGTTTTCTAAATTCTGGGCCCAGATCAGACTTTGCCTCAAAATCTTAGTTATTCTTGTCTAAAAAAGCTAAAAAAAATGTTCAACAAATGTTGCCCTACTTGTGGCTCCAAAAATATAGAAGAAAGAGGAGCCCAAGGTACCATGAATCATTTCACCTTGCATTCAAATTGTCCCAACATCCAACCTTTTTCACAGCCCAAAATCTCATCTGGGGCATTTATTTGGCTTCTCTTTTTAATTTTGGAATTGATTCATTTTGGCACAAAGAGTAACCTTTTTTACTCAACTTGAGTGATACTGACCACTGAATAGTTCTTCCTCTACCAAAGTTTCAGCCTTGGATCCCAATCATTTACAGATTTTCCGAACATATGCTTTTTGTATTCACCTCTTACTTTGGGAGCACAACATTATTCTCAAAAACATTAGATTAGCAAACACATGTAAAAAAACCTCATTTGTATAATGATCCTATTTATATTCTCTTAGCCCTCAGCTCCCTAAGACACTCAATTAAAATATGAGGAAGGATCTCACTGCTTCCAAAATTAAGCCATTATACTCTGATGGTATCTCATCAATATGCCATAAAAACTGATTTTTAATGATAGTAAGTCTTTTATTATCATGTAACTACAAATGTTTGTAGTCTTAGCAAATTCTAAAAAAGGGGGCCGATTATTTGCTATAGATGAAGTATTATGGAAACATAGATGAAGAGATTACTTATAGACTAGGACAGTTTGAGGCAGAAGCTGGAACTGGAGCTGAACTTTGAAAGACGGAGACTATTCAACAGTCGATAAATGGCTGTCAGGCGGCGTGCTAAACGCCAGGGGTACAAGTATGAAGAGGAAAGGTGGTCCCTCCCTCCCTCCGAGAAGCTGACCCTCTAATGAGGTAACACAGCACAAAAAGGGCTCTGGAAAGGGGGCAGGGAGTGCAGCCAGATGGGACAGGAGGAGACATGTCTGAGGGAGCTTCTGTCCGGTCTTTCCTCCTTCCGCAGAGGGGGATGAATGCCTGGCTCGGGAGCAGTCCCAGCAGCAGAGGGCACTAATGAGGCGGGGGTCCCACACGGGCTGCAGCTTGAAGAGAATAAGGCTTGCAGGTGATGAGCTGGCTAGGGGCACGGGGAAGAAATCAAAGAAATCCAAAATGAGTGCAACCAGAGAAGCTAAGGGAAAGGCCAAATGAAGGCAGCAGGAGCGCCAAGAATTTCGGAATGAGAGCGGCCCGCCCCGGCAGAGGAGGTATTGGAGGCAGACAGATGGCCAAGGCAGAAGACAGTGCACTAAGCAGGAGGGAGCGGCAGGGAGCGCGGCAGACAGTGCAGGAAGCCATTCCGGGATTCTCTGCATCATCATCTATATAATTCTCATAGCACAAGAGCATTTCATTACATTCAAAAACCACGTGTTAGCCATTCCCCGGTAAAGAGGGGCCTATTTTGCTTCCAAAGTGTGTGTATGTGTGTGTGTAGCAGGTGTGCACTTTTTTTTACTAATAAGCTTCCTGGAGTATATATTTAGCAGTGGAATCTCTGGGTCAATGAGTATGGAAATTTTAGCCACTTTATTTGCATAATTTCACGTTGCTTTCCAAAATTATTGTACGCACAGCTTCACTAAGCAATGCATTAATAAGGGACAGCCAGGTGGCTCACTGGATATACCCAGAGTCTAGAAAAGCTGGGTTCAAATCTGGCCTCAGACACTTCCTAGCTCTGTGACCCTGGGCCAGTCACTTAACCTTTAATTCCTACCAATTAGAGTCCTTCTATCTTAGCTACTTACAATCAATTCCAAGACAAAAGGTAAGGGTTTAAAAGAAACATACTTAGTGCCTTTCCTTTTATAATCCCTCCAACATCAACTATTCCCATTTTTTATCATCAGAACCAATTTTCTGGGGTTGAGGTAAAACTTTAGAGTTGTTTGGACTTGCCCTGCTCATAATTAGTGATTTGGCACATTTTTGCATGTATGTAAATAGTTTGTAATTTTTTAAAGAAATATTCATAGCCTTTGTTCACTTGTTTACTGGGGAATGGCTTTTGGTCTTAAATATTTCTATCATTTGTCTCTATAGCTTGATTATTTTTAAGTAAGACTCAGCTTATTTGACATTTTTGCTATCCTGACAGTATTCCTGCTAATGACACTCTTTGTTAATTTTGTCCTGGACTATATACCCTTTCTTCTATATCTTGTTTATAGCTTTTTAATATATGAGCTTACTGGAAAGCTCCATGTATAGCCATTACAGCTTCAATATAAACCTCTTTTTTATCAACTCTTCTGAAAGCACTATGAGCAGCTATATTGGTTTCTATATAATAGCGAACCATTTCTTCCTCAGATTAAGCAACTATAAATCTAAATGAGAAATGAATTAAAGAAAATAAACTGGCACAAGCTGTTACAATTTCCCACCAATGTAAAGCAATCACCTTAATATGAAGGCCAAGAGTCCAGAAGCTGCTTCTGCAAGCAGGGAGATAGCAGCTGTGGGGAACAATTGTTTAGAATATAAATTAATTTGCAGAATGTTACTGAGGAAGATAATGGAAGATGCAAAATCCTCACCTCACAAAACAGTTAAAAGGTTTGAAGAGAAAAGTGAATTTTCAGGAAGTTTGGCTTAAGAATCCAAGGGGATGAATGAAACTTGAAAAGAGAAAATAAACAGATAAAAATGAAGCAGATGTATCAATATTTTTGTAACAAACCATTTTTATCACTAATTATAGTGGAACTGCATGTATAACATCTCAGGTCTTGATAAGGTACAGGAAAGAGAAATGGCTCCAAAAATAAGAAGATGCAAAGAGCAACTGGATCAGGCTAAGTTAGACAAAGAAGAAATCTATGCTGTAAGCAAGATAATTTTTAAAGCATTTAAGGACTGCCCAGTTTTCCAAATGCAGGACATTTTAAATTTGCTGAAATTTAAAAATACCTCAAAGAGGGAAAGAGATTTAAATGAAAATAATCTTGGCCTATGTTAATACCAAAAAATATGACCAAGAGGGCATTATTATCTATTGAGCCATATGTCTATTTTCTCATCTCTAAAGCTATTTTAGAATAATCTACAAATATATTGAGGGTATCTCTGATAAAAAAAAACTGTAAGAAGAAAATAGGCTTGCATGATAGTCTATGTGAAATCAGATAAGTCATAGAGTTTTCTCAAAAAGCTAAAAAATATAAGATCCTACCACATTTATTGTTTGTTGATAATTTTTTAAGTAACTTGAATCAGTAGAGCAAAATGAAACTTTAAGATCTCCCCTCAAACAAGGTGTCTCTCCAATGTATATGTTAATAATAATACAAGATTACTTAATAGATACAAACCCAGAGATAATTTTGTTTTAAAATCTTCTGATTATTAGCATAAAGTAGAGGTAATAAAATATGGAAAGGTATGGTCCTCAAAGGAGGCTGTGCATAAGAGTTTAAATGGAAGAGATTCCTTAAAGACAAGAAGTCCTTCAGATGTTACTGTATGGAAAGGATATTGATTATTGCAAGTTCCAGAATATTACTGATCCTCCTCCTACAAAGCCAGGACCACTTCAAAGAGATCAGACTAATAATCCAAACAGGAGGAAGAATCAAATGGAAGAACAGTACCTATTGTCCAGACTGAGATATGTAGTTGGATGGGCAGTCCACTGAGTTAGTCAATCAGTATATAGATCGTGGATAAGCACTGCAGATGGAGAGTAAGCTGGGCCCAGAACTGAAGAGGAGGAAGCGAGACAGCTGTCCTGCATTTGGAAAACTGGGCAGTGCTTTCAATGATCCCAAGCTGCTCCCTGAAACAAAAACCCATCTTTTTTTTAATACCAGTACATTTCCAGTGATGTTATATGGCTGTGAATCATGGAACATCACAGTCTGTAAGAAATTAGAATTGCAGGGTACCCAATGGGCAATGATGGGTTTAAATAGGCTGTGGCATATTACCAGTGATGACTTGCATGCAACAAATGGTATAAAAAACATTATTCAGGAAATTTTCAATGAAATTTCACTTGTTACATAGCAAGAACACAGGATAACAGATGGTTAGCCCAAGTGTTATACCGATACCCAAGGAATGCTTTTTTTAATCTTTTTTTTATTGATGCCTTTTGTTTTTATGTCATATTTATTTTTAACATATCCTTTCTCTCACTGATATAGATCCTTTGTTTTAAAGATTTCTAAAGGAAAATTTCAAAAAAAGAATTTCAGCAAAAATAACCAATTCATATTAATGGCCTAACAATCTATGCAATATTCCATACTCACAATCCACATTTTCTTAGGCCTTCTCAAGTACCAACCTTGGTCATTATAATTATATAGCATTCAGTTTCTTTTTTGTGAGTTCTTTCTATTTAAATTATTGTAGTTATTGTATATAAAGGCTTCCTGGTTCTACTTACCTAACTTTGCATCACTTCAAATAACTTTTCCCAATTCTATTTACCTAACTTCACATTGAAGCAGCTTCATGGCACAGTGGATAGGGCACCGACCTTGGAATTAGGAAGAACTGAGTTCAAATTTGTCAGAGACACCAACTAGGTGTTCCTGTAAAAGTCACTTAACCCTATTTGGCTCAGTTTCCTCATCTATAAAATGAGCTAGAGAAAGAAACAGCAAACCACTTCAGTATCTGTACCAAGAAAAACAAAAAATGGGGTCACAAAGAGTCAGACACAATTAAAACAAGTGAACAACCACAATGCTTAGCGTTTTTCCTGACATCAAGCCTAAGTTTTCCCCTTTTCACCTTCCACATAATGCTCCAGCTCTGCCCTCTGAAGTCAAACAAAACCAGTCTAATCCTTCTCTCCTTTGACTAGTTTGAATGAAATTAAGCTTCAAGTATTAGCAGGTTTCTCTACCACCTCCTTTTAGTTTGTATAGATGTCTTCTTGGGCACCCTGATTATGTGAAATAGTTTTCCCTTTTCCTCTAACTTTCCTATCCACTCCCCTCATCATGTATTTCTCTTTTTATTCTAGTTTTAAGATCATTAAGACATAACAGAACCACCTCTCCTAGGCTTTTGGTCTAATTAGAATCCTTCTATGAACCTACACAATGATAGGGTTCAGAGGGAACACATGGATCATTTCCCCATATTAGAATGTAAGTACTTTATTCTTATTTAATCCTTTATCATTGTTCATCTAGGTTTACCTCTTTATATTTCTCTTAACTTAAGTGTTTAATTTAATTAAGTTACTTTCAAAGTTTCTCTACTGCTCTGGTCTTTTAATCAAGAATGTCTGGAAATCTGGTTCCAGGAGGTGTCTATTTTTTCTCTACAAGATTATACTCATTTTGCTGAATAAGTTATTCTTGACTGTAATAAATCCTTTGCCTTCTTGAACAGACTGTTCTGCTCCTTCGGAATGGTGGCTTCTTAAATTATGTATGATCTTGACTTTGATTTGTTAATACCTGAATTCATTTTTAAGCGGTTTGGGGATGAGGAAGTTCTGGATTTGGCCATTATGTTCCTTTGGGGTATTTTTCATGAGATGAACTATGGATTCTTTCTTTTTCCACTTTGCCATTTCTTTTAGGATTTCTTGATGGGGGCTGCTAGGTGGCTTTAGTGGATTCACAGCCAGGCTCAGAGATAGTGGGTTCTGGGTTCAAATCTGAACTGAGACAATTCCTAGTGATGTGACCCTGGGCAAGTCACTTATTAACCTCCATTCCCTAGCCCTTACTGCTCTTCTACTTTGGAACGAATAAACAGTATTGATTCTAATACAGAAGGCAATGGGTTGTTTTTTCTTAAGTTTGGGGTTTTTTTAATATGATGTTTAAAGCTCTTTTTTTTTGGCTAATGATTTTCAGGTCCAATTTGTTTTTCTTCTCAATCTGTTTTCTAAGTCAGTTGTTTTTGCTAAAATAAACATTACGTTTTCTTCTATTTTTTTTTAAGTCTTTTGACTTTATTTCAATATTGTTTCAAGGAGTCATTGATTTCCCTACTTCTATTTTTCAGGGAATTAGTTGTTTGGGCAAAGTTTGGTACCTCTTGTGCCAAGCTATTAATTTGCTTTCCAATTCTTTATTTCACAGGTTTGATTTCTTTTCCAATTTTTTTCCTTCCAGCACTTTCATTTTATTAATTAAAAAACAATTAAAATTAAAAATTAAAAAACTTTTAAAAACTCTTAAGATGGTGGTATAGCAGGGAAAGCTGGAACCACTCTGAGAATCCTTTTAAGTCAACCTTAAAATAGCACCTCAAAAAGAATACTGGCCTCCCAGAACCAACAAGGGGATGGAGTGAAGCAACTCTCCTGCAGAAAACAACTTCAGAGGTAGGTACAGAGGGTCTACTTCACAGGGTAAGAGGGGAACCAGAAGTAAAACTGGGCACAGAGGAGTGTTAGCCACCCACACTTCACCTACTACACTGGGTTCTGAATCTGGGCACAAGTCAACTTCAAAGCCCCAGGATTTTGCCAAAGCCAACAGCAAAACACCACACACCCACCTCTTGAAGACCCCAAACCCTGGCTCCAGCCTGCAGTGAGGCCCTGAGTCCCTGGCACTTGGCCTGTTCAAGTCTACAAGGAAGCCCCAGGGCAAAGTAGCTCAGGGTGCTGTGAGCCCTACAAGCCATCAGCTATCCTTAAAGGAGACTGAATCAGCAGCTCTCAGAGCTTTTAGTCCACAGGCCATCATACCACCTCAGAAGAACTGAAACTTGCAGAAAACCAGAACTAGAGCTGAGGATAGCAGCAAGGAAAAACTCAAATTTAAGAGAGTGCTCCTCCACCCTGAGAACAGAGACCACCTTTAAGATAAATGTAAAGGTAAAAAAAAAGGCTAGAGAAATGAGCAAACACCAACAGAAACATCTAACCATAGGAAATTTCTATGGAGACAAAGAAGAACAAAGCATAGACTCAGTCAGGGACAGTGAAATCAAAGCAGTCAAATGAAAAATTACAAAGAAAAATGGAATTGGTCTCAGGTATTGGAAGAAATCAAAAAAGAATTCAAAAATTAAATAAGAGAGGTAGAAGAAAAATAGAGGAATCAACACTGTATATTGGTTCCAAAGCAGAAGAGCAGTAAGGGCTAGGGAATGGAGGTTAATAAATGACTTGCCCAGGGTCACATAGCTAGGAAGTGTTTCAGTCCTGATTTGAACCCAGCACCTCCTATCTCTGAGCCTAGCTCTCAATCCACTAAAGCCATATAGCTTCCCCCATTAAGAAATCCTAAAAGATACTGCAAAGTAGAAAAAGAAAGAATCCATAGTTTATCTCATGAAAGAAGGAATATAAGTTCTTTTCAGCACATGGTACAAACACAAAAATTGACCATGTACTAGGACATAAAAACTTCACAATCAAATGCAGAAAAAAATAAATGCAACCTTTTCAAATCATAATGCAATAAAATTATAATTAATAACAATGCATAGAATGACAAATTAAAAATTACTTGGAAACTAAAATAATCTAATTCTTCAAAAGAGGTGGGTCAAAGAACAAATTAGAGAAATAATCAATGATTTCATTAAAGGGAATGACAATGAGGGGACAACATATCAAAATTTATGGGATACAGCCAAGTAGCATTTAGAGGAAAAATTATATCCCTGAATGCATATATCAATAAAATGGAGAAAAATAGATCAATGAATTGGGCATGCAAATAAAAAAAACTAGAAAAAGATAAAATTTTAAATTCCAAATTAAAGACTAAATTGGAAATCCTAAAAATCAAAGAAGAAATTAATAAAATTGAAAATAAGAGAACTACTGAACTAATAAATAAGATGAGTTGGTTTTAGCATTGGTTAATTTGCCAGTATGAAAAATGAAAAGTGTGAATTCACTTCAATGAAGAGAAAATTTTATTCAGTGTCACCAAACAAACTACCAAAAACTATTTTATAGAGGTAGAAAAAATAATAATAATATTCATCTGGAAGAAAAAAGATCAAGAATATCAAGAGAATTAATGGAAAAAATGTAAAGAATGGTGGTCTAGCAATACCTTATCTTAAGCAGTACTGGTAAGGGTACTGACTAAGAAATAGAATGGTGGATCAATGGAATAGATTAGGGATAAATGAACTTAGCAATCTAGTGTTTGATAAAGCCAATGGTCCCAGCTTTGGGGATAAGAATTCATTATTTGAGAAAAACTGTTGGGGATTGGAAAACAGTATGGCAAAAATTGGGTATAGATTAATATCACATATCCTATACCAAGATATGGTCAAAATGGGTACATGACATAGACATGAAGGATGATATGTTATAAGTAAATTATGGGAACATAAAATAGTTTAACTATCAGATCTATAGAGAAGGAAAGAATTTATGACCAAAAAAGACAAGGAGAACATTACAAGATAAAAACTGAATAATTTTGACTATATTAGATTAAAAGATTAAAAAAACAATGTAACCAAGATTAGAAGGGAAATAACTGGGGAAAAAATTTTAGAAACAAATTTCTCTGCTAACCATCTCATTTCTCAAACATATAGAGAACTAAGTCAAATTTATAAGAGTACAAGTCATTCACTAATTAACAAATGATCAAAGGATATGAATAGGCATGAAGAAATCAAAGTTATCAATAATCATATGAAAAAATGTTCTAAATCCCTCTTTATTAGAGAAATGCATATTAAAACAATTGTGAGATACTTCCTCACACCTATCAGATTGGCCAATATGGCAATAAAATGATAAACGTTAGAGGTGACGAGGCAAAATTAGGATACTAATGCATTGCTCCTGAAGTTGTGAACTGATCCAACTGTTCTGAAGGGCAATTTGGAATTATGCCTAAAGAGCTATAAAAGGATGCATATCCTTTGATCCAGTAATACCACTGCTAGGCTGTATCCAAAAGAGATTTTTTAAAGGGGTGTGGGGGGAAGGACCTGCTTGTACAAAAATATTTATAGGTGCTCTTTTTGTGGTAGCAAAGAATTGGAAACTAAAGGGATGGCCTTCCATTGGGGAATGACTGAACAAACTGTAGTATTTGATGGTGATGGAATATTATTGTGCTGAAAGGAATGATGAACTGGATGATTTCAGAAAGAGTTGGAAAGACCTACATGAACTAATAGAGAGTGAAGTAAGCAGAAGCAGGAAAACACTGTACACATCAATAGCAATATTGTGGGCCAATCAAATGTGAAAGACTTGGCTACTCTCAACAATTGTCCTGGACAATTCTGAGGGACTTATGACAAAGAATGCTACTCACCTCCAAAGAAAGAACTGTCAGAATTGGAATGCAAATGAAAGCATATGACTTTTCACTTATTTGGGGTTTTGGTTTTATATGATTACTCACTTATAAAAATGAACAATATGGAAATATGTTTTGCATGATAATACATGTATAACCCAGATTGAATTACTTGCCAGTTCTGGGAGGGTAAAGAAAAGGGAGGGAGAGAGACAATTCAGATCATATAACTTCGGATAACTTATGATGAGATTTGTTATTACATTAATTGTTTAAAAAAGCAAATGTATGAAAAAAACTTTTTCAAAACTCCTACTTCATCTCTTCTAGGAATTCTAGTTGAATTTGGGCCAAAGCTACATTTTTCTTTGAGGTTTTACTTGTAGAAGTTTGGGAATCATTCTCTTGAGTTGTGTGTTAAGCATTGTTGTCACCATAATATCATTTTGTAGTGATACTTTTTTGTTTGTTTGTTCATTCTCCCAACCTACTTCAAACTTGATGTAAGAATTGGGCTCCAAGTGGTTTGAGGGTATTCAGTGTTACATTATTCCAGGATTTGGGGGACATCTTGGGCTGAGGACCTGCTCACAAAGGGATCCAGGGCAAAGTTGGATATTGCCTTCCTAAGAGAGCTCTGCAAGTACCTGGGTTTGGATCTGAGCCACAGCAAACTGCTACCAGCCTAAGTCACTATCAGCCAGCCAGGGAGCTTTGCGGACAGAACCAAAGCTTCCCTCTGCTCTATCATTCCTGCCCTGGTTGTTCCTCTCTGCAGGCATCGGATCAGGCTAGAAGCCAGAGATCCTGCTCTATTCCAGGGGTGCAAGTCACACTGCTACTGAAACTGTACCTGTCCTTGTACACAACCTAATGTCTGCAACTTCTCCTTACCTCAGAATGCTGCTGGAACGGGGCAGTGAGCAACAAAGCTACATGGTGGCATCTACTCCCTTGTGGAGCTTCGTGGGAATCTGTGACTTTCTCTTGCCACTGACATGCCCTTCTTGGGCTCCAGTGTCTATAGACCTCTGGATCGCCCAAAGAAGACTTAGACTGAGAGAATGACTCACCACGACTTTCTCTTGGCTTTCCCTATAGGGGTCTGGTGCATTTTCTAGATCTGTTAGGAGGAGTCTATTTTGTTGTGTTTGTGGCAGGTGGGGTAGGTGCTTACTTTATCACTTTGTTACTTTGACTTCTGGTTTTAAATCAATTCCATTATCTTGGCTCTGACTCCCATCACTACTAATATTGTCTCTTTGGCTTGTGATGTTTCCCAAAATTCTTTATTTCCTTTTTTTGTCCAAGTGATCCATATCACACCCTGGCAATAATATCCCTTCTATTTCTGCATCTATTGATCTTATCCAAATGTTCTCTACCATGCTTCCTGCCTACCTCTGCTTTCTGGATTACCTCACAAAGTAAGTACATCACCTTTATACACAATTGTATACCCTTCAGAAGAATATTCCAGTCATAAATCTCATATCCTTCAATGCTAGAGTGATATCTATGAGAACAAGTTTGTCTCTTACTGTTTAGACCTCCAATTCATTTTGCTTGCTACCTTTAATTTATAAATTTCTGGACTTCTTTATGGTATTCTTATTTCTACGTTATTCTAAAAGGCAATGGTTTCTAAACTTTAATAACTGCTTTTTTTTAGCAAAAATTGTTATACTACACATTTTTCAGAGAACAATCTATGCAAATAATTCTTAGTATTCTATTCAAAAATATTCATATTTATCTATTGCTTCATCCACTAGCAATGCAAAAATAAAGATTTTAATTTCTCAATTAATCAAGTCAAAGTTCTTCAGACAAATAAGCATGCCTCCTTTATGCTGTAATATTTGCAAGTAGAACCACTTGAAGCTATTTTGCACATGATTCACCAAATACTAACTAACCACACCAAAAGCTGCAGATAAAACCAACATTTGTTCCACTGAATAAGGTCTTTCACATTTAACAATCATGAAAGCAAACTTATATGATCCAAACAATTCCTTTAACATCACAGACTTTATTTTATTTTTCCCAATTATATGTAAAAACAGTTTCCAACATTTAAGAAAAATTTTTGAGTCTCACATTCTCTCCTTCCCTCCTCCCACCCCCTGAGATGGTAAGCAGTGTCTCATAGATTTTACATGTGCAATCACATAAAACATTTTTTCATATTAATCCTTTTGTGGAAGGAAACAAAAAAAATCACCAAAAAAATGAAAAAAATTTGCTTTGGTCTGGATTCGGACTGTCAATTCCTTCTCTGGAAGTAAATGGCATTTTTTTTTATCATGAGTCCTTTGGAATTGTCTTGGATTATTGTATTACTGAGATTCACAGTTGTTCATTATAGAGTATTTCTGTCACTGTATACAGTGTTCTCTGGTTCTGCTCATTTCACTTTGCTTCACTTCATGTTAAGTCTTTCCTGGTTTTTCTGAGATCCTCCTTCTCTTGTCACTCCTTAGAGCACAATAGTATTCCATTACAATCATATACCAGAACTTACTCAGCCATTCCCAAATTATTCACACACAAAAAAAGCTGCTTTATTTTTATACATATAGGTCCTTCCCCTTATTGTTTTTATCTCTTTGGGATACAAAAGCCTAGTATTGCTGAATCAAAGAATTTGTACTATTTTATGGCCCTTTGGGCATAGGTCCAAATTGCTCTTTTATTTCTCTTTTATGTGTGATAATTTACCCCTTCTCTTCCTCCCAATGCATTCCTCTTTCTCATGCCTTAATTTTTTATATCATTTCATCATACTCAACTTACACCCTTGTGTCACAGACTTTCTTAAAATTACTCTTGCTTATTAAAAGCCTCTAATTTTCTTCTGAAAATGTTCTTATTTCGACAATGCATTTTACATGTATACTTTTAAGATATTTCAATTTACTAGGTTTCATTGCTGATAAAGAATTGATACAAAACAAAAGGCAATTTCTCCTCTTTATCAGTAACTGTATTAATAAACTCCAGGGAAAAGTATGGCAAATCATAACTTTTATAGTTTAGAGCCTTTACTTCGTGTTTCTAGATTTCTACCAAATAATCTTTTTTTTCCCCCTTGTTTTAGTTTCAGCTCTTCCAGTGAATTTTCTCTTCAAAATCCTTAGAAATTTGAACAGATAACCTATGTGAACAGATAACATTAAAGATATGTATTTGACCAGAAAATGTGGCAGGCTGGTCATGTAGGAAGGAATAGCAAATAATGGCCAGCCCACATAGGCTGTCCTCATCTACGATTCTAAAAGGGTAGTCGGCTCAGGAAAGATGTCTTACACTGAAAAATAAAATTCTAATGACAGTCACAAAAGACTGATGAAGAAAAGGGAGAAATTCTAAAGAGACCAATGCAACTAAACTGGAAACTCATCAACAATATTTTATTTTAAGAGCATACAGGGTAGCTATGAGGGTCAGGGGAGAGAGAGCCAAGCCTGGAAAAAGAAAATCCTGGGTTCAAATCAAAATTATGACATTCCTAGCTGTGTGACCCTGGGCAAGTCACTTAAACTCCAATTACCTAGCCTTTACCATTCTTCTGTCTTGGAACCAATACTTAGTATTGACCCTAAGATGGAAGATAAAGACTTTTTTTAAAAGGGTACATGACCATAATTCTTATGAATTTTAACTAATTCTTCATATTTCTTGGAATTTTAACTGGCAAAGATTTTTCCCCAATTCTTTTCCTTCTATCTTACCAGCATTGATTTTGTTTGTACCAAACTTTTTTTTATATAATCAAAATCATACATTTTAGCTTCTGTAACCCGCTTTTTCCTTTGTTTAACCATGAAATCTTCTTATAGCCATAGATTAAAAAATTAATTTATTTCTGGAAACTCTAATTTGCTTAAGGTATGATCTTTTATATTTAAATCATTAATGTTTTAGAGGTTTTCTTAATATGATATAGGATAGTAATCTAACCCTAAGTTTGATAGAATATTTTCTAGTTTTACTGATAGTTTTTGATAATAGAGAGTATGTCATACTTTAAGGAATATGTAATAAAATTATTCAAATGAATAAGAATAAGAACTATTCCCTAAATAATAAATTATCAAAGAGTATAATCAGGAGAGTTCCCAAAAAAGAAATCCAAGCTATCTCTAGCCAAATGGGAAAAAAGCTCTAAATCACTAATCAGAGAAATGAAAATTAAAGCAACTCAAAGGTTCTATATCATATGCATCAGTTGACAAATTTCACAAAAAAACAAAATGACAAATATTGGAGGAGCTGTAAGAAAAAATATATTAATGTAATGTTGAAGAAGCTGTGAATTGTTCTAGTCATTCTGGATAGCAAATTTAGAACTATGCTCCCAACATACATGACCTGCTCATACCTTTTGAGTCAGCAATACTAATATTAGATCTATAAATTAAAGAGATAAAAGAAAGAAGGAAAATGTCATATGTGTGTATGACATTTTTTCCTCTTTGTAGGCTTATAAATCTAATGACATTTTTCCTCTTTTATATTACATATATCTATATATACATATATATACACATATATGTGTATATTCATTTTGTGGTAGCAAAGAGCTAGACACAAAAAAGGTATCTACCTGGGCACTAATATAATGAAATACTATTGTGTTGTAAGAAATTATGAAGGGAACAGTTTAAGAAAAAAGGAAGTTTGAGAACTAGAATAATTTCTAAAAACTACATTGTAAAAATTAACAATTTTTTAAAAAACTCTAATCAAGAAAATGACAAACTATAATTCCAAAAGCCCGATAATGAAGAATACAACCCATCTTCTTACAGAGAGGTGATGCAGAATGAAATATAAATATTTTTGGACATGAGAAATATAGGAATTTATTTTTACTTAACTTTGCACATTTTTACATTTTCTTTTGTAGGATAAATGCTTATTGATAAAATTAAACTGAATAAACAATAAAAGTATGAGTGATCATAAAAGAACTACCAGTTTTATGAAAAATACAGATTTTAACTATTATGAAAGGAAGATTAAGAAAGGGAAAGAATCCATAGCTGATAGAAAGATAACCAATGACAGAAAAAGCTGGAATTAACTCTAATTTTGCTTTTTTTTCCCCTACCAACATGATCTTTGGAGGTGAAATAAAAACAGCTAAGAGAAAATTACAACTCATGATAGGTTTAAAGACTGTAAAAGGGAAATGAGTTCAAGTCAATTGACCTGGAAGGTTTTTGCTGGGGTGACTACTAAACTACTGTTTAATAATCTCTAAAGAAAAAAAATCAAAAATGGTACAGATGACACACATGACTAGAGAAAGGCAAATGTCCAAATTTTTTAAAAGGAAAGAAAGAATGTAGTTTCTGTAAATTACAATTTATTCATTGCAAAGTTCCAGAAATTATTATTAAAGAAATTGTTTATACACACTTAGAAAGGGATGGGACAGGGACCCTAAGGAGCAGTATCACTTCCAGTCCTAAGAGAACAAGGGCCCTGAAAGAGCAGTATCACTTACAGCTGCAAAGAATCAGAGGCCCCTCCTGAGTAAGGGCCTGAGTGCAGACCAGGAAGGTAGTGACCACACCACACCTCTCGCTGAGTCACACTACCTTGGAAGCACTGAAAACTTCCAAACTTCTAGAACTAGCTCTGAAAATAGCAGTGAGAAAAAGCCTGAAGCATGAGATAGCATCCCACCTAAGAACAGAGCCCAACTTTAACATCAAATTCAAAGTCATGAAAAAAAGCTAGAAAAATAAGTAAATAACCAAAAAGATTAACATGGCCATAAAAAAATTTCTAGGGAACATGGGTCACAACCTCAAAAGAAGCCACTAATGTCAAAACAACTACAAGCAAAGCTTCAAAGGGGAAAAAAAAAAGTTAATTAGCCACACATCCAACAAGAATTCCTAGAAAAGCCAAAAAATTATTTTAAATATCACAGAAAAATGATGGCAGAAAAACTGGGAGGGGGGGGATTGGAATGATATAAGGAAATTATGAAAAGAAAGTTGACAGCTTGGTAAAAAAGACACAAAAATACTGAAGAAAAAATAACTTAAAAAAAGTCAGAACTGGTCAAATGAAAAGAGGTACAAAACTTCAATGATGAAAATATATCTCCAATGAGATATTTTACATTTTCTTTTATTTTTTAATTCTTTTGACTTTGATTGTTTCTTGATTTCTTTTTTTTTGTTTTTGGTTTTTTTTTTAAACCCTTGTACTTTGGTGTATTGTCTCATAGGTGGAAGATTGGTAAGGGTGGGCAATGGGGGTCAAGTGACTTGCCCAGGGTCACACAGCTGGGAAGTGGCTGAGGCCGGGTTTGAACCTAGGACCTCCTGTCTCTAGGCCTGACTCTCACTCCACTGAGCTACCCAGCTGCCCCTGTTTCTTGATTTCTTAAGGCATCATTAGCTCTTACTTGCTCAATTCTAACTTTTAAAAAATTACTTTCTTTAATGAGCTTTATACCTCTTTTCCTATTTGACTAATTCTGCTCTTTAAGGAGATATTTTTATCAGTGCTTATAGCAGAATGGATTAGAAACCAGAATCCAATAATTTGTTGTTTACCAGAAATACACTTGAAACAGAGAGACACACACAGTTAAAATAAGGATCTGGTGCAAAATCTATTTCACCATATGTTTAGATCTATCTTTACTTGTGTATTATGTGCTTTAAAATTGGGTCCATTTAGTCCCTGGGTTGGTCTGGGCAGGTAGAATCCCAAGAATTTTATGTCTATAGTTATTTTAAATGAAGTATAGATGGGAAATTTTATCTGCCAGATCTCTGAATAAGGAAAGATTTTAGGACCAAATAAGAGATAGAGAGGATCAAAGGAAGTAAAATAATTTCAATAACATGAAATTTAAAGTTTTTACACAAACAAAACTATTGCACTGTCCCAGCTTTAGGCTCACTGCTATTTTCAGAGCTAGCTCTAAAGGTTTGAAAGTTTTCAGTGCTACCAAAGTGCTGTGACTCAGGGTGAGATAAGGTCACTGCATTCTTGTCAGCACTCTGGCCCTTACTCAGGAGAGACCCCTGATGCTTTGCAGTCACATTGCTCTTTCAGGGTCTTGCTCCCTTGGGACTGAAAGTGATACTGCTCTTTAGGGCCTCTGCCCCTTTCCTTTCTAAGTGCTTATAAACAATTTCTTTAATAACCATTTCTAGAACTTTGCTAGTAAAGTTTTTTTAAAAGGCAGGGAGAACAATTCTGATCTGAGACAAAACAAAAGTAAAAATAGCTCTAATTAAAAGAAATATTCAGAGAAACTATGTCTTGCTAAAAGGTACCATAGACAATAAAGTAATATCAATACTATATATATATGCACCAAACAGCACAGCATCCAAATTCTTAAAGGATAAATTTAATCAATTATAAGAGAAAATAAAAAGTTATACTAGTAGGGGACCTTGACTTTTCCCTCTCAAAGCTAGATAAATTTAATCATAAAATAAATAAGAAGTTAGGAAGATAAACAGAATTTTAAACAAGTTATATATGGCAGATCTATAAAGAAATTTGAGTGGGAATAGAAAAGAGTTATTATACCTTTTTCTCACACATGGCATCTTCAAAAAAAGTGACCTGGGGGCAACTGGATGGCTCAGTGGATTGAGAGCCAGGCCTAGAGACAGGAGGTCCTAGGTTCAAATCTGGCCTCAGACACTTCCTAGCTGTGTGACCCTGGGTAAGTCACTTAACCCCATTGCCTAGCCCTGTAACAAATAAAATAAATATAGAAGGATATATATAAAAGATATTAGGGTTTAAAAAAATTTTTTTAAGTGACCACATATGAGGGCATAAAAACTTCACAACCAAACAGCAAAAATCAGAAATATTAATTTTACACAAAAATATTACACATTTTTGTACCATAAAGCAATAAAAATTAAATTCAGTAAAGTAATGTGGAAGTATAGATTAAAAACTAATCAGTGGATAGAGAGCCAGGTCTAAAGATGGTGGGGAGGGATTAAAGGGACATCCTGGGTCAAATCTGGCCTCAGAGACTTCCTAGCTATATGACCCTGGGCAAGTCACAACCCCTAATTGCCTAGCCCTTACTACTCTTCTGCCATGGAACCAATATTTAGTAGATAGAAGGTAAGGGTTAAAAAATTTTTAATTGATAACAAATTAATCCAATCCTAAAAAATTAGAGGGTTAAAGAACAAGTCATAGAAACAATAATTTCACTAAAGAGAATGATAACAATAACACAACATACCAAAATTTGTAGGACGGCACCAAAGCAGTATTTAAGGAAAAATTTTTATCTCTAAGCATGTATATCAATAAAAAAGAGAGAGAAGAGATCAATTATTGGGGCATGCAATTAAAAAACAAACAAAAAAACTTAAAAATAGAAATCCTCAATTCAATAATAAATTAGAAATTTTGAAATTCAAAGGAGATATTAATAAAACTGAAAGTTTAAAAGTGGAAATAACAAATAGATCTAGACACTGGTTTCATGAAAAATGAAAGAATTAAACTACTGGTTAATTTGAATTTTTTTTATCAAATATAAAGACTGAATATGCCATCAATGAGGAAGAAATTAGAACAATTATTAGGAGTTATTTTGCCAAATCATATGCCAGTAAAACTGATAATCTAAGAGAAATGCATGAATATTTAGAAAAATATAAACTGCCCAGATTAATAGAAGAGGAAATAAAATAAATAAATCTACCTTAGAAAAAGAACTTGAACAAACCTTCAAAGAACTCCCTAAGAAAAAAGGTCCCAGGATCAGATAGATCCACAAGTGGAATCTTCCAAATATTGAAGGAATAATTCCTCTCAAAACTACATAAACTATTTGACAAAACTAGTAAAGAAGTTCTTCCAAATTCCTTTTATGACACAAATAAGATAGTGATACTAAAGCCAGGGAGAACAAAAACAGAGAAAGAAAACTATAGTCCAATTTTTCTAATAATATTGATGCTATAAGAATTTAAATTTAGGTTTTATGCTAAATACGAGAATTCTAAAATAATACTGTGGTCGTGGATTTAAAAATATTATAGCTTAAGTCAAAAATGACTTTTAGCACCTTTATTTACAAAGAGGTGAAAAGAATAAAAATGGAAAAATGCAGATAAAGAGACAGAAAGTATTGCCTAGCTATACCCTGAGTTTAATTCTAATGTCTCCAGACCACAAATGCAAATCCAAAAGCAAATCTCACCAAAATCCAAAGTCCTAATTAGGAAGTTGAAATCCAAAGAGCCAAGAGATGCTGAAGAATCCACCAAGAATCTTCAGTGCACATGAGTTAAGACCGCCAAGAATATCACCAGAACTCACACTGAAGTGAGTGTCCCAGTGAAGTGCCAATGAGCAGAGAGGGTCTCCTTACCGAAGAACCAGGGAAGGAATCACTTCACTCACCACTGCAGGATCCAAGGAAAGAGTCTCCTCCTCCAGTCCAGCTCACCAACGCAGAGTCCAAGACTGAATCCTCAAGCTGCCCTTTTTAAAGCAGTTTTCTCACCGTCACTTCCTGTTGTTTCCCCACTTTATGGGAACCAATCTCAGTCTTTTAATTTGCCCAGCACTGCCCAGGGGAGAGGCAGTGGCCTCTGGAGTTGTCACCCACTCTAGCAAGTGACTTGTGAACTCTCATACTTAGTGACTGGTAAGGTACTAAGTAGGGGTACTTAAGTTTTTGATTGATTAACTTAAACGTTGCTGATTAATAGACAAAGAGAGTTTATTTCACTCTTCACAATGCAAAATATTTTAAATAAGATGTTAGCAAGGAAATTGTAGCAATAAATCATAAATATCATACGCTATGATCAAGTAGCATTTATACCAGGAATGCAGAACTGGTTCAATATTAGGAAATAAGAAAAATAACAAAAATCATATGAATATATCAATATATGCAGAAAAGACTTTGGAAAAAATACAATATTCAAGTTTATTAAAAACACTTAAAAAGCACAGAATAGATGGAGTCTTTCTTAAAATGATAATTAGTATCTACCTAAAACCAAGAGCATGCTTTAGCTGTAATGGGGATAAGCAAAAAGATTTTCCAAAAAGATAAAGGGTGAAGAAGGATGTCCATTATCACCACTATCGTTCAATATTGTACTAGAAATGCTAGCTATGGCAGTAAAACAAGAAAAAGAAATTGAAGAAATATAAATAGAATATGAGGAAACAAAACCATTACTCTTTGCAAATGATATGGTGATATCAATATTTAAGAGAACTCTTAAAAATCAACTAAGAATACATTGAAACAATTCATGACTTCAGCAAAGATGCAGGATATAAAACAAACCAAGGTAAATCATCAACATTTCTATATATTACCAAAAAAATAAAACAGCAAGAAGAGAAAATGAAAATTCCATTTAAAAATAACTGAAAATATTATAAAATACTCAAGATTCTACCTGCCCAACTCAATAACAAAACACTTTTTACACAAAAAAGAAATCTAAACAACTGCAGTTGCTTTTAGATAGGCCAAGTCAATAAAATAAAAATGACTCCTACATATTTAATTTATTAGTGCCATATCAATCAAATTACCAAATTATCATTTATCAATCAATTATATCATTATCAATTATCAAATAAATAAGAATCAGTATCCAAAGGATATGAACAGGCAGTTTTCTGAGGAGAAAAATCAAAGCTATCAATAGTCACATTAAAAAATGTTCTAAATCACATTGATTTAGAGAAATGCAAATTAAAATAACTCTGAAGTACTATCTTACACCTCTCAGATTAATTAACATGACAGAAAAGGAAAATAATAAAAGCTGACAGGGATGTGTAAAAATAGGTACACAAATGCACTGTTGGTATAGTTATGGACTGATCCAACCATTCTGAAGAATAATTTGGAATCATGACCAAAGGGCTATAAAACTGCATACCTTTGACCCAACAATACTCCTACTAGGTCTGTGTCCCAAAAAGATGAAGGAAAAGGGAAATGAACCTATGTGTTCAAAAATAACTTATGGTAACTCTTTTTGTGGCAGCAAAGAATAAGACAGTGAAGGAATGCCTCAATTAGGGAATAGCTGAATGAGTTGCAGCATCTAATTGAAATGGCAAACGATGTTACTATAAAGAAAGAAAAAGCAGGATCATGTCAGAAAAAAATGGAAAGACCTATATGAACTGATGCAAACTGAAGTGAATGGAATGAGGAGAATATTTTACACAATAACAATATTGTATCAATAATCAACTGTGTAAGACTTAACTACTCTGATGAAAACAATGATTCCAAAGGACTCATGGAGAAAAATACCATCCATCTCCAAAGAGAGAACTGATGAACTCTGAGTGCAGAGTTAAATTATTTCATTTTCTTTTATGTTTCTTGCTTTTTATTGTTTTGGGGTTTTTTGGCAAATGGCTAATATGAAAATATATTTTGCATTACTTCACATGTATAATTGATATCACATTGCTTGCCTTCTCAATGAATGGAGAAAAGGCAGGCAGAATGGAAAGAATTTGGAACTCAAAAGAAAATTTTAATAAATGTTAAAACTAAATATTTTTTAATGAGAAAGAAAAAAAGGGAAAGGGTGATGTTGTGAGCTAGCATGGGGTCATTAAGTACAAGTCATGCCAAACTAAATTTATTCCTTTTTTCACAAGGTTCAGAGAATCTCAGATTTAAAGTCTACCATAACCCAGGCCAAAAGAACAGTTATTATACTGGTAGATCAGGAAACACCACAGATATAGTAAATAGAGATCTGAGTAAAGCTTTTAAAGAAGTTTCTTAATCATCCCTGTGGCCAGATGGGGAGATCCAGTATGGCTGATGTTATAATTCAGTAGATTCAGAACTGGCTGAGCTCCCAGACCAAAAGAGAGAGGAATGAAGAAATGCCAACCTGGAAGGTTTCTAGTGCCTTAGCTCTATTCTGCTTAATAGTTTTATTAGGACTTGATTAAAAGTAGGCAGAAGACAAAGCTGGGCCAGAGATCTGAGACATTTCAGAACTTAAAAGATCCTAAAATGGTTGCTTGTTGTTTTCTGAACTGAAGAAGCCATATTTCAGCTGGAGTAGGGTGTTGGGGCCAGGTAGGAGGTAGAAGTATAAGAAAATTTAAGGAACCTATTTATACAACCATCCAAAGATAATTCTTTGCTTCGTTTTTTTAAACTTTCAGTTAGTACCAAACATAAAAAGTGTTGCCTAAAAAAGGAAAAATGGGGGGGGGGGGAATAGATAAATAGTTCAAAATAAAAGTGTATAGTAAATTTATTACAGATCAAAATGCTTTTCTCCATTGACCTTAACCACACCAAAGATCCATACTTCAAGATATTTAAACAGATAAAAAAGTGAACTAATTGTTTTTTTCACATTCTCAATTTCTCCCATTTCCTAAGAATACAATACAGTAAAGGACATATTAGTGTCACAAATAATTTTTATGGAATAATTACCAAGAGTAAGTATATTTATCTGAACATGGGCAAAAATTATTTTAATAAAATAATAAAATAGCAAATATGTAAGGTGAGTTTGTTTTGTTGAACTGCTAATATATACTCTTAGAAAATATTAAAATCCTTCATGGTTTAACAGAAATTCAAAGTATTACTGTATGAAATAGCTATTACTTCTGTTTATATGTGTTAATCATAGTTCATTTTAAAGAAATAACAGTGATTTAGAATTATTACTCTTTTGATTATATTTTAAGCATTATTCACAATGATTAAGTTCTAATACTGTGAAAGAATTTGGAAACTTTTTTGAAATGTGTTGTCTGAACAGAAGAGGAATGTTCAGCTCCCACCCACTCTAGGAAAAATGAAGTTCACACCAGACTGAGTAATGATCAAGAAATCCGAGGAGGAATCACTAGTAAATTACTTCATATGCAAAAAGTCAGGGAAAAGACCAGAGGCAACAGGAAATGAGGGTAGGGGCAACTAGGATACTCAGTGAGTAAAGTCAGGCTTGGAGATGGGTGGTCTTAGGTTCAAATCTGGCCTCAACCAATTCCCAGCTTAGTGACCCTAGTAAGTCACTTACCCCAAATGCCTAACAGTTATCATTCTTTTGCCTTAGAACTGATACTTAGTATCTATTCAAACATAAAAGGTTTCGGGGTTTGTTTGTTTGCTTGTTTGTTTTTTTATTGGAAATGAGGCTACAAGTAACACCAGCACCAACACAAGGCAAACAAGAGGAGAGCCTCCAAGTGTGACAGAAGATGGGCCTGCAAGGCTATGAGTCGAGAAACAATAAAAACAGAAAAAGGCCTATAGGACCAAAAGAAAGTCCCAAGACATTTTGAAAAATGCCATACGTGGCAGCTCTCAGGACAGGATGCCCCAAGTGCCCAGGGATTCAAAGGACCTTAAAACTCTGCCCTGACATGCAAAAGAAGACCCTGAGGATTCAGTACTATGAACCCCAAAGATACAGGGACATGCAACACCATACAAAACACATCAGGGGGTGGAACCTGGCCCTGGCAAATTCCCAATTAAAACTAGAGTTGAGTAATAAAAAAAGACACTACTCAGGTTTTAAAAAATGAATTGTAGATTTAAAGATGCCCAAAAATATAACCTAGGAGGAAAGGAAAAATTCAAAGCAATAATTCAAAGGAATTGGATTTTCCACAAGGACCATAAAATTAGCTAGAAGAAAGGAAGCAAGAGATAAAACATGAAACAAAAGTTCTGTATGAAAAAATGGAAGGAGGATAAATAACACAGAACAGATAATGGCATACTTTTTGCAAGCAAAAGACTTCTTGGAAACTGGATTATAATAAACAAAAATTAATGGCTCCGTGACAAAGCCAGAAATATTAAAACAAAATCAAAATATTGAAAAAAAAAGTTCACTTTAACTAACATGATAGTTATTGCTATCAAAAAACAACTGACCTGAAATAATTCAAGTAGAAATAATTTGAGGGTTTTTAATGCATTTTAATATATTTTATTTTTCCCCAATTACATGTAAAAATAATTTTAATGTTCTTTTTTTAAAATTTTAGTCCTAAATTCTCTCCCTTCCTCTCCCCTCACTGAGATAGTAAGCAATCTGATATAGATTTTACACATGTAATCATATAGAACAGTTTTCTATATTAGTCCTTTTGTCAAGGAAAATTTGAACAAAAAAAATGAAGAAATAGAAATATAGTGTTCTTTAGTCTAGATTCAGATTCCATCAGTTCTTTCTTTGGGGGCAAATGACATATTTCATCATGAGTCCTTTGGATCACTGTTTTACTGAGAATAGCTAAGTCATTCACAATCATTTATCACATCATATTGCTGTTACTGTATACAATATTCTGGTTCTGCTTAATTCATTCTGCATCAGTTCATGTAAATGTTTCCAGGTTATTCTGAAATCAATCTGCTTGCCATTTCTTATAGCACAACAGTACAATCATATACCAATGCTTACTCAACCATTCCCCAATAGGCATCGTCTCATTTTCTAATTCTTTGCCACCACAAAAAGAGTTGTGATAAACATTTTTATAGTCTTTTTTTTTGTGATTTATCTCTTTAGGATATAGACCTAGTAATGGTATTACTGAGTCAAAAGGATATATATAGTTTTATAGCCCTTTGGGCATAGATCCAAAATTGCTCTCCAGAATGGTTGGATCAGTTCACAACTCCTCCAACAGGGCATTAGGTTTCCATTTTTCCACATCCCCTCCAACTTTTGTCATTATCCTTTTCAGTCATAATAACAAAATTGATAAGTGTAAGGTGTTACCTCAGAATTATTTTAATTTTGATTTCTCTAATTAATAGTGATTTTGAGCATTTTTTCATATGATTATAAATAGCTTTGATTATTTGATCTGAAAACTACTTGTTCATATTCTTTGGCCATTTATCAATTTAAAAATGACTTGTACTATTCCCCAATTGACAAACAGTCAAAGAATATGAACAAGTAATTTTTAGACGAAATGTTCCAAATCCCTCTTGATTACAGAAATGCAAATTAAAACAATTCTGAGGTACCAACTCAAACCTATTAGACTGGCCAATAGGACAGTAAAAGAAAATGATAAATGTTGGAGGGAATGTGGCAAAATTGGGACACTAATGCATTGTTGGTGGAGTTGTGAATTAATCTAACCATTCTGGAGGGCAATTTGGAACTATACCCAAATTGCTATAAAAACTGTACATGTCTTTTGATCTGGTAATGCCACTACTGGGTCTGTATCCCAAAAAGATAATAAAAAAGGGACAAGAACCTACATGTACAAAAATACTAACAGCAACTCTTTTTATAGTGGCAAAGAATTGGAACTTTAGGGAATGTCCATCAATTGGAGAATGGCTGAACAAAATTGTGTTACATGTTGGTAATGGAATACTATTGGGCTATAAGAAATGATAAGCAAGATGATTTCAGAAAAAGCTGAAAAGATCTGTAAGAACTGATGCAGAGTGAAATAAGCAAAACTGGGAGAACATTGTACACAATAATAGCAATATTGGACAATGATTATCTGTGAAAACTTGATTACTCTCAGCAATGCAATGATCTGGGACAGTCCTAAAAGACTTGATGGGAAATTCTATCCACCTCTAGAGAAAGAACTGTTGGAATTGTCTTTCACATCCATGTATCTTTGGTTTTATTTTGGGGTTTGGGTTATGTACGAGTTACTCTTACAAAATGACCCACATGGAAGTGTGTTTTGCATGACAATAAAAAATGAAAAAAGAAAAAAGAAAATGACTTGTACTTTCATACATTTGACTCATTTCTTTGGGTATTTGAGAAATGAGGCCTTTACTAGAGAAATGTGCTATAAATTTTTTTTCACCATTATGATTACTGAGTATTATCCTCCATCCTATTTTCCTTGCTTATCTTACTCTTTCTCTCCCTTCACTCTGTTCATCCTCAAAAGTGTTTTGCTTCTGATCATTGTCCTCCATTTCTCCACCCCTCCCCCAATTGTTCCCATTCCCTCCTACCTTTTTATATGGTAAAATTGATTTCCATACCCAATTGAATGTGTATGTTCTTCCCTCTTTGAGTTAATTCCAAAGAGAGTAAGGTTGAAGTATTCCCTTCCTCACTTTCCCCATCTCTCCCTCCACTATAAAAGATCTTTCATGCCTCTTTTATCTGAGATAATTTATCTACTTCTGCCTGTCCATTCCCCCTCCTCCCAGTGCATTCCTCTTTCTCACTTAATTTAATTTTTTTAGATATCATATCATACAACCATACTCAACTTACACCCTTGATCTATCTATGTAAACTCTTCCTCATTGCTCTAAAAATGATAGTTATTAAGAATTTCAAGTACCTTCTTCCCAAGTAGAGATGTAAACACGTTTAATCATATTGAATTCTTTATGATTTCTCTTTCCTGTTTATCCTTCTCTGCTTCTCTTGAATTTTGTTTTTGAGAATCAAATTTTCTATTCCAGTCTGGCCTTCTCATAAGGAATGCTTAAAAGACCTCTATTTCACTGAATACCTACTTTTTCACCTGAAAGATTATATTCAGTTTTGCTGGGTAAGTGATTCTTAGTTAAAATTCTAGTTTGCCCTCTGGAATATAATATTCCAGGTCCTTCAACTCTTTAATGTAAAAGTTGCTAAATCTTATATTATCCTGACTATGGCTCCACAATATTTGAATTGTTTCTTTTTGGCCACTTATAATATTTTCTCGATCTGGAAGTTTTGGAATTGGTATCATATTCCTGGGAATTTCATTTTGAGATCTCTTTCAGGAAGTGATTGGTGGATTCTTTCCATTTTTAAGCTTCTGCTTCTAGAATATCAAGGTAGTTTTCCTTGATAATTTCTTGAAAGATGATGTCTAGGTCTTTTTTTTTAATCATGGATTTCAGGTAGTCCTTAAATCCATAAGGATTGTTAGGTTATAGCTCCTGGATCTATTTTCTAGGTCAGTTGTTTTTTCAATGAGATATTTCCCATTTTCTTCTATTTTTTCACTCCTTTGACTTACTTTGTTTCTTGATGTTTCATGTAGTCATTAGCTTCCACTTGACCAATTCTAATTTTTAACTAATTATTTTCTTCAGTGAGATTTTGTATCTTGTTTTCCTTTATTTGAGTTTTTTCTTCAATAAATTTTTGTATGTCTTTTTCTATGTGGCCAATTCTACTTTTTAAGACATTTCCTTCAGTGTATTTTTCTGCTTCTTTTACCAATTGGCCTATTTTGTTTTTTAAAGTATAGTTTTCTTCAATATTTTTATGCCTCCTTCACCGAGCTATCAACTCTTTTTTTTCATGTTTTTCTTACATAATTCTCATTTTTTCCCAATTTTTCTTCTACTTCTCTTATTTGATTTTTTAAAATCCTTTTTGAGTTCTTCCAATTCTTTTTTTGGACCTGAGATCAATTTACATTTTTCTTTGAGGCTTTGGATGCAGTGGTATTGACTTTGTTGTCTTCTGAGTATGTCACCAAAATAATTTTCTCTGTTGTTCCCTTTATTTGTTATTTGTTCACTTTTTCAGCCTTTCTCTTAACTTTTAATTTTTAAAAACTGTTATAGTTGGTCTCCATTCCTGCAATAAAGGGAGTGCAACCCCAAACTTTAGGTTCTTTGCACAGCAGAGCTAGTTGCAGAGATCTATAAGTTCTTTCAAGGTGGTATGACCTAAAGAGAAGTGTATTTAATACTCTCCTGGCCTGTGCTCTGGACCATGTACGACCACAAGTATTCTTTTTCTGCCCTGGAACTGTAACCTGGTCCCCCCAGTCCCCTTCAGCCAGTGTTCCTCTTCACCCTGGGACCTCTACCCCTGGATTAGAATCTAGGACTATAGCCTGGATCTGCATATGAGCAATGCAACAAAATCCTTTACCCACAGCCAGCAAAAGGACTCCTAAAATCTCCTTCTGACCAGTTGTCCAGCTCCCTGACTGTCAGTGAGCTTAGAGCTCTGGAAGCTGTTGCTACTAATTCAGCCACCCCAAAACTTATAGCTGGCTGGCAGAAGTGGGGCCTGCCTTTGCACATTAATTAGTACTCCATTCCAATCCCAGTGTACAGACCCTTTGTACTGATCTTCTAATTTGTCTTGAACTGAGAAGCTGTTTTGTCCCATCTTTTTGTCAATTATGGCCCCCCAGAATTCATTTTGAGGTACTATATCATAGATGTTTGGAGGATAATTGGGAACAATCAAGAGAAATTCTGTTCCTTCTCTACCATCTTAGCTCCATCTTCAAGTAGAAGTAGTTTTAAGTATCAAACTACTAAAAAAACAGTATCCAAAAATTTTTCTTTTAATTCACAAAGGAAAACTGCCCAGATCTATTAGGACCAAAGCAAAGTTAACATAAAGAATCTACCAATCATTTTCTGAAGAAAACCTTAAAAAAGAAAAATCCCAGGAAAGTCAGAGTCAAAATCCTCTTCATCAACATCAACAGAAAGAAGTTGTTCAAGTACCACAGGCAGAATCACACAAGACGTAACAGCTTCTACTATAAACCAGAAAAGATCTTGAAATACAATATCCCAAAAGGCAAAATATATGGGCTTACAAGAATAATTTTACCTTTCTAGGTTTCTTTGGACCTAGAAAGAATCATAAATCAAAGAATATTCAGGGTGAGAATGATAAAATATGAAAAACAGAGGTCCTGGGGGTGGATTGATCCTGTTCTGAGAGTTTAAAGACATGGAAGAGGATAAACTAGTATATAGAAGAAAAAAATGTTGGTAGACTTGGTTTGGTTTGGTTTTTTCATTAATAGGGTGAATGAGAAGAAAATTATACAAACATGTAAAGGAAAAGGGAAGTTCTCACAAAGAGATTCATCTGATGCCCATTTATATGAAATAAAGAAGTGTCAGACACACATTTTGGTACTGAATACCTCAAACTCAATTGGAAAAGAAACAGGGAGAGGACGTCAATGGGGAAGAGGTGAAAAATAAAGGAGAGAAACTAGTATCAGGAAGAGAGACAACTTTTTGATACTAAAGGGGGACTTAATGGAAGTAGAAAGCTGGAATCTGAAGAACCATCAATTAGGAAATGGCTGAAAAAATTGTGATATATGTATGTAATGAATACTACTACAATGAAAAAAAAAACAATAAAAAAGAATTCAGAGAATCCTAGAAGCAGAGTGAAGTGAGCAGAATCAGTCTTCTCTTCTCCAGGCCCTGAAAAATTAGTGAAAGTTGTAGAATGTGAGCTTTAGTACTGATTTAAGGAAAACTTCTTACCCATCAAAGCTATCACAATTATCATGTTCACCTAGTCTTGCTCATAATCCCCAAAGCAGTTGTACTCTCAACAAAGAAGATTAGTACACAAAGAAAATTAGCAAAGAAAAAACTCTTCAGTCAGTGAGGACCTCAAAAGCTAACTAGTCTGACCTAAATTTGAATAAAAATTTCCTCTATAGCATACTACAACCAAGTGTTCATACAGCATCTCTCTATATTTTATTTAAATTTTGGTTTCAATAATTCCTCAAAATTCAGATTGATAAACACTTTCATCATATTTAGTGATATATCTCAGTCTCACTTAAAGATGTGAATAATACAAGTAACACCTCATTACAACAAACTTCAAAGGAGCATCCAAATTCTTTTGTATCAGTAGAAAATCATCATTGAGAATGAATCTTAAAGCAGTAAAAATTCTAAAGAAATATTACTTCTTTAAGATGTGCCTTTGGTATATGTAATATAGAATCAGCAGTTTTCTAAGAAATAAATAAACTTTATTATGAAGTAAATCCTGGCTATAGACTATGTCTGCTTTCTGCAGATCAGCCTAAGTAGAGAGTCTCATCACCAGCAAAAGGACCATTTGGTAATAACCCATTCCGGGCCTTGGCAGCTCATGAAGACTAAAAATTGTACTCAGTACTGTACTGCCCCCTTCTGCCTCTGCAGTGAAACAGGTCAGTTTCTTCTGTTAGAAATCACTTTTTGTCCTGCCAAAATTAAATTTTTCTACTCTTTCTGTCCTTGCCCCATAAAGAAATGGTCTACATTCTTGTTACCCTTGTTCTTAAAGGATATAGGGAGAGATTTCTGCATGGACTAGCGGGGATCCTCTGGATACTTTATGCTCATGCATGAAGTCATAATCAACTGCTTGATATTTTATCATTGTAGTAAACTATTCTTCTATAGACAAGGACTAAATATAAATATTTGTTGCAATGAACTATGCTAACATTGATTTCTCCCTCATTTTTCTTATAGGGTTTATCTATATCCATCTTACTCTTATTTATATGTGTATATGTGCATACATATACATATTGTGAATTTGCATATGTGTACATACACACATATGTGGTCATATGTAGATATGTGTGTTTGCACATAAATGTCTTATCATTTCTTGAGGACCTTGAAGATCTACTTGTCCCCATCTATCAATTGGCACCACTGTTGCTAGCAGTGGGAATGAATTGAAGGTTCCTGGGGACAAGAAAGGGAGAAAAGGGAACATATCCTGACAGCTTGACCCCTTCATTGGCATACTATGATCAAAGACTGGATGATCACTTCTCAAGTATATTGTTTCAAAAAGGAGTTGGGTTTATTGGATTTGTGTATTTGAAACAAAAAAATTTCTTTTAATTTTATGTAATAAAAATTATCCATCTTTGAATCTATTAACTTCTTGATTGTTTTAATTACAAACTTTTCTTCCCTCCATAAATATGATAGGCAATTTTTTCCTATGGTCCTCTAAATTATTTGTTGTATAATCTTTTATCATTAGGCCACATATCCCTTTGGAATTTATCTCTGTGTGAGATATGAAGTGGTGGTTTTTCTTACATATTGCTATTTGATTTTCCCAGCAGTTTATGTCAAATAGTGAGTCCACATCCCAGACCCTGTTGTTTCTATTCATTAATGTGATATTACATATACATTTGAATACATTTACTTCTGAATACCTTGTACCTAATTTGTTGCAACAACAGATTCCCTGACTTTTTAGTCAGTATCAAATTGTTTGTAACATTAAAAAGGAAACAATTACCTTGGGGGAAAAAAATCTTTGCAATAAGTTTCTCTAATAAAAGTATCATATCTAAGTTACATAAGTAATTAATGCAACCCTCACAAAATAGATAAGTGCTTAAAAAAACTATGGCATAATTTTCCAAGATTGAAAGCTATCCAACAGCCATATGAAAAATTACTCTAAATCACTAATAACTGGAAATTTGTAAATTAATGCAACTCTGAGGTTCTACCTCAAATCCACTAGACTGAGAAAGTTGATAAAAAAAAAAAAAAAGAAAGAAAATGATAACTGTTGGAAGGGTTGTGGGAAAATAGTTCCAGCCATTCTGGAAAATAATTTGAAACTATATCTCAAAAGTTACTAAACTCTGCATACCCTTTCACTTCACTACATTACTTCTTAGCCTATGTCTCAAAGAGATCAAAGAAAAAGAAAAAGAACCCATGTGCAGAAAAATATTTATAGCAGCTTTTGGAGGATATATGTGGTAGCAAAGAAATGGAAAATCAATCTGGGAATAGCTGAACATAGTATGGTATGTGAATATAAATCAATACTTTAGAGCTGTAAGACATTAAGAAAGAGACAGCTCCAGAGAAACTTAGGAAGACATGTCTGAGCTAAAACATCGAGCAGTGCGAAGAACCAGGAGAATAATTTCTACAATCACATTAACATTGTAAAGACAAACAACTCTGGAATACTTAAGAACACGAATCAAGGCCATGGCCATTGACAACTTCAGAGGATCTATGAGGAAGCATACAATCCACCTCCTGTGGGAGAGGTGATCAGCTCAAGGTGCAGAATGAGACATATTCTGGGACATAGCCAATGAGAGGATTTGTTTTGATTGACTAGGCATATTTACTACAAGAGCTTTTTTTTTTCCAATGGTGGAAAGTGGAGAAGGAGAGAAAATATTTGTCTTAATTGAAAAAATCAACTTTAAAAATATTCTGCAATAAAAATATGGGTGAAGATAATGCTAACACTATGGATGCAAATAAAAAACACACAAATAACAAAGCTAACACTTCTCGTAACAAAAGTGCTTCAGCAACCATATTATCAGATAAAAATAATGATGATCTAATCAGATTTGCAAAAACTAAAACTAAAAAAATTCTAAATCATCAAAATTACTTGAAATATGGATTTACATCCACTATGACTAATGATTAAACTCATCCTAATACATTTCAGTGCCTTGTAATATCAACTAATAACAGTATGAAGCAATAAGGATTAGAAGACTTTTAAAAGTTAAGCCTTTCACTACCACACCAATGCAACTACCAACAATTTGGAAATTGGTCTTGATCAAGGACACATGACAAAACTAGTGGAAATGTGCATCAGTCATGGATGGGGGGGGGTGCGGGGGGCGAAGGGGAAAGGAGGAGCATGAATCATGTAACCATGTTAAAATGAATATTAATAAATGTTTGAAAAAAAAGTTAAGCCTTTGTTGCCAAAAATATCCATCATCTATTAAAAACTTCAAATGCTCACATTTAAACTTAAAGTGAGAGATTTTCTAAACTGATCAAAATGTGTCCAAATGAAGACTTTCAGTGAGTACTGAATGATATGTGTGTATATCTTTATATTACATACATAAGTGCATATATGTGAGGGAGGAGTGTCTATATATACATATAAGGGGAGAGAGAGGCAGAGATGGAGAGAGAGGGAAGGGGAGTGAGACAGAAAGAAACAGAGAGAGAGTGGGAGGGAGTGAGATATCTGGTTAGAGAGAAATAATTTATGGATAGGATTAAAAAATGGGAATTGTGATTAAGTACAACCAACAAGGTACTTCTGTTTTGATTTCTATCTCTTTGTGAGGCAATGTTTTCAGCTATGATCGCCATTAAAACCAAAAATCAAAATAAACTGAAGTTAGAACTAAACCTGTGAATCACTTGTCGGAAAGTGTTAAATAAAGATTTTGAAAAATAATAAATATTCAGGCATAGTGCTCTTATTAAAAACCATAATTACTAGTATTACCATTTAAGAACAAAAAGGCTTTTTATACTATTAATAAATAAAATAATTTTAAAATAGTGTTTGTTTCTTCTTTATCTCATCCTTTTAATTTTAATTTGTTTTATATGTTTTATAATACATAATGTGGGAGCATGATTTTAAAAGGTTTTTAGTAACTAGTGCCTCAGACACCTTTTTGAAATTAAGTCAGCTGCAGAGATATTGGAATAGTTTTCAATTCTGCAAATAGGCAATAAAAGCATGATTGCTAAAGACAAAGATATGTATTAAGAGATTAAGGAGGAAAATAACTATACTTTTCTACAAAGACCTTTGAGACCTTTTAAAATTGAATGACAGTTCATTCTGCATTCTCCTTAAGTACACAAAATTGTGAAATCAAATTGGGGTAAGCTGTGAGGAAAAAAAGCTTAACTGTTTCTTAGTAATTTCATTTCAAATGAATGTCAAAGGAAAAACAAAACAAAAAATACCACATAATCTCTCAAACCCTCCCCTTTTTCCAACTCCCTCCCCCCAAAAAAGTATAATTTGATTTATTTTGCAAATGGATTGCATATAGTGTTAAAAACAGAATTCTTCCAGTACCTGAACACACTGACAAGAAAATAATTGGGGGGGGGGAGTGCCTAGAAATACATATTTAATTCATTTATTGATGTCATCCTAGGAAAAATTTCAACTGTATACATCAAAATCAAGGTTAAATATTATCATCATGTTTTAAGCATTTATATTCTTAAATTTTAAGATGATGGTTAGAAGGTTCTCTATATATAACTTTGGAGTCCAGATTTTGACTCAGATAAGTCCTTGAGCTAGTTCAGTCTTCCCCAGTCGATCACATCTCCCACCGCTTCACCTTTGCACAGATTGCCCTCCAACCTTCCTCACTCCATCCACATCTTAGAACCCAGAGTTCCCTTCATGCCACATCCTTCTAGAGAACTTTCTTGCTTCCTCCAGTTGATAATGCCCCCATTCCACTCTTCACCAAGCTTAATTTGTATTGCCTTATCTATTTGTCTAGGAACATGTTGTAAGCCCTCGAGGAAAGAAGATGTTTAGTGTTTATGTTTATATTGCCAAGACCTAGCACAGTGCCTGGTGCACAGTGGACACATCTCTTTAGTCAATAAAATACTTGTTGACCAATAACTTATTGAGAAGAAAGTCTACCAGATCTAGTTTTGCAGAACAAGGAATTCTCCTTCATGTAGTAATTCATCTAACTCTAGGGTTCTGCTACCAAGAAGTCTTAAAAGCAGGTCACAGAGGTTATATTTTTGCTTCTGGGATCACCTGCTTCCATCCTCCCCATCCCTTCCTCCTTGCTGGGAGAGTCTTCTACTTGTGCATGCTAATTATGGGATAATTTTCCTTCTTCTCCTACTCCCTTCTCTCCTAGTAATTTCTTTTCCTTTCTTCTAAGACAACAGAAAAAAAAACAAGCAAAATCACATCTAGGTCCTCTGTCCTACTTAACTTTGCTAGAACCTCTTATGCCATAGGACTGAAAAGAACATAATATCATCTCATATACCACTGAACATTTAGAAACACTTCCTCTTCCTCTAGACCTTTCTAATTGCTTACTTATCTTTCATTTTTTAAGACTCTTGACTCTTCAAGGTTTCTACTCAATTCTAATATTATCAGGAATGCTTACACATCTTCTGTGTGTGTATGTGTATATATATGTATATATATATATATATATGTATATGCATTTTTTCTTTCTTTTAAAACATGGAATACTGCTAAGTTCTCTGGTACTTTATTTACAGTGATGGCTGCTAAATCTTGTGTGATCTTGACCATAGCTAGTTGATCATTTGAAATCTTCCTAGATGCTTGTGGTACTTTTTTTTTTAAATTTTTTTTTAAACCCTTGTACTTCGGTGTATTGTCTCATAGGTGGATGATTGGTAAGGGTGGGCAATGGGGGTCAAGTGACTTGCCCAGGGTCATACAGCTGGGAAGTGGCTGAGGCCGGGTTTGAACCTAGGACCTCCTGTCTCTAGGCCTGACTCTCACTCCACTGAGCTACCCAGCTGCCCCCTTGTGGTACTTTTTTTAAAGTACTTTTTTCCCCTTTTACCTAGAAACTCTGGATTTTGCCTTTGACATTTCTAGTTTTTATTCTGAGGATTCTTTCAGGAAAGTGATCATAGAATTCACTCTATTTTTAAATTTTCCTTCTGGTTCTAATAGATCTGGGCAATTTTCTTAATAATTTCTTGAAATATGATATCCAAGCTCTTTTTTTTTAAATTATTGCTTTCAGGTAGCCCAATGATTCTTAAATTATCTCCCTTAATTTCTTCTCTAGATCAATTTTTTTATATGTAACTCATGGCTTCTTCTAATTTTTTCAGTCTTTTAGCTTTGTTTTAATATTTCTTTTTGTTTTGTTGAGGTCATTCGCTTCTATTGGGCATGTTTAAATTTTTGAGGATTTGTTACTAGAGAAAGATTTTGTACGTCTTTTACTAAAGCTATTCATCCTCATTTTAAAGGCTTGGTACCTCAAGTTTTCAGTCACTCAAAATAGTTTGATCTAGGGCAAAGTCTGGTCACTAACTTGGTCCAAGACTTGTAGTCTCCTAACCATGCTCTGGGGTATCCTTGGCTGGAGCTCTACTGCTGGCCACTCATCTTTCACAGAGCCCTGCAGGTTCCTGGGTCTGAACTCCCTGGCCCTGCAACTCAGCTCAAGGCCTTAGACTCAGTTCTGGGTTGAATATGAGATGTTACTCAGGATTAGAGTCAGTCAACAAATATTGTCAAGCACATGCTCCCGGTCAGATACTAGGCTCAGCACAAGGGATACAAAGACAAAAGCCAATCCCTGTTCTTAAGGAGCTCACAGACTAATAAGGGAGACAGCAACTTTACACACAAGCTGCACACGAGATAAACAGGAGATAATCAATAGAGAAAAGGTCCTAGAATTAATTACATAGCAAATTTTGGCTCCTATTCCTGCACCTAGGCACAGGTCTCACCTCAGTGTGCCCTGGATCTGAGACTTAGCTCTGGGATATAAGCGCCTCCTCCTCCCCCAGACTTCATCCACTTGCCTGGCCTGAAAAAATGGCACCCTATAGTTTTCCCTTCCATTTCCTCACTAGCACTTAGACTTGTGCTCTTGTTGGGTCTTTCTGGAGTAGTTCTGGAGAAGAGCAAGGAAGTATTGTTCCTCCTACTCTACCATCTTGGTTGGTGTCTATATTTTTTTACTAGTATCAATGAGATATGTAGAGCATGATAAGCATTTAAGTATACCTGGAATCAATTTCTATACAACAACCATTTTTAATTCTATCATGGAAATTAATGAGAAAAATAGGATTTGGCTTACAAGAATTTTAAGCTCTTCTTCTATTAGATAAAATTCACTTGAAGATCATCTGTAGGTAATCATGAAGTTCCCACATACATTATATTTGTATTAGAGAAAAAGATGCTTATTAAGATTGATAACATGAAGATGGCCCAGTTTACTATCCTTATCATTCTTCTCTGGGTATTCTGTAACTAATGTCCTTCCTAAGATGTAGCACCCAGAATTTAACATGATATTCCAGATTTGATCTAATCGGGGCAGCATCTAAATGGCATTATCATATAACAATGTACCAAAGAGCCTTATACCAGGCCCTGAGTTTTGTAGTCTACTACAATGCCAAGATTTTTTTCAGCTTAACTGACCTTTAATTATAACTCTCTCATCTTATACCTGTGAAGTTAAATTTTTGGGACCCAAGTTTAAGACTTTAGAGTTATCCCTATTAAATTTTATCTGTGGCCCAAGGTTCTAGCCTGTTGAGATCTTTTTGGGTTGTAGATCTGATAATGCACTAGTTATTGTCATTTATCTTTGTAAAAATGTTTAAATAATAAAATATGAAATTATGAAAATTAAATAATGAAATTATTTCTAAGAGACAAAATAGCCATTTAGATAGTAAATAAAAATGTTTTATTTATTTTATTTTTAATTCTTACCTTCTATCTTAAATCTAAACTGAGTATCTGTTCCAAGTGACTTCCCCAAGGATCATATGCTAGGAAGTACCCAAGACCAGATTTGAGCCCAGGATTTCTCAAGTCCAGGCCTGGCACTAAAATATTTGATCTTGAAAAAATTTAAAGATGCCATCTAAGCAAGATAAGTTAGCAAAGACTATATGTGTGATGGTGGAGTATACATACAAGTGTGAAAACATTAGATTCATACAAGCACTTTTAAGGATCCATTAGTTGATAAATTGTGAAAAATAGTGTCTTATATTTCATCAACCAGTGCTTCCTTAATAATGCCTGTATTTTACTTCCAGGTGGCATAATATAGCCATTTACAGGTTTCCCCAGGTGCCAGGTGTCTTAAAATAGCTTTAAGTAAGGATAGCATTTCACCTTAGCAGTGCAGATGCACCATCTAGTGGTAAGTGGGCAAATTTGAGCTTCTCCAGAGTTACCAACCATAATCTAACAGTAGATAAGACAGTTATTTTGCTTTTTGGACAAAGTTTGAAGGGATGTGCTCTAATAAGAAAATAGTAAAAGTTAAGTAATAAGGAAGGAAGGAAGAAAAGGAAAGAAGAAATAGAGGAAGAAAGAAAGAAAAATAATTTTAGCACGCTATCAACACAATGATTAACACAGAATGTGCTTCATTTTTTTATGTTTATAACCCTCTGAAATGTAATACACTAGTTTTTCACTACCTAAAATCTCAGCTGTTTGTAATTATACTACCAACAAGCATTTTAAATGTAGTATTTGCCTTCCTTAAAAGCCTGTTTTAATATATTAAATTTCCATTGTTTACTAAATAAAAATAAGCCACAAAGATACTTCGTAAGTCTCCTAGATATCTTAAAAAAACTCTTTAAAAATTAAACTTTCAAGATAATTCAACAAGGTATCAAAAATCAAGGTAAAATTAAATGTCCAAACAAAGCATCATAACATTATACATAATAAAAATGTTAATGAAAACATCCAGAAAATCCTGTTTCAATGCCTCAATTTGCCATGCATTTGGTCTTGTGTTCTCACAGGTCATATCTGCAGAATATGAGCTCTGGAAGGTTCTACTACTCTTGAAAGGATTCAAGAACAGTTCTGGAGATAGAGTATGTGACTCCAGTCTGAGGGAAAGACTAGCTAAGTTACAGAGAGGCTCATAAATAGAAAGCTGAGCAGAGCACAAAACAGCCCACATTCTTATGCATCTCCTTTACCCTTCTGCTGCAAAAATAACTAAATGGCAGAAATGGGAACAAAGGAAATCATGAAACACTTAAGTCTCAGAATGTCAAAATCAGTCATTTTACCATTCATGCTTTCTACTGTATCATCTTTTTATAATGATCGATGAATCACTACTATTGGAGTGGCAGAATGTCCATATTGAGAGTTTCACTACAAATCAGATCAGAAGACCAAAATACACCATAGCTAAAAGTAAGGAGGGCTCAGAGGTTCTCTGATGAATAAAGAAGTTATGCCCAAAGGCAACAAGATACGTCATCTTATGCAACAGCCAACCATCACAACTTCTAATATGCACAAAAGCAAAAGCAATCATTACACAGATAAATGACAATGGATTATCAGAGCCAAGACCCAAAAGGATCCTAATAGGCTAGAACTTGAACCAAAGATGGAATTTAATAGGGATAAATTTAAAGTCTTTAGAATCAGGTCCAAAAAAATCAACTTCACATGTACAATATGAGAGATCAGTACAATAAACAGAAATCAGTAAGTTGAAAAAGATCTTGGGAGTGTGGTGGACTGGCAACTGAGAAAGGCATTAAGGTCCATTATTCCATGGTAGTATCTCTACTGGCTGCCCGATGAGATGCCATCTGGAACATCTTGTCCCATTCTGGGTGCCCCAGCTTAGGAAGGAAGATAGTTAGAGAGCCTCCAGAGAAGGAGAACAAGAATGGTAAAAGGCCTCAAGCTCAGGCCACATGAGCAACATGAAAGAAACTGAGCTGTCTTTACATTATCAATCGATCAATAAATGTTTATTACCCAATCTATACTAAGTTCACCATTGAATGGGGGAGACAATAGGGAAACAAATATAAAGGAAGCAAGCTACATACAAGATAAATAGGAAATAATTAATGGGGGGAGGCAATGGAATTAGGAGGGCTTAGGGAAGGCTTCCTATGAAAGGGGGATTTTAGTAGGATTTAAGGGAAGCCAGGGGGCTCAGTATCAGGGTGGAGAGTGTTCCAAGACTGATGGAGAGAGAAAAGGTTTGAAGCCAAGGTAACGTGTCTTGTTGGTGAGCAGCAAGGAAGCCATATCCCTGAAAGGAAGAGTATGGGTTTGGGAGGAAGGTGTAAGGGGAACAGAAAGGGGGTGTGGGGGGGCCGTCCCTAGATCTGGCCCTAAGAGACCTTCCATGGCTTTAGAGAGAGCAGGCAGAAGGGACAGAGGACAACAGTGGGATGGAACATTAGGTTCCCACATTCCAAGCTCCACCTATAACCAAGAACTTCACCTACTGCCCTGGAGACTGGAGATTCTGATTGAGGATTACTAAAAAGTACTCCATTTTTTTAAAAATGAAGCCTTAAAGGCTGTCTTTAAACAAACTATTTCCCATGTATATTCTAAAAATCATACCAGATTCCAAGACAAAAATGTCAGCAATCATCTGGGCATCAGTATCAAGTGAGACCAGAGACAGAGGTATCCTGGAAGATGTCCTGTCCACACTGATTCAAATTCAAGCATGTGAGATTACGTGACTTTCCCAATGAAAGAAGTTTATTCAAAAGCAATTGGCCTCACTGGCCACAATGGAAAAACAAAGTGGATGAAAAATATTTGTTGCCCAGATTTATTTTAGTTGTCACAAAAGTCAATCTTTTTAACATCAATACTCTTTCAGTGATGTTACAAGCCTATAAATTATGGAATGTTCTGACCTCAGAATAATGAAGATTCCAGGTGACCCAAATGGTAATAGAAAGACACATGATAAGCCAAAGAAAGCAAAGCATATGATCAAGTATGGCCTACATGATTACGAGTTTGAAGACTTCAAGTGTGTGACTAAAAAAAGAGGTAATGAGAGTGAAAAATAATAGTGTGAATGCTACTAGTATCAGCAAAATATTTTTTAAAAACTCTTCCATCAAGTTGGGTACCTTATAGAGAATTTACAGACATCTATGGCTATGAATCAAGATGATATGTTCATGGTTTGCAATTTGCACTGAGGCGAGAGCTCCCACACCAGTGCGATCACAGTTCCATCATCATATATATTGAACTCTCAGGAGATCAGGTAACATTTTGTACAATTAGTTCTTTATATTTGTAAGTCATTACATTACTGAAAAAACAGATGTGAGTAAACCACTTAAAAATCTTTCTATTTGTATTCTATTGGACTCTATTTCCTTGAGGATAGTTCCATGTTTTTCATTTTTGTAATTCAATACGTTGGGCTGTACTTAATCAATATTTACTGAAATTGAAGTTTAGATGGCAATTACAATAACCTATGTTTATACAGCACTTTACAGTCTACAATTTACTTTTCTTACAACAACCCTATAAGCTAGACAACACAAATAATATAATTATTTTACATATGAGCAAACTGAAGTTTTGAGAAAGTAAAGGTATTGGCTCAGGGTGAGGCTCAAACTTAGGATTCAAACTTATATTCTCTGACTCCAAATTCAAGATTAGCTCTATTATGTCAGGCTATTTTTCTAAATTTAAGAAGCAAAGGAAAAGAAATATTTGGGTGGAAAATTCCAAGTGATTTCACATAAATTTTTACAATCTTAACTAAATGAAAAAAAATTAATGTAGCTTTCAAATTCTGCTAAATATTCAGCTCTCACAAAATTATGCAAAGTTAAGAGAGGAATTTGATATATCTTCTGCATACATCTACAGCCCCTCAAAATGTCCTTCCATTTTTATGCCTAGAAGCTCAAATTGTGAAGAACACTAGGCAATGCAAATAATATGATACTAGGCACAGATTATTCATAAAATAAACCGCTGTTGAATAAATGAAAATGCCACATGAGATGACACCATAATATGAAGTATAAATTGAATAAAAATGATGGTCTTGCCAAACAATGAAATTTTTAAAAATTGTAAGGTGGGGGAAATAAGTTTCTCAACTATGTTACTTATAAATTTCTCTTGATAATTTATGACCTTATTACTTACAAATTATGTCACCTGAGTTGAATTTGAATATAAAAAGATTCTTTTGAGTTAGGCCACCTACTGTATACAAGATACTCTACTAGGTACTGGGAGATACAAAGACAAAAATAAACAGTGCTCTTAGAAAAAGAGGAGATGCAACTCATACAAAAATAATGAGATAAGAATTGATGGAAAAAATGGGCTGGAACTAGAAAAGTGGTCTACAAATATTTGAGGAAAAAGAGAACTTTTTTTTCACATCAGAAAGGGCTATGCAGAGAAAAGGTTGAACTAAATCTTAAAGAAAGAGAAGGTTTTTCAAAGGTAGAAATGAGGAAAGAATGAATTCTAAAAACAGAGTTTCACCTATGAAAACATAAAGGTAAGATTATTCACAATTTAAAAAAAAATTTTTGAAAGAAAAAAATTCAGGGAACTAGTTATCCACTTTGACTAGAATATGGAGTACATAGAGGACATAAGTTGAAGTTTTTTAATGACAATTGAAGCAAGTTATAATAACAAAAGAAAAGCAAAGGAAAAGCACTTGAAGACATACAAACCTCTGATTGTACATGCCCCGAAAGTTGTAATTTGCTCTGTAATTTGGGAATGGCTTTGGATCTAAAGGCCTGTAGATGGCAGGCTCTCCCCTTTTCATGGCAAGACCATTTAGTTCCACTGTTGGAGTTATACTGCCTGTTTAAATAAAAGAAAAAGGCATGTAAAATGCATTTCTACAATAAATCATACAATCTATACTTATAACTATATTTTTATTATCACAAGCAGAAAGTAGAAATGGAGGGCAGTGAGATTCTGTATAGAGAACCATATGTATGGTTTTCTCATTCCTGGAATATAATTACTATCTGAACAGAAAAAAAAATATAGAAAGTCCTTATTCTTTATCTTTTTCTGAGTTAAAAAGTCAATTTTTTCAAGCTATTTACCACTGAAAAATCTTAAATCTAGTGCTTTGTTAACTCACTCCAAATAAATAAAGCATACAACTCTCAAAAAAAAAAGTCTTCATATTTATTTATTCATTCATCAAACATTTATTAAGGACTTACTACTATCTACAATTTCTATTAAGATGGATTAACTATAGCATCTAGTTCTAACTCCCTTAATTTTACATTCATATCAAAATAGATTAACTGTAGCATCTAGTTCCAACTCCCCTAATTACATTCATATCAATACTCCTAAGATAAACAACTATGAATTATTATTTTACATAGGCAACCAGGAGGAACAAAGGACTCAGAGCGAGGAAGCCCTGAAATAAAATCTTGCCTCTGATACTTACTAGCTGAGTGACCCTTGGCAAGTCACTTAACTCAGACTGAGTTTCCCTATATATAAAATGGAGATTAAAAATAGCACTAACCTTACTCTTTGTGAGGATAAAAAAGAGATAGCATATGTGGAGCACTTTGCAAATTCTAAAGCACTATATTAATGCCAGTAGTAATGGTTAAAGCAATAGTTGTATCATTACTACTTACTAATAAAAAAAAAGTTTGGACACTAAATCACTCAAAATATAATTTGTATCACTGAATATTTCTGTAAAAAAGGTCCAGATTAATGAGAATAATGATTCTCATGAAGTGGTCACATTATTCAAACTTGTACTATTCAAAGATAAAATCATAGGTAAAAGATAGCCAATATCATATAATTAAATATAACTAATATATTATTAAAATATAATTATAGGCAAAATATGTAATTTTAGACCAATGGAAATATGCAATGAAAATTCAAATAGAGACTATTTCAAGGGATTCATTATTAACACTAATTGAGACCTAGCTATATTTAATTACGAAGTAAATATCAGCAACAAGAACAAGTATTTTAGAATGTTATTCAAAGAGTTTGATAACCTCATATTAAAAAATTTTTAACAAGGTAAATTTAATTAATTCATTAAGGAAAGCATGTTTCTAATGATCTGTCTTGTAATAACATGCATAAAATGATTTGATTCTTTATAGATTTTGTTTTATTCTTAGAATATAAAATATAATACCATAAAAAAGTAAAAAAAACAAAAAACTCCTTATTTAGAAAAGTCAATGGTCAAGCCTGAAGCCAACCTTTATGCTGTATAAATCTTAGAAGAAAATGTATGTTTTGTAATCTATAATGTAAAGTTTAAATTCTTTTGAGAATAATTTCAGGATAAGGATCTTGCCATCTCCCCAGAATCCAGACGATGAACCTGTTTGGTGAAAACACCATGATGATGTCTGAAAAGCCTTCACTGTACCATGAAGACCAAATTTTGAACTTTGGGGTGCAGTTGATTGAACTATGGGGAGTTGAAATTGAGTTGTATAATTTGTTCTAATTGTACACTGTTATACCAATAGGGGACTGCCCCCAAATTGGTTTTTTGTCAATGCGGCTAATTTTAACCATTTGTTCATCTATTTCTTTTATCCCCCAAATTCCTAAATTTTAGAAGTTGTCTATTTTTACAGGTCCAGCGAAGAAAAAGGAGTAACATTTTTTTTGCCAGACCTCACGGGGAATTGTAAAAGTGAAATTTGGGAGATGTCATCTAAAAGTATATATATTTTCCATGGACACATGGAAATTATCAAACTACATTTCCCGTGGTCCAACGGGTTTCCGTTTCTGGTTCTTTGGGTGTGGGGATGCCTACGTCTCCACACAGAAAAGAGTTTAAATCTCCTGGGTTAGGGGGGAGTGGCCTCTTGGCCAGCAGACTCGGGAGGAGACAGGAGACAATAATGGCGAGGGCGGCGGTTTTGAATTCTTACAAGCGCGTGGTCTAATAACTTTATCTATCAGCATGGCTTTAATTAAAATACTAATTTATATTATTATAGCAGCCTTTATTATTTTTTATCCTTATAATGCTGTTCCCTGGCACTTGTAATATCATTTTGCTATAGAAAATGGAAAACAGGATGATTGACACACTCCCTAGTACCTTGAAGATCATCTCATCACAGTCACAGAAACTTGGGGTTAGAAGGAGCCTCAGGATCATCTAAACCAGTGGTTCCCAAACTTTTTTGGCCTACCGCCCCCTTTCCAGAAAAAATATTACTTAGCCCCCTGGAAATTAATTTTTTTTTATTTTAATAGCAATTAATAGGAAAGATAAATGTACCTGTGACCATCACTGCTCCCCTGGATCGCTGCAGCACCCACCAGGGGGAGGTGGCGCCCACTTTGGGAATCAATGAATTCTAATCCAACCTTAACTTACTAGACCAACATCACCAACCATTCTCTAGTCTTTCCTTAAAGATCTCCAGTGAAATGGAACCTCCCAAGACAGCCCTAGTTTGGAGAAGTTTTTCCTCTGTAAATATTAGTTAATTAGCTTCATTAAAGAATAAGTCCTAGGTAGAAATAAGGATTTTAGGCTAGAGAAAGTTTTGAATTTCACCTCGGCTCTCCTCACATCAAGTCTAAATGGGCCTCTGAAACTTCCCTACACTGGCTGTTGGCTGACTCCTGAGTCCCAGCAGAACAAAGCTATCTTCTCTTCCATTGGCTGCCCAACCTCTCCCCCACCAGGTCTTTTCTCCAGGCTCAACATCTTCAGTTCTTTACCTCCTCCTCATTATTGCAGGATCTGGGGGCTTTTACCCATACTAGTTGCTGTCTTCCAGATGCTCAAGAACTTTTCAATGCCATTTCTAAAACGTGGACCCCAGAAATGAATGCTCAGCTGTGGTCTGACCAGGGCTGAGTATAAGGGCATGATCTACCACCTAAAAGTGTCCCAGACACCACTAAGCTCCTCTTAATGTAGCCTAAACTTCTAAGTTTACAGATGAGGAAAGCATAACCCAAAGATGTAAGGTTTTAAATTAAGATAGGTGAGAGTTGTCAAAGCTTACTTAAAAAAGAACAAACAATTTTATATGGCAAATTCCAAGACAGCTTTCATTTCAAGAAACATTTATCAAAAGCTTACTAAATGAAAGGCAATAAAAGCAATATGATTTTTAAATATCTGTTAACTTGTGCCACCAAAAAAAATGCCCACTAAATACCTTCTAGAGTAGTCACTATAATATAGTCTTAATGCTCTGCCACTTTCTTTACAATTAAGACATAGTACATAGCAAAAAGAAAACAAAGGGGTTTTTTTTTCTTATTTTTAAGGAAAAAAAAAATTACTTTGTTAGGATGAATCCTAGGAGTTACCAGAATATCTACTCTCCCCCTATAGTTTCCTTAAATCTGTCTGTGCTATCTAAAGCATCTCACTTCCAAAGAATGATTTACGGACTTACAGAGCAGCTAAGTGAGGAAATATGGTAGGAAAGGAGATAAACTAAGAAAAAAGAATATGGGACAAGTATAAAAATAAAGCAAAACCAAATATATTAATGAAGTTATCTATATCAAATTTGATATGGAAATACAAAGAGGAAGAACAGCTAAAAATACTTGGATCATTATTTAATAAGGTCTTATATTCAATAACCTATATCTACACCTTTAAATCATATTCTTTAAATGGCCATATGAGATTTATCTCTAGACTAATGGATATAATTATATTAACCAAATGTCCAAGTTTTTATTCAATTCCATCTTAAAAATCATTTATTACATACCTACTATATGCAAAGCAACAAGGAAATAAAGTTATAATAATATTTTTTAAAATAAGCATGTATATAGTGCTTTAAGATTGAAAAGTGCTTTATATATGATAATTCATTTGATCCTCACAACACCCCTCAAAGAGGGAAGTTAAATGGCTTGGCCAGGGTAATAGGAGTAATATGAGTCTCGGGCTTTCCTGAGGGCACTATCAAACCTAGCTGCCCTGAGGAGGGCACCAATGAGGCAAGGCACATGTGCCAATCACTATGATGCAAAGAGGAAAGGGAGAAGTACAAGAGAAGGCCAAACTAAGAACTTTTAGGAATCTAAGGAAGAAGAAATCACACTCTGAAAGGATCATGAGAGATTTCACAGTGAAACCTTGATGGCAAGAAAGGTCTTGCCAGGGCTCAGGGGAGATGGAGGGATCACGGAAACAAAGGCCACCAGAACTGGCAGGGGGGAAAGGAGAACCAGCAGCAGGAAGCAGCTCCCTTTGGCTGAAGTCTAGAGAAAAATGAAGGGGAATCACCAGGCTAAGATGAGCCAAGTAATTTGGGGTCATCGCCACTGAGATTCAACCCAATTCAACAAATATTTCTTATGTGTATAAGATGCTCTGAGAATACAATGATAAGAATGAAACTGTTCTTGCCTTCCTTCAAGGACCCTACCAACTAGAGAGAAGAAAATACAAAGAGACACAGAGTAATTCCTAGAGGAAGAGCACTCTTAAGTAACCACTGAGGAGGCTGCAAAAGGGCTTCCCCACAGGCCATGGGGCCTGGGCTATGTTATTAAGGCCTTCAGGGCCTCCATGAGGGATCAACATGGAACCTTTGCTCAAGCCAGGCAGTCTACTTGCTGCTTTCCCAATACTTTCCAGGCTTCTCAACTTTGCTCATTAGTTTTCCGCCTACCTTCCTTCCTCTCCACATCTCAATCCTACTCATCTCTCAAAACTTAGATGAAGGCCTAACTTCTCCATGAAGCCTATCCCAACTGACCCAGTCCTCAGTGGTCATTCTGCCCCCAACACTCCTAAAGCCCTTATTGCTATTGCACCATTTCATTTGGCACTTAAAGACTTGCATTTTTATTTATCCTACTTTATGTCCTATCTTCCCAAAACACAAAACTATAATTTCTTTATGGACAAGAACTACATATTGTACTTCTTTGCACCCCAAGCACCCAGAACATTAACAGAGGGACTCAACAAATGGTCAATGAGAATGATGATGATAACCCAAAAACAGTAAAGAAGTTAATAAAAAACGAATTGCTTCCCACTTGCCCAGGGGTATTTAGTTTCTCACAACCTGCAAAATGATTATAAATTCATTTTGACTACAAGTATGAAAAATGAATTTCATTGTTTGCTTCTGGTGTAAGAATAAGCTGAAGATAAAAAAAAAGAGCAAGCTGAAAGCAGAAGAGTTAATCTAACATAGTCTCTGTTTCTATTTCTATATAACATGGAAGAATATAAACCATATAAACAGAGAGTCCAAATGAAGGAAAACAGATCAGAGCAAACCATGGAGGTATTTGACATTTTTTTAAAAACTCAAAAACTAAGAAGGTGACCCATTCGGTCTCCTTTACCTAAAACACTTAAAGCAACGTATGGAAGTGAATAAGCATATACATGACTTAAGTGAATGAGTCTGTATGTAAATGAAAGATTAAATGGATCACAATCCCTTTGAGGGCAGAAATTCCATCTTCTTTTGAATCCAAATGATGCCTAAAAAGTGATGGGTAGATGAAAGACATCTAATATGCCTATTGAATAAACTGGTGAATTATAAATAAGTGAATGCCTGTATAAATATGCCAGTTTTAATCAGGGGAGGTCAATGTAGTTATCTGCTAAAGGAACTATATTAAATCTTAGTATTCACCATTAAGCTTTTACCTTTAAATGGCATAATTCTGTTGTTTCCTTGTTTATCATTTTAAAAAATTCTTGTTGCTTATAGAATTAATCTGTTACAACTGAACCAAAGCTTTTTTTTTCTTTCCAAAAACACACATGGAAAGGGTACAAACATAACAGAGAAAAAGGAAACAATTCAATGTTGGATTACCTGGATTACTATTAATATTGTTTTTGGGTGGTCTAGGAGTTGGTTTGGGAAGGGTAGTTTCTCTCAAGGCTTTGTTGGCAGCAGCATGTTGGGCTTTTTTTATACTGCTCCCTTCAGACTGCCAGGTCTGTTCTCCAAGAGTCAGCTGCACTGAGAACATCTTCAAAAAAAATTGAAAATTTTAATTAAAACTTTCCAGTAAGCAAAGTACATGTGAAATGTCATCTACCTGAAAAAAAAAGTACATTCATAGAATCATAGAATTTGAGCAACAGCACTGACTTTTAAGATCAGCTAGTCCGACACAGCAAATTGTATAGATAAGGAATGTGGTATAGCCAGACTTGGAGGCAGGAAAATCTGGGTTTTAATCCTGAATCAGATACCAACTAACTATGTGACTCTGGACAGTTCTCTTAACCTCTCTGGACTTCAGGTTCTTCATCTGTAAAATGAAAGGATTGGATTCAATGACCTATAAAGTTTCTCCCAACCCTAAGTCTATGATCCTAGGAAGCAGAAGTCCAAAGAGATTAAGTGAATTTCTTTCAATTCGGCCATAAAACTATTAAATATCCTTTGAAGGAAGAAGGTTCTGCAACTTCAGACCAATGCAGTAACTCAAAGTGATTATATCAACTTCTGTCTCCTACTATATCAGTAGAGATTGGTATTGCTAGGATCCCCTAATGTATAGTCAATAAACAAATAAATAAAAAGGAATATTATTTTGCAACAAAACAATCATATTTTGATATCATTCAAATTATCTTTACTAAAGCATATGTAGAAAATAAACACATGAAAAAGTAAATTAAGTCAATCAACTCTATAACGTTTTTTAAGTCTGATCTTTTCCCATTTTTTACCCAATTACTAGCTTGGCAATAAGACGGACAAGTCTAATAGTGAATCAAAAATGATATCTATATTAGATTCATTGGTTAAATCAAACCTAAAAACAAGTACAGCCACTAGAAAAGGATCAGTAAAAAATAATTACCCAGTTGAGGAAAAACTTTTATGTAAAAGGATGATAATTCACTAACAAACTACTATTTATTTTTAAAACTTCACTATAATTCTCAAACCTTATGCTATTCAAATTAATACATTGCACTCATACAAAATGATTAATTTGGGGTTTTACCTTTTTTTTAGGTAGTTCAAAGTATTCATTACACTTTTGCTTAAATATAAAGACCAGGATGGCAAGTCATTATGTTTTTCAGATAACAACAATTAAAGGAAGTACTGACAAAATGGGGGGGGGGGGGAGGGACGTTCCACATGTTATAAAGCACTAATACCAGCTTAGAACTAGACTGTAATTTTTACTTTAAAATTGAATTTCCAAAGGATATTCAACAACCACCTTCATCTTCAGCTCTGATTTTTCTCCCAAACCTCCAGTTCCTTGGTATACTGAACTCCAGCTGCCAAAAAACAAACTCCCATCTGAAATTCAGCTGTCCTTTCCCTCATTCCTAACCCTTTCACTTCTAGTACGAACTGAAGACAACAGGGTTAAGGGACTTGCCCAGGATCACATAACTACTGTCTGAGACCATATCTGAACTCAGATCATCCTGTCTCCTGAGTCCTTTGGAATTATCTTGGATCATTGTACTGATGATTCCGAAGGACTCATTATGAAAAATGTTATCTACCTCCAAAGAAAGAACTGATGAAGGCTGAATGTAGATTAGAAGCATATTATTTTTCACTTTATTTTCTTCATGAGGTTTTTTTTTTATGTGTCTAATTCCACAACATTACTAACATCCTATCAGAGAAAGAACTGATATGATGACTACTTGGATCCCCAGGCATTGTTTTAAAAGTTTATGCCAGCACACAACAATAGCAGCTGCCTAAAGATGGTATAGAAGACAGAAAACCCAGCAAAGTGACAAGGTAGATAATAGAGTAGTTCCAGTAACAGGAGCTCTTCACAGTAAAACAATTGCCTGGATCAGAGGCAAAAGCATAGAAAGACTCACAAGGAAGAAGAATTGTTTTTCCCAGAGCTTTAAGGGAAGTGGCCACAATGGTATTACAATTTTATAACCTAAACAAGAATCAGCAGCAGTAAACACAAACTCCTTGCCCCAGAATAAGAGAACAGGGCCACTATAATAAATTTCCCAGAGCAGGTCAAGAACCATGCCAGATCATGCTATTTGCTACTCTCTTGGAGGCAGACCCTGAGACTGGCATGAGGAGCATCACTGAACATGGTGGGGGTGAGTCGGGAGAGACAGGGAAGAGAGGGTGGGTGTGAGATGGTAAATCCAGACGACTAGAAGGAGAGGGACCTCAAAACAAAATGCCATCGGTCCTGATCCTAAAACAAGAGAGCCATTAGTTATCCAATTTTGTCTTTACCAGACTCCATGCCACTCATCAGAACAGAGAGCCATTGCCTGTGAATCACTATAACCATACATTTTCAGCTGCCCTGCCCCTCCAGAGTCTCTTACACACCATCTGTACAGCTTAGAGCCCACCCTACCATGAGTAGGTCTGCCAGGATTTCCATGCCTTAGCATGTCCACTATCCCAAGATTAGGTCATTGAGATTCAAATCTATATTTCTTACAATCAGTGGAGCTAGCAGTTAACCGGGCAAGATGGCATTCTTCAAGAATGAGTCTTCATACATAGAAATTCCATTGGCTAAAAAAGGAGACAAGACATTTGTCTATGACTGAAGGTCTTTGAGCCTCCAGCAAAATCATGAGGAATACGAACACTCAAAGGGCCAGGGTGAGGTCTTGAATGTACTCTCCCACTTACCAATGTCATGCCCCAAACTTTCCTGGTAGAGGAAAAATCTTGTATTACCCAGTTCCTAAAAACCCAAGGAAATGAGGCCTCTTTCAAATTTCTGGCTATCAAACTATGGCAATATGAATGAAAATTCAAGAAATCCCAAGAAAGGTAAGTGAAAATAAACTGCATTGAAAACAAATTATTATGGACACAAGAGAGAAAAAAACATTAGCAAGAACAACTCCATATTACTCACCCAAAATCTATCTGGTTCACCACAGTAACAAGATCAAGAATGTCTGCAGCAATCACTATAACAATTTTATTCAGTCCCCATTAATCTATTCTAAGTTACCAGATAGATACCATCCACTTCTTCACTGGCTACACAGGCTTATGTTGTGGTAAGGTATAATAAAGTACTCTATTCTCCATCTCCATTACTATGGAACAAACATTTATTTCGCCAACCCCCCCAGGTCCAGATTTCATTTAATATTGACTTTATTTGATTGTTCAGGCAACTTCCATTTAGACCCACCCACAATAAATAGCACAAAAACCACCACAAACATCCTTGCAAACACTAACTTGTAAGAAATCCTAATATCCATATAAATTATATATTCCCCTCAATAAGCATCACAAAGAAACCTAAATGGAGACCTACAAACCTTTACCTGAGTAAGGATGCTCCTTCCTCAGTGGAAATCCTTAGCAGTTTCCACTCCAAACCCCTAATGAAAATAGGGTTGCCTCTACAAACTCAAGTCCTGGAGATAGACCTGGCTTCTGGTAGTTATGTACATACAGAGGGTTTTAGAAGTCTTAAGCTTTAAAAGCTTAAAACTGCACTAAGATTCCTGGGAAACACTGTACTGTTGGTGACCTCCCTGCTTTGTAAACCACAGTGATTCCAGTATATGGTGGTCTCAATCTCCAGGCAATTTTACAGTTAGAACATGCCAAACCTTGGAGGAACCTCAGCCATCATCCTGAGGATTCATCGCTACAATTTCTACTGCTACAGGGTAAATGAGGGCTTCTTCCTTATCCCACTGAGAGGGCTCTCCAGAATTCAAACAATGCTTGAGTCACAGAACACCAGGGTTTCTATCTGCCTATCTAATCACCTAAATCTCTCTTTCTTCCATACTACTCTTTCCCCACTTTAATAATTAATTTAGCAATTTAATCATTACAAAAAAAATCCTCACTAGTACTAAATATTGTGAATCAGGTCTACTTTGGGGCACTGTAGTGATACAGGATTTGGATTAGAATGCAATGAGACCCTTGTGGACCATAAAAATGTTATAAGAACTACTTTACTTGCGTTAAGATTAAAAAGAACATAAAATCCTAATTAAACTCTCCTCTTTTTCCATAGCAATTGCAACACTGGATCATGGAGGCAAACTTCAACAGCAATGGGAATTCTACTAAAACCTCTAGAAACCTGACCCCATCTAGGCTAGGCTTTTTATACATCTTGTCCTCTAGTTGGTTTTTGTCATGTGTCCAAAGACAATTAGAAGCATTAGTTTTTTGGATACTTGATCATCTAATGTTACAATGTTCATGTTAAGTATTTGCAAAAAGACCTAACATGAAAAAAATAGCGATTTCTGCACCAGTATCCTTTGCAAAAAATGAAGAGGTAGAGAAATTCTGCAAAAAACTCAGTAATAACCTCTAAATTAAATCAACATATAGTTTGGCATAGGTAAGGACAGAAAAAAAGCTGGTAAAAATAGCTGAGAAGTAAGGAATGAGAAAGGTCAAAACTTGTAAGCTCTTCAAAAGACTAGACACCATGAATAACATCATGAAAAATGAAGTTAATTGTATTTTAGTAGGTATAAACAGCTCATTACTGATGTCGGAGATGATCTTGAATGTGCTATGTACAAATAGACAACCAACTTGTCATAACAAAGATCTAAATGTATATGAACTTAGAAGAAAAAGTAAAAATACAAAAAAGATATAGTATACAATCAAAACAATTCTCACTTGATGTCTTTAAATGAGTTATTCATTTGATCACAGAATCAGAGACTTAGAACTAGAAGAGAACATCAAGACTATCTGCCTCATGTCACAGACAAGAAAACTAAGGTACAAAGAGACTGACCCCTCTAAGGTCATGCAGCTAGTATACAGTATATCTAGTATATAAATGTTTGTTGACGGACTGGTAAATGTCTAAGGTACCTCTTTTATGTGTCTCCCATGACAACCACCCATTGGAAGAAACCGCTCTCTGAAAGATTATCAATGGTCTTGTTAACTATCCTTCCTAGTTTTGTGTCATCTACAACTATAAGGAAACATTCTATGCCTTTATCCATGGCACTGATAATAATTGTTTTTAACGTTAAACCCTACAAGGCCAAATATAGATGCTTATGGCACTCCTCTGAAAACTTTTAGCTACTCTTTGAATTCAGACATTCAATCCTAACAAATCTATCATCTAGCCCACACTCTATCTCTTTCTCTCAAAAATTACATAGGATGACTAAATATTTTCCTAAAATCTACATTAAACTTTATCTATAGCAGGGGTTCTTATCCTTTTTTGTGTCATGGAGACTTTTGACAATCTAGAGAAGCCTACAGAGTACTTCTCAGAATGATGTTTTTATGAAAAAATAAAATCCATATGATTATAAAGGAAATCAATTGTATACTGCTATAAAAATTTATTTTTAAATAAATTTGGGACTTCCAGGCATGAAGCCAAGATGGTAAAAGGAATGAGAATATTTGACCCCATTTGTAATTATGACCACAGATATTAAAAATCAATCAGTACTTATCTAAAAGAGGTGATTAATTTGGGATTGTGATTAATAACTCTAGTGACTATATTTTATAAGACTATTAAGCAAACCAAATGTAATATAGCTAGCTGCTTTTCTCTGTAACTTCCTATTAGTTGCTGACTCTGTAACTTCCCATTTTCTATAACTTTCTATAAAATAGTAAGCCAGCATTTTGCAATGGGTTGTGATCCCGCTCAGCCTGTGTGTCCAAAGTAGAAGGGAGTGTCCCATTTGTGGGAGGCCAGAGCACCCTCCAAGTGACAGGACAAAAGGCCGAGCCCTCTGGGCTGAAGGCCTGCCATATATGGCATATCCACTTTCTGTAAAAGGCATGTCCTCTGGGAAGATTGGGGGTAACTGTGAGAGTGGCCATCCTCTGGAGACCCAGAAAAGAGGAAAGATTAGGGAATATGATTGGTGGTGAAATAGGGGAATGGGGGAGTCTGGAATATTTGATATGACAGTTATACACTCAACTTAGCCAGGGAAACTAATTAAATATTTGCGAGTCCTTTGGGGTTATAATGAGACAGTAGGAAGCAACATAAAAGGATTTTAATAATAAAATGAGGTAGGGCAAGTGGGAATGGGGCAAACTACTTTTAATTGCTATAGGAGGGAAGATATAGGGGTTTAGGTGGTCCAGGAAATCAGGGAAGGGAAGATAAAACTTACACTACACTATACTAGACTAAATACAAGCTTGACAGGGTTTGGGAATCTCACTACTTGCTCCAACGATGTTCTCTGCTGTCTCAGGGTCCAGGATGTTGGTACAGTCCACTAACTCCACTGGGTCACTCCAATAGGCTGTCACAGACCTGGAGGTCCACCCTCAAAAGGTGCTGATCCAGACCTATTTTGTAGTTCCTCAAGTGGGATTTCTTCAGTGAGATCAGGGAACAAGCTCCTCTACCAGTGGCAAACCTCCCAACTGTCCCAGAGTTCAAAAGCCCTGTGACCTTTCTACTACATTCCAAAAGCCCTTAGAATGTTCAACTCAAGCTTGCATTTTCCAATATACTTTTCTAAATGTTACACTTATCTTATTCCTTATTACACTATGTGATCTTCCTAATGAGAGCCTGTAAAAAATTCTGATTGGATCCTATGATTTCTGAAGTCCTTCTAGCTCTAGTGACTCCAGGGCTTTACACTTGGAGAGGCTCATGGCAAGAAAGTAGGTCACAAGAGTGTGAATTGTTTTGGCCCCAGCATCTCATGAAGACCCACTATTAAGGCTTGGCAGGAGCACTCCCATGGGTGGCAATCACGGATCTTTGGCTTAGAGCTTTGCTTCCTTTTTTATCTACAGATTGGCTGAAAATATCCATCACAATGGGGAAGTAGAGAGAGTGCTCCATTGGTGTCTCCCAACTCCCTCCAGACAACTTTAAAATAATATCTCAAGTAAAATTCTGGAGTGGCAGAGCCCACAAATGGCCAGAGCAAGGCATTCTTCCAGCCCAGGACAATTCAGGAGGTGGGAGAGATCTCAGGAGTGGACACTAGCCTGGAGTCCCAAAAGGATGAAACTCCAGTGGTGGCCACATATACAGCAGCAGCTTCAAAGCTCTCAAGCCAGAGACTCTAAGGGAACCTGGCAGCTGACTGGAAAGAGATTAGAGGGGACCCTTGTGCTAGCACTAGATGCACAACCACATGCTGTTTGGCAAATCTGCTCCCTCTGCTCACTTCTGGATCAGAGTTCAAGAACAGAGAGGCTGACTTTTAGTCAAGTGGGAACAGAAGCTCTGAGGGGCAGTATCACTTTTGGTGACAAGGATCAGGGACTCTGAGAAACAGAATCATTTCTGATCCCAAGGGAGCAAGGGTCTTGAAGAACAGTATTAATTAGAGGCCTAAGAGAGCAAGGGCCCTTCCTGTGTAAGGACTACAGTGCAGACTAGGAGAACAATGACTACATTTCTCTCCAGATTGTACCACTCTGGAAGGCCCTCAGAACTAGCTCTGAAAACATCAATGCAAAATAGTCTGAAGCTTGAGACAGTGCCCCTCACATTTCCCACACCAAGAATGGAGCCCAACATTAATATAAAGTTCAAAATCAAGAAATGGGGACAAGGGGAAAAGGAAATGATAAAAAAAAAAAAGAGAACCTGACCATAAAAGGATATGATGCACACAGAAAAGACTAATACACAAACTCAGAAGAAGACAATGAAGTCAAAACATCTACTAGCAAAGCCACAAAGGGAAATTTGAATTGGACAAGAGCCCAACAAGAATTTCTGAAAAAACATAAAAAGTGTTTCAAAATCAAATAAGAGTAGCAGAGGAAAAATTAGGTAAAGAAATGAAAGCAAAGAATGAAAATTATGGAAGACAATCAAAATTTTCATAAAAGAGACACAAAAAAAATTCTGAAGAAAATAATGTCTTAAAAAAGAGAATTGGTCAAATGGAAAAAGAGATATCAAAACTTCATTGATGAAAAAAACTCCTTAAAAAGCAGAACTGGCCAAATGGAGGAGGCCAACAAAAGATCACTGAAGAAAATTATTCCTTAAAAATAAGAATTGGGTAAGTGGAAGCAAATGAATCCATGAGACATCAATAAACAATATAATAAGTATAAAAATGAATAAATGCAAGAAAATGTGAATATCCTATGAAAAAACTAACCTAGAAAAACAGATCAAGGAGAGATAATTGAAAAATTACTGGACTAGCTTAAAGCAGAGATCAAAGAAAGGGCCTAGACATCATATTTCAAAAGAAAACTGCCCATATACTAAAATGAAAAATAGAAATAGAAAGAATCCACTAATCACCACATGAAAGCAATTCACAAAATAGCCAAATTCCTGCATTCCCAGATCAAAGAGAAAATACTGCAAGCCACCATAAATTTAAATACTATAGAGTCACAGTCAGGATCACAAGATTTAACAGATACCAAGTTAAAGGAATTGAGGGTTTGGAATATAATATTCTGAAAGGAAAAAAAATCAGGGATCACAACCAAGAATGAACTAACCAGCAAAACTGAGTATAATACTGCAAAGGAAAAAAATGGAAATTTTGGTGAAATAGAGAACTTTCAAGCCTTTCTGATGAAAAGACCAGAGCCAAGTAGAAAATCTGACAAACACAAGACTCAAGAGAAACATAAAAAGATAAGCATGAAAAAAAACCATAGGGAACTCAATAGTTAAACTACTTATTTAATTCCTAATTAATTAAATCACATGACTAGATTAACAACCCTTGATCTATAATATTGCTCTGATCTTTCAATTCAGTATCATGTCAAAAAAAAACAAAGTTGGTCTGGTATGAGCTATTCTTAATGAAGCCATGTAAGTTTCTTGTGATCACTGTTTACTTTTGCAGATGGTCACTAATCATCTATTTAACAAACTCTAGAATTTTCCACATCAAAGTCAACTTAATTGATAGTATGAAGATTTCATTTTCCTCCTCTTTTTAAAAAATCAGAACGTTTGCACAACTTTAAGTCTATATTACCTCTCTTCATGATCTTCACAGTATTTCGGATATCATTATCAGTGGTTCAACAATACTCCAGTTAATTCGTAAAGTACTTGGGTAGAGTAACTTGAATTCATAAAAAGCAGCTATGTACTCTCTTATGGTATTTCTTTATTACTTAATATATTGTTGTGTTAATTTATTATGATATTTATGATTTATGATATATCTTCATATTTCCTGGATACCAACTTCCAATTAGTCATTTTTATTCTACTGTTTTTTCTCAGTGGCACTCTCATTGGCAGAAAAAAAAAACCACAGAAGTAAATAAACATTAAACCATTTTGTCAATTATCATAATACCACCCACCTTGATCAGTATTACTATTACTTCTTTGATCCTCTTTTTTCTCCTGATAACACTCTTAAAACCCTTTTTACTCTCAATTGTTTCCCACATCATTCTCATCTTCATTCTGAGCATTTAACATTCCTGACATTTTTACAGGACTACACCATGTCTTTATATTCATCTACTTTGTTATCTTCCTTTGTATTTTTGGTCCATAACATTCTTAATGTGAGTTGGTTAATGAGTTCACCGTGAATTCACATTCGTCTCTTTGGAAAGCATCTCTTTTTCATTCTTAAGAGGTTACTATTCCTTTTCATCTATAGTCACTTATAAATGGAACCATACCTATCTTTCCCCTGAATCCTTTGAAGTTTGCTCTCCTGAAAATCTAGAGCACATGTGAGAGAAGACTTAAATTTCTTCTCCTTTTCTATTGCAAACTCTAAGAGGAAGAAATATGAAAGATATAAAGATGAGACTGGAAAGAGGACAACAAACTGGCAAAGGACAAAAATGGTTTGCAAATATCCTTATATATAATGAATGCTTTCACCATCAAGGACAGTGGAGCCACTATATTTGGATTCTTAATATCACCATCTTGAATGTTTCTGTATAGGAAATGAAAATGGCAATGAAGAAAACATCTCTACAAGACTAAAAATGTATAAAGGAGGTCTCTGCTGAAGACCACACAATTCTGAGAACACTGAAGTATGTTTATTGAAGGATAAGGACAAAGAATCTAAAAGAGGGAAAAATAGAAAAGTTATGAAAAAAATCCCCCAAATCATATCAATACCAAAAAAAGGTGCACAAGAGACCCAAAGATAACAACTAAGTCATATGCCTATTTTCCCAGCTATAAAGAAATTTTATGAGAATGATCCACACATTCATTAGGAATATATTTGATAAAGAAGGAAGGAGGTAGGTTTTTACAAGTGATATTTTATAGTGATCGTCAAAATTGACTGAAAAATCCAGAGAATACAAGTTCTCCCTCTACTTATTATTTGGGAATCCTAAAAAAAGCACTTTGTTTGGTATGGTAAAATGCCACCTCTGAAAAAACAAGGTGAAGAATCTCAAGGGAAATAATGAAAAACAGTAGATGAGAAGGAGTCCTAATAGTACTAGATTTCAAATTTTAGTAGAAAGCAAAAATCATCAAAACAACTTGGCAACAATTCAAAATAGTTCAATCTATGTAACAGATAAGGTATACTTTGAACAGAAGCAAATAAATCTAGTAGCCTAGAATTCAGCAAACCCAAAGATCCCAGTCCTGGGGGAAGGATTTGCTATTTGACAAAAACTTCGGGGAAAATTAGATAACAATCAAGTAGAAATGAGATTTAGACCAATACTAGATATCACATACAAAGATAAACTCCAAATAATGTATATCTTAGAAATGAAAGGTGTTATCATATACTGTTATAATGGTCCTGGTGATATGAGGAGCTGAAGCTGAGTGTATGTGACAGTGAAACACAAAGGACCCCACAGAAATGGTTGTAGTGAATCCGCTAAACTCAACTTCAGAATATAACAGTGTCCCAGAATGGCCAGCCAAACGAAGAATCTGTGATTAGAACTGCACAGCTACTGACTTCTGGCTTAGTAAGGATAATGCTAGAGTTGACTGCGGATTATATCTTGCTATGACAGATATTATTCTCCTTCCCTCAAATGTCCAATCACTAAGCCTTAAGATAGTGTTGACACCAAATCTAGGTAAGTTCAAAGATTTAATGTTATCAGGCTTAGAAGAGGAGCAGGGCAATAACTGGTAAGGAAGTTCTTAATCTAAGCTAATGATGATAAAGATGGTACTTGAATTGAAGGCTTGTCAGTTGTCAATTGCTAATTGCCAGTTGCCAGCCTGGCAGGGCCATACTGGACCACCTAAATCACATTGATGATAGATGTTGTTGCTTCTTTTTGGAGTATGAATCAAAGATCAGATTACTCAGTATAAGGTGTAACACAGGATCTGGGACTGTAGAAATGGTTAGTGCAGGTTGCTAGTAACTCGAGCTGAACTATGGCCTACTCTCACCACACCACAACCTCCCACTTCCCCAAATCTCAGATTGAGACCCTGCCCTAGTTCAAATTCTTCCTTATATACCAGAGCATCAACTAATTTGCCACATGCCAACCCCTACCAGACTCAGTTCATTCCATGTTCTAATCAGGTAACTGTCCATTATCTTGCTTTCCATATTACTTTGCAAAATATTATTACAATACAAATTAAAGGGACCAGGAAGAAAGTGCCTTTATGATTCATGAATAAGGGAAGAGTTTATAACTAAACAAGGAACAGAGAGGACTACAAAAGATAAAATAGAAACTTTTGATTGAAAAAAAAAATTTAAGATTATATAAGATTATAAGGAACACAATTACCTGGGGTAACTCTTCCTAGCAAGTTTCTCTGATAAAGATCTCAATTCCAAGATTCAGAGGGAACTGTTTGAAATTAATAAGAATAAGAGCTGTTCCCCACTTGATAAATGGTTAAAGGATATGAACAGGAAGCTCTCAAGGATAGAAATCTAAGCTATCAACATACATATGAGAAAATGATCCAAATAACTAATTTGCATTAAAGACATGCAAAATAAAGCATCACTAAGGATCCACTTCATACCTATCAGATTGGCAAAGTTGGAGAAAAAATGGAAAATAACAAGTAGTGGCTGGGTTGTGTGGAAAGAAGCATATTAATGCATTGCTAGAGAAGCTGTAAACTTCCATATCCATGTAAAGGTATGGAATTAGGAGAAAGAATACCATGTAAAGGAAACAGAAGGTATAGAGTACATGAAACAATTGTAAGAGCAGACAGAGTTTGGAATACTGAGAAGCTGGACTTGAGTGACACAGACCAACAGTTGAGTGGAAGAAAAGCATTTTGGGAAGGAGAACCTTAACTGAGGAGATTTTTTGATTGGGGAATTCAGGGAGAGATGACAAAAGCTTGCCCACCGAGGGGACCAATCAAGAGCCAGCCCAAAGGGTTTTCTTTGGACATCTATATCCCAAAAAGCCTGTGTTTCCTGACAGCCTCAACTATCATCCTGAAAGAGATTCAGGTCTCATTAGGCTTGAAGGGGTCAGCAGACTCAGACCTTTAAGCTGGCCCCCGAAGACTCTCAACCCTTACCTGCCTTACATCAAGACCCTATTATATTTATAGCAGCATAGATTTTAGATTTGGATAAGAAATAGGGGAGAGAAGGTGAATTTCTGGTTTGGCCATTTGGCTGGCCAGGGAGAAGGACTTTTGGGATTAGAAGTTAGGGATTTCCCAATACCTCTCCCCTCTCCACACCTTCTGCTACCTTAATCATTCTCACAATAAACTTGATTCATAGTCAGATAAAAGGAGACTTTATACAGGGGGACGCAGAAGGAACAAGGGGTCTGAGAGGCTAGCAGTTCAAGCCAGACTCATCTGATCAAGACCCCCCTGCTGTGCCATTTTAACCCAGGGAAGGGCTTTTGCCTAAAGGGGATCTGGGCTTGCCAAGCCTGGGGTCCCACCAACATTACCCACAAGTAAAGACCCCTCTCAAGCTACCATCACTTGCTCATTCTCTGGTGATCCATCTTTTACAGAGAATTTCCCTCTTTGTCCTAGTAATAGTGATATAAAGAGAGGGCTCTAGACAGACAGACACATCCAAGTCTGTCTTCCCTTTACCATCCAATACCTTTCCGAAATATATCATTATTACACAAGGAAACAAAAATACAGAATTTAATCTGTTTAACAGATGAGGTACACATAGTACAACTAGGGAATAGCTGAACAAGTTGGGGTATACAATTGTAATGGATTGAAACATACCATTCTTCACTTTATTTTCTCCATAAATTTTTCTCCAATGTAAACAATATGTCTTATTTCACAATATGATGAGCAGGAAAATATATTATATGATAACATATGTACAACTTAAATCATATTATCTGACTTCTTGGGGAGGGGGGAAGCTGGGAGGGAGGGGGGAAATTTTTTAAAAATGAATAATTCAAAACAATGACAATCTATGGAAAACTCCAAATAATATTTTTGAGAGATCGCTCATACCAAAGGACATAATGGAAGAAGAGAGAGATAAGAGAGATGAATACTAGTAATTACAATGCCTTTAAACAACTTAATAGCAATAGAGAATCTAATAAACCAGGCCTGTCCTTATTTTGGGAAAATGTCTCCATCCATGTGTTCCCACAGAAATGATAAGAGTGATCAAGTATTGACTGTGGAGATAGAACCCAATAATATTGACCATAAATAATCTTGGAAAAGAATTCTATAAGTGGGTATGATGGAAAGTGAAGAATTCCCTTATTTTTCCAACCCTCTCTATCCATAAAAACATGTTAACTTCATTCCAAAATTGAACCTGAACAAACAGGATACCTGCCTGAGTTAGGCCCTCCCCTAAGAGGGCAGAGACCCAGGATGTACCAAAGCCCAGGAGCCAGGAGCAGAACTCTTCACCAGACCCAGAATGATCACCCAAAAAGAGAAATAAGGAAACATAACAAGGCGGCATCATGAAAATCCACAGAGGAGAAAGGATCAAAAAGGAGGACTGGTAAACAATGCTGAATGCTAAAGAAATGTTGAGAAGGATGAGAACTGAAAAGAGGCCTCTGGATTGGTGGACCCAGCAGAGAGTAGTTTCCTAGTGGTGATAGAAGCCAGATTACAAGGACCGGAAGAGCAGATGACTTTTTCTAGCACTCTGTTTTGAACAGGAGGAAACACGTCAAATAACATCTTGAGTGGATGGTATGATCGTGTCAAGGTTTTTGAAGGAAGGAAGAAATCTGAATTGGAAGGCAGTAGAACAAGAGCTGGGAGATAAAAAGAGATTCCAATTTAGGGAGAGAGGAAATAATCAAATGGGCAAACTGCCAGGGGGAAAACATCAAGTAGGCCATTATTCAATTTGAATATTTTAGTATTTGAAAGTAGTCAATTTTACCAGTCTATAAACTGAAGTCTTTTCTACCCCTTTTGAAAAAGCTCAGGACAACTCTATCTTAGGGAAGGATAAGAGTTGATAGGGATTGCCACAAGCCAACTAAGTATCCCACTGAGCCATAGGTATGATAATATTTGTTTTTAATTATGATGTTGGTAAGCTCGGGCTTTTCCAGGTAAAACAGATTTTAATATCTCTATGCACAAAGAAGAAGAACAACAACGACAACAACGAAAAGAATTAACTATGAAACCATGAATCTGTATTATATACAGCTTGGGTTTTTAAAGTATGTATGAAATTTAATGTGGTACTTCGTCCTGCTAGTTTGAAAGCCATCTCATACAAATGAGAATTTTTTAAAGAAAAAAAGAAAAAGAGTAAGAAGTCTAAAAGAAATCAGCAAATATTATCAATATAGTAAAACAACTGACTATATATATTACTATATTGACAATTTATATAGTATATATACTTTATATGTTTATATAGTGATAACTGACTCCTGTTTTATAATATAGTTTGAAATTTGGAAGGGCATATTTATATGTACTTGTGTGTATGTGTGTGTGTGTGTGTCTGTTTTCACTCTTCTTTGTCATTCATCTGATACCTACACCTTTCACCACTGCTTTTCGATAATTGGTTTTCTTCATAATCTTACATATTTTATTTTAGTCACTTAAAAACTCTCTGATAAGGGGCTACTTGTAGGCTTAACCAAATTGTCAGATGGGTTCATGATACAAAAAAAAAATGATTAAGAATCCTTTATCTACATTATAATCTTCTCTACTA
>NC_058130.1:493337962-493356350 GCF_016433145.1 Gracilinanus agilis | reverse complement strand
AGGAAGGAAGGAAGGAAGGAAGGAAGGAAGGAAGGAAGGAAGGAAGGAAGGAAGGAAGGAAGGAAGGAAGGAAGGAAGGAAGGAAAGGAAGGAAGGAAAGAAGGAAGACTGAAAAGCATGCCCAGGAGTTACTACTTCAAAAATTTAAAGATGGGGGCAGCTGAGTGACTCAGGGAATTGAGAGCCAGGCCCAGAAATAGGAGATCCCAGGTTAAAATCAGGTCTCAGATACTTCCTAGCTGTGTGACCTGGGCAAGTTACTTAACCCTCACTGCTTAGCCCTTACCATTCTTCAATACAGAAGTCATTAATAACATCAATCAATTGATTGATGTTATTAATGACTTCTACACTCAAGGAACTTATATTCTATTGGGAGGGTCAATATATATATATACATATGTAGATATATACTAAATAAATGCAAAGCTATTTGGGGGCAAAAAAGCACTAACAGCTGGAGAGTCAAGGAAAGGCCTCAACAGCAAGAACTCTTAACTTGAGATCCACAGTTTGATATATGTAGATAGAGATATAGATATCCCACATAACTATACACACATTTATATACATTTTAATAACTATTTTCATATAACTTGTTTCTTAGTAAACCTATATATTTTATAAATGTAAAAATATTATTCTAGGCTTCATAGATTCATAGTTTATAGGCTCTAAATTCATAGGCTTCAGGGGACTGGCAAAGTGGATCAGGCCACAAAAATAGATAAGAATCCTTGCCTTGAGAAAAAACTATTTCAGGAAAATGGTACTTCAGAAACCTTACTGAGACGGCTTGATAAAAAAGTGGATGGTCAGGAAGTAAATATTAACAAAGGTATAGTACTATATATCTATATTTTGGTTCATAGACCTCAAAGGAAACTTAGAAATCACCTTGTAAAGTCCCCTTCATCAAGATAAGGAAAAGAGGCAATTCGGTGGGATTTGACTCTAGGTAACTAACTCGGAATCGAGCATATTTTCTACTGTATCATGCACCAATTGCAATAGATAAGGAAAACAGAAATAATATGAGTGGTGGCAACCTCAAGAGAAGGCTTTCTAAGAATGATATAGAGTTGACCATGTCAATAGTTAGCAGAGAGGGAGAGGTTAAAGGTACCTGAGTGGGGATTACTGTTCCAACAATCACATCACCAGGACTTGGTAAGGGGCAGTCAGCTTTAATTAAATAAATGTTTCTTGCCTTGAATTAAGCTCCTACTATGGTTAGGCCCTGTACAAAGATGAGGTGTAGAGTCAAAGGTAAAAATGAAACAAATGCTGCCCTCCAGGAGCTTACATTCTACAAGAAGACAATATGCACACAAATAAATAAATGCTAGGTCATGCTAAGAGGCAGAGCATACTAGCTACCAGGGAAAGGACAGAATCTGGAATAATGGTAGAGAAAGAATCAGCCCTGAGCCTTGAAGTAAACATAAGAATTCTAAAAGGCAGAGATGAAAAGAGAGTTTATTCCAAGTTCAGAAGGCAGCTTCTAATAAACTTCAGAGGTGAGGTAGGAGATGCGATATCAACTACAGGGGATAGTAGTAATCCAGTTTGGCTTAAACACAAAGTGTAAAAAGGGGAGTAATATAAAATAAATTTGGAAGGGAAGAATGGAGCCAGATGGTGGTGGACCTTGAAGGCCAGGCTTAGAAGATGTAAATTGTCTAAAAAGAAATGTGGAGCCACTGAAAATTTTGAAGAGGGTAATGAAATGGTTAGAGCAGTGCCTTAAAAAAAAAAATCTAGGCAGCTATATGGAAGATGAATTGGAAAAAAGGCAGACCAAAGACAGAAAGACCAATTCGGAGACTGACAATAATCGAAGCTACATAGACTCAGCCCCTAAACTAGGGTTGTGTCAGAGTCCACAGAGTGAAAAGTGAAATGCATAAAATGATGTAGAAGTAGACTCTACAGTACTTAACAATCAATGGGAGAGTATAATGATCCAACAGACAGTGCAAAACATGATAAAAACAATAACTTTAAAACAGACCTGGAACTTATAAAACATGACTAAGTAATGCTATTAAGACAGAAAAATGAAGGCCTCTTCTTCCCATAAGATTGCAGGAAAAGAAGAAAAGGCAGGCAAGAGCATTAAAAAGTTGAAAGAAGGCAAGGAAGGAGGGGAGTTGAAATTTATGACAGATAATGTCAATTTTATTAATAAAAGTAATAAAATAATAAAAAGTCAGGCAGCAGAAAGGAAGAGAAGCAAGAGGACAATATTACCCCCTAACTGGATAATCAATTTACAGATAACTGAATTAACTGAAATATATTTCCATGCAGGATTATAATGAAATCCATTCTTCCCTCATTTGTAGTTCATCATTTCCTCTTACATTGTTATATTCAACTACTTATCAATCATTCAGCAATTTTTTTAATGTACTAGATGTACAAGACACTGAGCTGGGCATTTATATTCAGATCTAAAATGGTAAGTAACCAAAATAGACTCAGAACACAACATGGATCAAAATTGTTAAAAATAGACCAGGGACTGTAGGAGCAAGATGAGCCAATGCTACAGATGGACCCATCCAATCAGCTGTCAGAGACCTCTTTCAGGCCATATTAGACTAGTTCCTAAAATTCCATAACTGATTTTTATACCTTTATTGTATAAATACAAAAATCCTCTAGGAAGGAATAAAAGCAGGACTAAAGAAGGCAGAAGACATATATATATTGAAAAAGTAATCAGAAGGATCTCTTCCAAGTTCTCATCACTTCTTGTGCTTGTCTTCTCAACTCCACAACAAACATTTATTAACTACCAACTGTGTGCAGAGCACACTGTATCAGAAGTTAAGTACAAAGTTTAGATAAAACAGAGTTCCTGCCCTCATGAAGCTTAGAGTCTAGAAGGGTAATAAAATACAGACACACACACACACACACACACACACACACACACACACACACACACGTGCGCACGCTCTCATCGTTATAATACATGATGCAATATACATTGTATAGAAAGAGAACATTAAAAAGTACAAAATCAAGTATTGTGTTAAGGTACAACATTGTCATTAACAAAAAGGAGGCTTTTGAAATAGTCTTTAAAGAATGAGTAGAGGTTGATTACTAAGACACTGAGCTGGGTATTTATTGTTAAATCTAAAATGGTAAGTAATCAAAACAGGTTCAAAAGACAACATGACCTAAGGAATAAAATAAAATAAAATAAAATAAAATAAAATAAAATAAAATAAAATAAAATAAAATAATGAAAAAAATCAGGACTAAAAAGTACATTGAGCTCTTCCAAGAATTCTTTTTGGCCCGAGAACAATTAACATTTTACTTTGAGGCTTTATTCACTGTTTTGAGCTTCCTTGTTCCTATAATAGCTTTCTGTCATTAAATTCTTTTTTCAGTTTGCTCATTTTTCTAGCCCATTTCTTGACTTTTATCTTTAAATTAAAGTTGGGGCCTGAATGGATACAAGACCTAGACATAAAAGATTATATTATAAATAAATTAGAATAGAAAAGGAAAAGAATAATCTTAAGGAGCTAAACAAGGATAAACTGCTTCAATTCTGTAAAGAGATGATACGCATGTCCCCTCTAACCTGTATCAGTACATAAGGGGGTCATATAGTCTAACTAAGACAGAAAGTTCAGGAGTGGTTCTATTATGTTGTGATGGTCTTAAAAGAAGAACTGAAAAAAAGGAAGGAAAATAAGGTTACAGATAATTATCTCATCATCTAGGAGTACAAATACAAGTCTATACACAAAAGAACTGGCTGAGGTGGAAAGAGGGAAAATGGCTAACACCTGAACCTCATTCTCATCCAATATGATCAAAGAAGTGAAGAACACACTCACACACGCGTGCAGACACACACACAGAGCTGGGTACAGAAATGTATCTCATTACATAGAAAAATGATAGTAACAGGGAGAAGGAGGAATTAGGACAGTAGACTAAGGAAGAGACTAATTCTAAGCAAAACAAACCCTAAGAATGAAAAAAAAATATTCACAGTTCTTTTTGAGGTGGTAAAGAATGAGATTCTAAGGGGATGCTCATCAACTAGAAAACGGCTGTCCTTTTGGACACAGCCAATATGGAAATTTGTTTTGCTTGATTACACAGATTTGTAACAGATGTTTTGTTTTTCTTTGGGGGGATAGGGAAGGATGAAGGTGGATCTTTTCGGATTAAAAAAAATTATTTTAAAAAGAGTGAAAAGGGCTTTTTTTTCTCTTTGGGAGTAAATTTTTTTTCTCTTCAGGAGTAAATTTATACTCCATTGCTAGCTTTATATTTATGCTAAATGTATTTTTCTTTTTTTTCTTTTTTTTTTTTATTTTAAACCCTTAACTTCTGTGTATTGACTTATAGGTGGAAGAGTGGTAAGGGTAGGCAATGGGAGTCAAGTGACTTGCCCAGGGTCACACAGCTGGGAAGTGTCTGAGGCCGGATTTGAACCTAGGACCTCCCGTCTCTAGGCCTGGCTCTCAATCCACTGAGCTACCCAGCTGCCCCCTATGCTAAATGTATTTTTTATAAGTTCTAGTTGTCTTCCCCAAGAATGTAAGCTCTTTGTAAGTAAAGACTTTCATTCTTTGTACTTATATCCCCTGACACAATGCCTGGCATATAGTTATAGACAAGCATATCAGAGAAAGAATACAGAACATAGATGAAAAACTACATTTAATATAAAAAGTTTCAGAACTTGGATTTAGCATAAATTGGAATACTCTCCAACCAACTTGTTTGTGACATTTCTTATCTGTGCCTTTGTTCACACTGCTTTCCTTCCCTGAAATGGGCTCTCCCACCCTGTCATAAAGGTTTTCCCCTTACAGTCCTTTGCCCCATCCTGGGTAAAAGTGATCTTTCCTTCGTCAAACTTCTCAGAACATCTTGCATAGACCTCTCCTTTGCACATCTCCTTTTTCTTTACATAAATTATATCCTAGGTTCCTTCTCCCATCAGCTTGTAAGTTTCTTGAAAGCAAGATCCCTGGCATGTCTATCTCTGTAACCCTAGCAACTAGTATAATGCCTTAAAGATAGCAGTCATTTAAATGGTTGTTAAATTGAATTTATTTCAACAAGTGATATGGAAGGAATTCATTCTAGATATGGACATATGTTTAGGAGAGGATGGAACAAGATCTAGGAATAGCTAGATTATCGATTATCTCCAATGCTGAGTATATGGAGAAAAGTAGAGTTACCTTTACAAACAAAAAAGAGAGAATTAAGATTATAGGATCATTGAGATTTCTCCAAGGTTTAAATAATAATAATAATAATAATACCATTTATATAGTGTTTACCATGAGCCAGGCTTTGTATTAAATGCTTTACAATTATCCACCATTTGATCCTCCCAGCAACCCCAGGAGGAAGGCACTATTATTATTATCCACATTTCAAAAATGAGGAAATCAAGGATCAGAGTCATTAGGTAGCTTGATCAAGATCAAAGTTGTAAGATTTAAATGTGAGTCTTCTGATGACTTAGTCCATGTTGAATGTCTATAGTTCAAATGGCAAGAATACCAAATCAGAAACTGGCACTTTGCCAAAAATGTATGAAGAATTATAAGTAACTAACAATGACATCTAGGCAGATTTGAATATCAAGCACATAGTTCGTAGCTTCAGATTAAATTTCAAGTACACAATAAATACCCTGGTCACATTGGTTTATTTTGTTTGTTTAATTTTATTAACAACTCAAATAAAATCCAAAAGAACTGAAATCAGTTCTAATGTTGAGGTCAAGATACTTCTTGTTATATTCAATAATCTGGGAAGAGATGGATGCCACCTTGACTGACAGGGATGGCAGTTGAGAGACTCAGAATGTTCCCAGGTGCCATGAGCCAGGGGCAAATATCGGTTGGTTTCACTCTATAAATACCCCTCACAGCAACTTAGGAGGAAGTCTCTGGACTCAGAGGCTGAGAACTGGAGATCACAGATTTCTGCCCTCTGTGGTTCAATCTGGGCAGTGGGTGGCTGGAAGGGTGGTTTGAAGTGTGGAAAGGGTAGTTTTAAGAAGAAGTGGGTAGGAATAAGCCTGAATCTATTTCCTGATAGACTGTGAGAGCTAGTGAATCACCAATACTGGTAGTGAGAGAGCTGAGAGAATAAAGACCATCAATACATCTGCAGCAATAGCCTTCCCTATTCTCTGGCTTGGCTGTGGCCAGGTCTGGCCTGAGTTAAAGGGAGAGAATGAAATCTCAAGCCTCCACCAGATTAATAGCATCCAGTCCTGATTGTTAATTAGTCCAATAGATAATGGAGCAATAGGGTTTCCAATCCCCAATCCTTGACCTTGTTAACCTTTCCCTACTTTTAGATAAAAGAGAGTTCAACAAGTACCTGCCTGAGTGGTCTTTCTATCAGGGCCCTTGGGAAGGGAGTCAAATGCAGTCAGATCCTGATTTATCCAACCCCGGGTTGGGCCTGGAAAGGTTACCCATCTATCTAACCTCTCAAGGGTCCCTACTTGGGCAGCTGTTAAAAAATCCCTAACGGGTTATCAACCAAATCTGTTAGAGAGAAGGGGATATCCTATAGCAGCAGTCAGGGTGATAGGAGTAGGTGTTCCTCTGTGAAAATTGGATTAAGTCTACACTGCCCAAATTTAGATTTAATCACCAAAGGTGAGAGCACCTTCCAATTCTGGCAGGTCCTAACCCATGTGTGCTAGAGTAACAATCAGAATTGAGGCACCACCCCCTATGTTTTCTATGAGAAAGAGTCTATTGTGATTGCACACACAGGCTAAGGGAAGGCACTGGAAATGACATATAGGTGAGCCCTTCCAAAGAGGAAGGGGAGTGGTGTGGTGAAGGAGACCTGAAGGAGATTCACTGGTTTGTGACTGAGACTCTTCCATGTGGTGAGTTGCTGGTTAGTGACCGAGACTGTTCCATGTGGTGAGTTTAAAGACTGAATCTTCCTGAACTTCTATTGGGAAACTTCCTTTTATAGACTGTGAGTGGAGTTTGCTCCATTCACCTCGGGGCCTCAGGCCCTTTAACCCTCAGCTGAGGATTAAGATATACCTGGACTAATCAGTGAGATAGATTCTTAATGTCTTTCTCTCTTCTTGCATGTAAATAAATTTACATAAAAGTCAATTTTGATTTGAGATTATTCTTAATTGAGGATTGATAATAGTTCAATCCTCTGGCAACCACCTTTAATATAATGAACTCTGCAGCTGAGGAGATTATAGACAGATACACATCATCACCATCATTATACATCTATATATCTCCCTTGTATCCTTTATTTCTATAACCTTCTTTAAATGCTTACCTGCAATTTATTAGAGATAATTACAATTATATTTTTAAAACTATGTTGAAAATTAGTCAATCATTAACTAAAAGTCCTCATCTTTACAAGTTGAGCTTGAAGTGCCAGTGATTCTAAACCCTGTAGCTTACCATACAAACCTATTCCCCACCTTCCACAACCAAATTCCTTATTCCCAACCCACTCAAATCTCCCACCCCAAAGTTCTAACCAAACACCACCCTCCCCTTCCACTGTGTCTTCCGGAATGCCTGTTGCCAACAAACTTTACTTCATCCTAAATCAGTGATGGCAAACCTATGACATGCATGTCAGGACTGACATGTGTAGCCATTTTCAATGATACAAATATGGGGCCACATGCCAAGGATGAAACATTTGCTGTAGTATAGTGTAGACACTCTGTGCGCTATAGATGACAATTCTACCTATAATTTTGGTTTATTAAATACAGTTATAAGTTATATTATAATTATACATTTTTATTATTTAAACTACAAATATTGCAAAATTATGTTTTTTTTCTTGAAGAGACACACCACCCAAGTTATGCTCAGTTTTTTGGTGAATTTTGACCCACCAAGCTGAAAAGGTTGCCCATCACTGTCCTAAATCTTTTCCTCTCATTCCTTTCACCTTCTAGCTATGAATGAAAGCTGACTTCCCTCAGCCTCCCCAGCCACCCTTCACCAGTGCAAACAATTCCATTCCATCCTTTCTCTCCAAATGCTTGTTCCCCATAACAGAACTCTCTCTCACTTAATTTCAATCTCTACCTGTCTACTGGCTCCTTCCCTACTACCTACAAACCTGCCCATGTCTTTCCCCACCCTTACAAACCCTCACTTAATCCTTCTATCTTGGCTCTTGTACTATCTCTCTTCTGCCCTTTGTGGCACACCTAGAGTCATCTTACAGTAAGTGCCTCCACTTGCTCTCCTAGAACCTCTTCTTAACCCTTTACAATCCAGTTTACAACTTCATCATTCCACTGAAACAACTCTCTCCAAAGTTACCAATGATTTCTTAATTGCCGAATCCCATGGCCTTTTCTCAATTCTCACTCTCCTTAAACTGCCTGTATTCTTGGTATTGCCCCTCATCCTCTCCTCCTTCATACTTCCTTCTCTCTAGGTTTTCAGGACACTGTTCCCTCCTGGTTCCCACTCCTTCCAAGTCTCTTTTTCAGGGACATCATCCAGATCGTGCCCTCGAACTGTGGGTGTCCCAAAGGGTTCTGTCCTTGTCCCACTTCTCTTCTCATATACTACTCGTTGATTTCATCAGCTCCCAAGGATGTAATCACCTCCATGCTGACAATTCTCAAATATCCCTAGGCTGCCCTAGCCTCTGTGGCCATCCAAGCACACATTTCCTACTGCCTTTCAGACATCTTGAACTAGATTTCCAGTAGACAGCTTACCTTTCACATATCCAGAACAGAATTCATCATCGATCCCTCTCTGCTCCCCAAGGACCCAACTCCTATCCCCCCTATGAACACAGAGGGTAAGACAACCAGGAGTACTCCTCAATACCTCTGACTTCCCATTTCCCAATCTGTCAACAACACCTCTCATTTCCCCCTTTGCAACATCTCTTGGCCCTTTCCCATCACTTTGCCACCACTCAAGTGCATCTCTCATTCACTTCATGCCTGATATATTGCCTATTTATGTATCTGCCTACCTTAAGTCTCCCTATTCCCACATATCTTCCAGTTAGCCTCTAAAGTGATTTTCCTGAAGTACAGGTCCAAACATTCAACTCCTTCAATAAATCCAGTGGCTCCCTACCATCTCCAGAATCAAACACAAAAACCCTCTTTTTGGTATTCAGAGCCTTTCAAAATCTAGTCCCATCCCACCTTTCCCATCTTCTTACACCTTACTTTCTAACACCTACCCTTCATTTCAGAGACACTGGCCTGGCTGTTCCAGGAACAAGACACTTTATTTATCAACTCCAGGCATTTTTTCTGACTGTCCTCCATGCGCACTCATCTCTGTTACTGGCTTCCCTAGTTTCCTCTAAGTCCCAAGCAAGATCCCATCTTTTACAAGAAGCCTTTCCCAGCCTCTTAATTCTAATGTCTTCCCTCTCTTAATTATTTCCTATTTATCCTGCATACAGCTTGTTTGAACATTTTTTTTTTGGCTTGTCGTCTCCCCCACTGTGAACTTGAGATGAAGGACTGTCTTTTTTGTCTCTCTGTCTCTGTCTCTGTCTCTCTGATTCCTCAGCGCTTAGCCTGACAGAATAGGCACTTAATAAATGTTTATTGAATAACTAACCTTAGAAAAATGACAGCCATACATTAAATATATCATATATGTATATATGTATCTACAAATATACAAAGAATATTTGGTCCTATAGGAAAATATCAATTATGAAAATTGTGTAGAATGGAAACTTTCTATCTAGAATTCAACGTGAAATTCAAAATCTGAAACCAAAACTTTACTTATAATTACTTTGATCCATGAACTCTATTGTCCAAACTGGCCTTCTTGTCCATCATATATAACAATCCATCTCCCATTTGGTACATTTACACAAGTTGTCCTCAATACCTGGAATTCATTCCTTCCGCGTCTGCTTTTATAATCTCTGGTTTTCTTCAAAGCTCAGATCAAATACTACCTTCCACATGAGCCCTTTCCTGATGTTTAATAAAGGCTAGTTGATTTATGGCATCTCATATTGTCCTATACTATCCCTATTTCTTTGTATAGCTCACTTATGTCAATTTCTAAAAAACAAACAAATTAAGCTAAGAAATATATAGTTAAGTTACAAGGGGCAATCTCCCTCCCTCTTCAGCTTCACTAAACAATTCCAGAAACACATTTGAAAGCATAGTTAGTAAAACTCCTTTAGGCCTAATCTACAAATTCCCATTTTCAAAACTGATATGAGTAAAAGAAATAAAGTTGTATTGTATGATTTATTTTAGCCAACAGAAGAAGAAATAAATCCTGCTAGTTGAATGTAATCATTGCTATAACTGTTATAGATAGAGATATATGGCAACAATTTCAGAGAAAGTGCCATTTGTGAGTCTTACATGTCCTCCACATCAACAGGAATTACAGCTCTAATTCAATCATAACTGTTGATAACTGCAATAAATGTGCAAAAAGCCAGGTATAAAACAACATCCATGGTTCTTTAAGCATTCTTTGGTAGACATTACCTTTGACAAAATCATGACTCTTAACTGGTACAAGATAAAGAAAAAAATCTTGTTAAAATAAAAGAATTTATCTTTTGTTGGATGGATTTCATGTGGGGAAGACTGCTATAAAGCAGGCATCAGAGGATTCCAATACCAAAATCATTAGGGCAGCTATTAAAATGTCTTCTACTCATTAACACGTTATCACCATTAGAAAGGATGTATTATTTTAGTGACAGTTCTTGCACTATCTGAATCTTTTTACTCCCTCAAACAAGGAAAAGAAAAATAATAAAAAATATATTTTTAAATAAACATGATAAAAAATATAAAAATTCTTCCCTCAATTTGCAGTCATAAGAAGAAAAAATAGAAAATGCTTTCTTTAATAGATGGATGCAATTGTTTAGAAAGGGCAAAATTGAATGTGCAAAACTTTTGGAAAAACGCCTAGATTTAAAATATATAATTGCTTTATAATGAGTGACTACGGTACATCATATGATATAGCAGAAGAAAACACATCCTGACAGCCCTGTACAGTGTACCAGAAGAGGTAATATCTATTGCCATTAATTATAAAATTATTTTGCAATTTTTATTACAACTAAGTAAATTTCAACTCTACCTTTCTTAAAAAGGTTCTCAAGGGCAGCTGGGTAGCTCAGTGGATTGAGAGTCAGGCCTAGAGACGGGAGGTCCTAGGTTCAAATCTAGCCTCAGAAACTTCCCAGCCCTGTGACCCTGGGCAAGTCCCTTAGCCCCCATTGCCTACCCTTACCACTCTTCTGCCTGGTAGCCAATACACAGTACTGACTCCAAGACAGAAGGTAAGGGTTTTAAAAAAGAAAAAAGAAAAAGAAAATTTAATAAGTTCTTTTCAAGGATTATCTCATTTGAACCTCATAATAATTCTTAACAGTTAGACACCAAAGGTATTTTTATTCCTATTTCAAAGACAAAGAAACTGATTTTGAGAGATTAAATGACTTGGTACCATCATACAACTTTTCACTAGAAAAGGCCGAAATGAACACAGATTTTCCCAAGTCCAAGACCAGCGTTATATCTACTATGGCACCACATCTTGCCTGTATGGAAGTCTAGATGCCAAAGATGCCATTTCCCATTCTCACTAACAACCTGGTGGCCTTTAGACAAAACGCTGCAGTCTCCTTCTGTCTCAGATTTCTCACTTAGAAAATGAGGGAGCTGGACTAGCTAAAAAACAATAGATTTCATCCTGTTAGCTAGCAACATTAAGTGAGGCTGGCATAACAGCATTCATAAAAGTTCAACAAAGGGCAAATACATCTGCATACACGTGCCCACATATACAGAGACACATATGAAGATATATGCAAGTGTATAATAAGTTTATGTATAAAAATTCAACAGATAAGCTTCTCTATGTCTGCAAGCATGCATACGTGATCAAAAAGAGACTTATTTTGGGGGGCAGCTGGGTAGCTCAGTGGATTGAGAGCCAGGCCTAGAGATGGGAGGTCCTAGGTTCAAATCTGATCTCAGACACTTTCCAGCTGTGTGACCCTGGGCAAGTCACTTGACCCTCATTGCCTACCCTTACCACTCTTCTGCCTTGGAGCCAATACACAGTATTGACTCCAAGATGGAAGGTGAGGGTTTAAAAAAAAAAAAAGATTTATTTTACAGCAGAAACATAAATCATCACCATACCCTCTAATTCTGGATATACATCAGGGCTTTGCTTTCTACACTCTTGCTGAGTGACCTCATCTGTTCCCAAGTGTCTATGCATAGAGTCCTCAGTCCAGGCCTACATCGCAACCTGCCCACTGGATAGTTCAGACTGAAGTCCTGTAGACACCTTGAATTCAACACATTCAAAAGAGAACTTATTCTCTCTCCCTCCCCAAACCGCTCCTTTCCCAAAGGTCTCTATGATTGGCAGGCCAGCATGGTTTCTGAAAGTCACTCAGGGTCACCACCCTGGTGCCATCTTCACCGCCTCAGTCTTGTACCAAGTTGGGAAGCATTCTCTAAATCCTTATAGCCACTGCTAAATCCTGCTTCTACCTCCACAATATTTTGTGTCCCTTATGCCCCTTTGCTACTTGACTTCTTCTGTCTTTCCGGGTTTCTTACACCTGACTGCTCTTCACAGACTCTACAATGCCGCCACACTAGCGCCTTTGCTCTTCCATGAAAAGGATGCTGCCTCTCCCACCTCGTCCCTTCCACTGCTGGGATGTACTCTGACTCATTTCTGCCCCTGCGAACCCCTGGTTTCCCTTCACACTCGGCTCAGGCACCACCTGCTAAACAATGCCTTTGCCTTTTCCCCAGCTGTCTGTCTGCTCCCTCACAAAACTTCTTTGTATTATGTGTATGTTATGTACATAATTAAATGTGTGCGTGCGTGTACACTGCATATATATGTGGTATACAGGGTATAGACAAGAGGTTTATATGTACATGTCTACCAAAGTCTCTCCCCATCTTAGAATATAAGCACCTCTAAGACCACCTAGCACAATGCCTGGCACATTTTTGTTGCTGTTGTTGCTCCGGCATTTTCATAGTATTTAATAAATGTTTATTCAGTGACTGATTGATCTATTAAAAGGGCTTACTATGACTTAGTAGCCTGTCTTTTTTTTTTTTTTTTAACCCTTGTACTTCGGTGTATTGTCTCATAGGTGGAAGATTGGTAAGGGTGGGCAATGGGGGTCAAGTGACTTGCCCAGGGTCACACAGCTGGGAAGTGGCTGAGGCCAGGTTTGAACCTAGGACCTCCTGTCTCTAGGCCTGACTCTCAATCCACTGAGCTGCCCAGCTGCCCCCGGTAGCCTGTCTTTTAAGAAACAGCTCGTTTCACATCTCTGGGCTATTAATCAATCAATAAACATCACTTGCATTAAGCATTCACTGAAGAATAGCTGACATTTATAAAGCACTCAACACACACACACACACACACACACACATATACACACAATAGAGGCCCCTATGATTTCTTCAGTAGTGTGCACGTGAAGGAAGCATGGCCAGTGTTCAGAGCTCTCCGGGGCATTATTCCAAGATCACACAACCAGTGTGCATCAAGCCCAGATGGAGGATTCCAAGCTCATTTCTATAGCTATGTATTATACCTTTAACATGCACCTGTACATATGAATAATATATTCATACAGACACATATTTTATAACTATAAATACACTCAGAGAGAAGCGCAGGTAGCCGGCCCAGGGACAAGTGCCAGGCCAGAGTCTGGAGGCCCCTCTTCATGAGTTCAGATCCATCATCAAACATTGCTCAGTGACAGTGGCCAATGATGCACTGGAGAAGACCTCGATGACGGGAAAGGCTGAAGGCTAAAGGCAGAAGGCAGAAGGATGACACGGGAGAGGAGGAGGTGGACACTGTCATGGAAACAATGAACCTGGACAGACTTCGGAGGCCAGTGGAGAGCAGAAGGGTCCGGTGGACTGTGTTTTCCATGTCCAGTCAGATGGTACAACTGAACACACAGATCCCACATGACACACATGTATTCACGTATGCATATGCTGTAAATATTTGTGTCCCTAGGGCCTACAATGTCATTAGTGTAGGGAAGTCATAGTAAGGAAATTATACCAACAAAGGCAGATACCTGCTCTGCAACTCAGTCCATCTCAGAGTTGCCTTCACAGCACTGAGAAGTTAAAAAACTCACCCCATCACGGTCAGTCTGCATCAGGGATGGACATGTGTGCGAACACACAAATATACATGCATAGACATGTATACAGGAAATGGTGCACATATATGTGTAGAAATGACACACGATAGGGATTGTACCTGTGATTTCATTGCTATTGGGAACCTGAGAATAAGGAAAATCCTCTAACCTGAACATTAGTACCTTCTCTCCAAGTGTTAGAGTTGATTCCAACCACTACTATACACTTCCTCTCTCTCTATTTTATATTTTTTATATATAATTATCCCCTATTTTTACAGATGAGGAAAAAAGTTCCGCAAGTTAAGTGACTTAGCAAGAGTCACATAGCTGTTAAGTATCAGAGACAGGCCCTGAAACCAAGACTTCCTGACACAAAGCCCTGTATTCCATCAACTATGCTATGAGAATACAGCAAGTATCATTTGGAATTTTTAATTTTTAAGTGTTGTTTTATGGGTTCCTTATCTATAAGCATGCTAACATCAATTCAAGTATCAATTATCAATCCAAGTATCAGGGAATTTATCATTAATTAGAAAGCCTTCAAAACCCTGAAACAAATAGCAACATTCTGAATTAACAAAAATTAAGTACTCTTCACGTTAAATGGATCATGTAATTCTGTATCTTTCTGTAATTTTTGCCCTTATGCAATTACAAAATGAAGATCTGTGAAAATGAAGCTTAAACTATACAACTTCCAGGGCATTTTTTGAAGTAACTAGCCAATACTTAGAATAAGCTATACTATTATACAAAATTATAATTATAAACCTAACACATTTATCTATTAAAATTCACAATTAAACCAATTTTATAAATACAAAATTAGGATAGTCAAAAAAATTTTAAATGTAGTCACAGAGTTATTAGTTTTAGTATATTCTTCAAGACCATGTCCAAAACTACAGTTTAATATTTTAAATGATCTGTTGAAACATGGAATATAAATGCAATTTTCCAGTAACTTCATACTACCCATCATTTTATCTCCTTTTCTTCTTCCCAAAAAGTTTCCATCTAGAAAAATCTCATCTATATTTTATACTTCAAAAAAATCTAGCCATGTCTCTCAAAATACCCAGCAGTACCATTCAATAAGGCATACTATGTGGCATGACAATCAGCTACAAGAAAAAGTTAAACTAAGTTTCTTGAGGAAAATACTACAAACTAAAGAAACATGGTTCTTATAAGCCTTGCTTTCTATCTCTTGTGAAAGCTTCACATAATTAAATGCTTTCTAAAATACATTATCACTACTAACTCCAAAAACTAAATTAATATCCCTCCTGCAATTAATATGAAATTCTCATTAAATAATTTTGACAAAGCAAAATCCTAACCATCCTTACTCTCAGACTAAGAAATACTATCCTATATTAAAACAGTACTACGCTAATGAATGCAAAGTTGCCTTTAAAACAGTCATGAGGTTAACAAGCCTTTATTAACAATTCCTTTTTTTCAGATTTAAAATCTTGAAAAAATTAGATAATGATGTACATCTACATAAATATAAATCCTCATTATGAATAAAGTAGGTCTCCTAGTGTTCAATAACATATTTTAAGGACTTTAAAACCTTGCTATAATACAACTCACAATGTGAAATTGTATGTAATACAGAAAGACCCCTTACAATATAAATTAACAAGGTTTCAACTATAGGCCGCCCAGCTTTCATTATGCTAAATATACAGGACTTGAATTCAGCACTAAATGACAAACCACTAGTGTATAATTTTAAAGATGTGAAAATGAAACCACAGATCAGTTCAATGTATACAAGTCTGGTACTCTGTTCTTAGCTAGGCATTTTACTGATAGTTGTATTCAAGATGTATGAAAAAAAAAAAAGAGGTACACCAGCCTATCTACATGATTTGTAGACCTCATACATCTAAATAAACGTTGAGGGGTGATTGAATCTCATGCAATTTTCCTACTAAGATTGCCATTTCTGTATTTTCTCATCTGTCTGATCTATCATAAATGATTTAGAACCTCAGCACCACAATTATAAATCACAGAATTAGATCTGGAAAGGTCCTTTGGACCTAGTACAACTTCCTCATTTTACAGATGGGTAGGTTCTGGGAGGTTTAGTAGCCTACCCACCACAGATATTAAATAGGAAGATCAGTCCTGGGATCCAGATTCTCTTAACTCTAAATCCAGGAAACATTCCACAGTCCTAGATTGGGAAAAGAGATAAGCACTATCAGAACAGAAGAAAGGCCCAGAAAGTCTAGCCAGCTAGACATCACACTGTCCTTAGACTAAATAAATCATGCTATCCCACTTTAATACATAAACAATAAAGGGCCATTATTTTTTGAATCAGTTTTTTTAATCTTCTCATTCTTATAAGGAGGGTTAAGCCAAACTTATCAATATTTGAAATATATAGTACAGTAATTACAGGTATTTTAATCCTGAGGATAAGACCACTAAGCCATTATTTTCAGCCAGATCACTATTCAATAAAAAGAAAAATAAATTCAATTGGCACTAAAACTAAAAACTACAAAATTATTCAATGTTGTTCCACTTGAAGTATACCCTGAAGTTAACTACATATACTAAATCACATAGCAAATTTCCTCCTAAGTGTAAAGCATTAGTTCCTAATAAAAATTTAAGAACTATGGGAATATATTGGCCATATTCTACTAAAGATTACTAAAAAGCAAATAACAAACTTGACAGTAAAATGTGACAGTGGTAAAGTCAGTGAACCAAATGAGAAAAACCATGAAAACTGCTTCAGCAGCAGCAAGATAGAGCACCAGGTAGGAGTTCAATTCTGTTCTTGGACATCTCCTGGTCATGTGATCCTAGGCAAGACACTTAACTTTTATTGCCTATCCCTTGTCATTCTTCTTTCTTAGAAATGATACTGAGGCTTGAAGGTAAGGGTTTGAAAAAAAACTACTTCAAAAATTTAGTATAGGCCTGGTACAAAATGAGGGAAATCTACAAATTCTAATTGTCTCTAGCAAGTGATATAAAGATATATCAGACAGCTGCAAAGTAGTTAATAAATAAACTGACACTGAAACTTAGGATTCATAGTTCTTTATTTGAAGAGTATAAAAATGTAAAAAGGTAATATTTTTCCCTAGTAGGTTAATATTACTCTTCCCAACACAAATATGTCAGGTATACATATTTTGAAACCTAAGGGTGTTTCCAGGGAAATTTTCTAGTAGAATTTACTCAATGACAGTTTACTACAATTTGTACACGACTGAATAATGAAGTTTTCAGTCTTCCCTGAAGAAGGTAATAAGATCCACTTCGACTTTCTCCCTACAGGTTCCAAAGAGCTCTGGAATATGAGGAGGGACCACTCAAATTACTAAAATCCCTAAACAAACTCTCCTACTTCATCTGGAAGTTATTCTTTGCTCCTCTTTCACTCAAGTTCCTCGACCTGCCACCAGTTCATTCTGCAGCTCAGTGCACCTCTAACCTTCCCCTTTGGAGATGACATCCGAACTCCCTTCTCCAAAACTGCATTCTGTAACCAATCCCAGGCAGTTTACTTCAAACCTTCTATTGCCCCAGCAAGGTCACTGGCCGCAACTATTATCTTTCTGAATTGAAAAAAGAGCCATCAAAGCAGCGCTGCCCTGCTATTACCCTGCTCCTGTCACTAGCTATTTTCTTTACAGTTCCACAGACACAACCGGTCCTCCTCCAAGAAGCCAGCAGCAGCCGCCGCCGCCACCACCCCCAGACCAAAATTTGACCTCCCGACACCCAAATCGACTACAAACCCACCCTCGACCCCTACACTACTTTCTCCAGACCCCTAGGAGATTTGGTTTGGTTTCCCACCGTGCTTTCGTTCAGTCACTCCACAAGGGTCCTCTTTCCCGCCCCCCCCCCATGCCCGCCGGCTCCCCAGGAGCCCACGAGCTCTGGTCCCCACCGTGACAGCCCCATCCTCCTTACACATACACTCACACCCTATTTTACAATCTCCCTTCACCCAGGCGATGTCTAATAAATGCTTTTTTTCCATCTAATCCTGGAGCCCCTCCCCAAAGACTTGGTGGGCGACCGCCCCTACCTCTCCAGTTTTGGTCCCTTCTCCATTCCCAGTATCCTCGCCCCTCCCCTCCCCCCGTGAAACACCTGTCCCTCTCCCTCC
>NC_058130.1:493217929-493333045 GCF_016433145.1 Gracilinanus agilis | reverse complement strand
CAACCACTCCCGCTTTCCCTCCCCCCCCACCTCCTCCTCCTCCTCCTCCTCCTTTCCTTCCTACACCCTCCCTCTCTCCACTCCCGCCCGGGCCCGCGCCACCCTCCCAACCGCGCGCCCCCTCTCGGCTTAACCGCTTACCCCCCCTCCCCCAACCACCAGCGCCCGAGTCTGGCGGCGTGCCGGCGCGACGAAACCCGAAGGTCGCGTCGGGCCTAGGCGTACGAGGGGCTCCTCCCCCAGCCGCGCTAGCCTCGCTCCATGTCCCCCACCCCCCTTCTCTGCCAACTCGAATGGCCGATTCCGGATGGCTGGGGCTGCCAGGGGCATTGGAGGGAAAACGAGGCCATTGTTCGCGAAGCTTCAGGCGCCCCCTGGCGGGCACCGCAGAATCCCCAGCCCGAGGCTCCGTAGTTCCGGGGTTGCAATCACAGCTCGAGGGCTGCCGAACCCCGGTAGTCCGCGAGGCGCTGACTTTGCATTGGCTAAGAGGCAAGCCCGGGAGCTCACCCTGCTTCCAAGCAGCGTGCGTGCCTGTTCTTTGCCGGCAGGCTGGCACACGCAACTCTTTCTCTCCCAGATTCTTGCACTTTGCTCTGTCTCTGCTCAGTACGGTTCTATCTGCTCTTCCAACTTCTGCGCGCCTCCTAACCAAGAGTGAGTCCCGGGACAGCCCCGCCGGGGCGCTGGGTAAGGACTTCATTGTTCCCTGCCACCTCCCAGATCCGGAGGGAAGAAGAAGGGAACTTTCTTTCAGGGGCACAGGAGGCTGGAGGTGGCACGCTGATGCATCCTGTTCTGACAAAGGAATACCTGTTTGACATTCAGGAAATAAACCAAGAGAAATAGAAATTCTTGGAAGGGCTCGTAGGCTTGTGCTTAAAAGATTCATTCCATATTTGACAGCATGTAGTGAAAATAGAAGCGCTCCCTTTGAATGATTCCTTGGTTCTGCATCTACCTTTGTCAAGAGTGAGAGAGCAAACCACTTAAAATAAGTGTTAGATAGTATGCCCATTTCTGCCACATTTATCAGTTCAGAACGGGAGAACTTTGTTGTGATTGGCTGAGGGAGTTAGTCATGCTCTGAGCCTTGAATAACTTATTGAGCTCAGCTCTCAGCCTGGGTGCTTAATAAATGATTGTCATTCTTGTTGGTGTTAGAATGGAAACATTTCAGCTAGACCTCTGAGAGGGAATTAATTATAGGGAGAAGATGGAGGTCCAGGTCTCTGTCCTTTCCCATCCCATCAAAACCCTATCGGTTTAGAATGTCAGCACCTTGAGGGCAGAGACTGAGTTTTTTGCTTGTACGATATTTGTATTCCAAATACTTAACACGGGAGCATTTTAAAAATGCTTCTTGAATGCAAATTAAAATAACGCTTAGGTACCACCTCACACCTATCAGACTGGCTAATATGACAGCAAAGGAAAGTGATAACTGTTGGAGGGGATATGGCAAAATTGGGACACTAATACACTGCTGGTAGAGTTGCAAATTGATCCAACCATTCTGGAGTGCAATTTGGAACCATGCACAAAGGGCTTTAAAAGAATGCCTAGACATTGATCCAGCCGTACCACTGCTGGGTTTGTACCCCAGCGAGATAATAAGGGAAAAAATGTGTTCAAAAATATTCATAGTCTTTCTCTTTCTGGTGGCAAAAAACTGGAAAATGAGGCAGTATCCATCAACTAGAGAATGGTTGAACGAATTGTGGTATCTGATGGTGATGGAATACTATTGTGCTGAAAGGAATGATGAACTGGAGGATTTCCATGTGAACTGGTACAACTTGAGGCAGAACCAGGAGAGCATTGTACACAGAGATTGATGCATTGTGGCACAATTGAATATAATGAACTTTCCTACTAGCAGCAATGCAATGACCCAGGATAATCCAGAGAAACTTATGAGAAAGAATGCTGTCTACATCCAGAGAAGGAACTGTAGGAGCAGAAATGCAGAAGAAAAATATATGATCAATCACGTGGTTCAATGGGGATATGATTGGGGTTTTGGCATTAAAAGATCACTATTGCAAATATGAATAATATATAAATAGGTTTTGAACAATGATACATGTATAACCCAATGGAACTGCTTGTCAGTTCTGGGAGTGGGGGAGGAAAGAGGACAGGAATCATGAATTATGTAAAAATGGAAAATATTCTAAATTTTTTAAAAATGCTGCTTGACTTTAAGTGGGATTAAGATTGTGTAGTTTGACCACACATACACAAACTCTTTATGACCCAAATCCAATATAGTCTATTACACTTTGTTAAGTGAAGGTCATGAAAAACCACTACAAATTAGGACTTAGTTTAATGTTTTGTTGATCGTCTAGAATGGGGGTCGGCAACCTTTTTGGCGGTGAGAGCCATAAACGCCACATTTTTTAAAATGTAATTTTGTGAGAGCCGTACAGTGCTCATAGTGCGCACTCCTGTAACAGTGCCTGAAAAAAAAAAAATTGACTTTATGGCTCCTGCAGAAAGAGCCATACATTGCCGACCCCTGGTCTAGAATGTTAATAAAGTAGATTAAACTTAGAAGTGTCATATGCAGTTTTTTTTAGAGTCAATTATTGAACATTTACCATCACACCCCTGTAACAAACTCTAGTGGCTCCCTGTTTCCTCAAAGATTGAATATAAAATCTTCCAAAAGCTTTCCTAAAAGTTTTTCATTACCTGACCTCTTTCTAGTAGTCTTCTTATAGTTTACTACCTTCTACATCCAAGACCTCCAACCTCCTTCCTGTTCCTCACATAAGACTCCATATCTTGTCTCCTGAGCATTTCCTTTGACTGCTCCCATGACTAGAACACTCTTCTCCCTTGCACCTACCTCCTAGCTTCATTTGGCTTCTTTAAAGTCTCAGCTAAAGTTCCACCTTTCCCAGTTCTCCTCAGTCTTACTTTCTTTTCTCTGAAACTATTCCCTGTTTATCCTGTCCATAGTTGTGTACACATCTCCTCCTTCCCATTATGCTGTGAGTTCCTCAAAAGCACCAGCCATCTTTTGCCTTTCTTGTATCCTCAGTCCTTAGCACAGTGACTGGCACTTAAGTACTAGCTGACTAACCAGTTTTGTTTTATTGTACTGTCACATAGTTCCAGGTCCTATATAATTTTATAACTACAGGAACTAACTGGAAACTAGGGTTTGTTTGGTTTTTTAATTTGTAGCAAAAGCAATTTGTTTTATTTTTAGACATTGAATAAATACTTTAAAACAAAAATACATTTTCAGTAAGAAAAAAGAAATAACATTGGCAGCACATTCTTTTGTCAAAATCCTTACCTTCTATCTTAGTGTCAATTCTAAGGCAGACTAGCAGCAAGGACTAATGTAATGGGTAAAAAGGGGTTTTGATTGGTAAATATTAAAAGATTTGGTCACCAGGGGATTGAATAAATTATCAATCCCCAATTAAAGAATAATCTCAAGTTAAAATGCCTTTTATGGAAAATTTATTTACAAATGAGAAGAGGAAGAAGAAATAAGGAAATAAAAGAGAGGACAAGATAGGATAAGTAATCTAACACAGTAGGTAATTTGCTCCAATCACCTAGTTTAATCCAGGTAGATCTAATTAACCCTCAGCAGAGGGAAATCAGGCCTTGATCCCAAGGCCAGAAACTCAGAGGGCCAGAGGCCCAGAGGCGAATGAAGCAAAAGCTTCAGTCACAGTCTCTTTGAAAGGGAAATTCCTAAAAAGAAGTTCAGGAAAATTCAGTCTTTACACTCACCACGTGGAATTCCAAAGGAAAGATTTAAGAACAGTCTCACTAGCTCCTTCAAGTCCGAGTCACCAACCAGAAGAGCTCCTTCGGGGCCCATTCACAAAAACAGAAGAGCTAGCCAAAGCCACAACTACTCAAGATCCAGATAAGAGAGTTCCTGCCATCAGAGTCTTTGGCAATGTCAATTGGTTCAACTTCAGAAAGTGTTATTATTTTATCGCTGGAAATGTCATTAAAGAAGAAACATTAGCATCTGCTGCTGCTAAGAACCATGGGACCTTTCCATCTGACTAAAAGCTAAAACCTTCCACCTATATGTTGTCCCTTTACTAGAATGTGTGTTCCTTGAAATGCAAGGGCTATTTATTTCCTATTTGTATTCCCATCATTTAGGCCAGTGCCTTACACATAGTAAGTGATTAATAATAATTTCTTTTTTCTCATTCATTCATCTGTCCATTCATTCATACAATGGCTACAAATAATGTAACCCATAGCAACACCAAAAAGCAATTGAATACTAATGAATTGTAATGAACAACCTTAGTCCTAGAGAATGAATAATGTAATACAAGAACCATGAATGTGGAATAAAGTATTTTGTCACCCAAAGGTCCTAAAATTGGTTAATTTTTCTTCATTGTTTTTCTTGCAAGGAAATATATATATATATATACATATTAGAACCCTTACCTTCCGTCTTAGAATCAATACTGTATATTAGTTCTAAGGCAGAAGAGCAATCAATAAGGGCTAGGCAATGAGGGTTAAGTGACTTGCCCAGGGTCACACAGCTAGGAAGAGTCTGAGGCCAGATTTGAACCCAGGACCTCCCATCTCTGAGCCTGACTCTCAATCCACTGAGCCACCCAGCTGCTCATCTTGCAAGGAAATATTGATGAGAGTTGGGGCTCTGGGACAAAGGACTGTGATGTAAAAACAAAAAGCAATAACATATTTTTTAAAAGAAAGAAATACCATCATCCTATTTTTAAATCATATCCATTAACTATTTCTCCATTTAGAATTTGTCTGTACTGCAATCTTATTCTCTTTTTTTTTCAGAGTTTTCTGAAATGGGACCCAACTCTCTTAAGTTTTAATCTCACACCCATACAATTGACAAAGATGACAAAGATTTTCATATTGAAAGGTGATAGGAAGACAGATGCAATAATACATTGGTAAAGGGAGTTTCCTTACTAAGAATTCCTCACACCAACAAAAACAGGCTTTGACACACAAACAAAAGAAGAATTCCAAAGGTGAAGAGGATATGAAGGCATAGAAAATTATATCAGCACAGGAGAGGGCAGAGTATGCTTTAAGGAAATAGAATATTTAGTCTTGTTTAGCAGGACTTTAAAGGCTAGAAAGATAGGGTGTGTCACCACTAGTTACTAAAATGAACAATAGACAGCAAAGGGGAAAGGAACAAGGACAAATCCTTGAGAAAAACCACATTAAGTATGTTTTGCATGATAATACGGGTATAATCCAGATCAAATTGCTTGCCAGCTCCCTGGGGAAAAAAAAAGTACTCACAATACATTTCTAAATATAATCTGAGGGCAGCTAAATGGCTCAGTGGATAGAGTCAGGCCTGGAGTCAGGAAGACTTGGGTTCAAGACTGGCCTCAGACTCTTCCCACCTGTGGGACCCAGGTCAAGTCCCTTAACCCCCATTGCTTAGCCCTAGCCCTTATTGTTCTTCTACCTTGAAACCAATACTAAGTATCAATTCTGAGACAGAAGATAAGGGTTTAAAGTAGTAAATTTCATCTGCATTATTAACATTTTCTCCATCACTTTCTTAAATCAAGAGTGGAAAATCAACAAAATAACTAAGTCCTAATTTATAATGTTTGCTGATTTCTGAGGCATAAATGCTTACACTGACAATCTAATAATTTAACAAGAGGCTCTCATGAGCTGTCTGAGTCAGAGTGATTGAGGAGGCAGAAAAGGAATTCTTAATCAACCAAAGGTGTGACTAGATAGCTTTTGCAGTCCCTTCCAATTCTTTGATTCTAAGAAAATGATCAGTAAGGAATTCAGGACATCTTCTCTACAAAAGCACTGAGGAATAGCTCTGGAATCATTCCTTGGAGTAGCACCAGTTTTAGTGGCAGCTCTGATTGTTAAAATTTGCCCTTAGATGGGGCTGAAATTTGCCTCTCTGTTTGCCAGCTCTTAGTTTTGCCTGTCAGGGCCAGCTCCCCCCCCCCCCCAAAAAAAAAGAACTGGAATCCCTCTTTCATGACATAACTCTTCAAATATTTGAATATAGTTATCCTGCTATGGCCTAGTTTCAAGTCTCTGGGTCATCCCAATTGCCCTTCCTTTGATAATTTTCAATTTCTTCATAGAAGCTGACAAAATAATTTTCCTAGAGCACATGCCTGGCTATTGCACTCTTACCCAAAAATATTAAGGGGCTCCTAATTTTCCAAAGTATAAAATACAATTTTAATTGTAATTTTTAATTAAATTTCATTTTATTTTCAATTCCTAAAATACAAACTTCTTAATCTATCACTTAAAGTCCTTTAGAATGATTCCAAACTACTTTTTCTGCCTTCTTTCATATTTTACAGATTTTCTAGTCAAACTATACTATTCCTGTTCCTCAAACTTAACATAGCAATTCTTGCTCCTATCCATTCAAACAAGTTCCATGCTTAAAATATGCCCCCTCATTTTGCTCCTCTTGAAGGCATTACACAGAAGCCATCTCCTCCAAGTTTTCCCAGATCCCCCAGTTTCAGTATTCTCTCCATCCACAAATTAACTTGTATTTACTTATCTGTATATTAGATTTTCCTACAATGAAATACTTTCTAGCCTTCCACAAAATCCACTCCTTTCTTTTTGCAATCCCTTTCTAACCTTCATATCTAATAAAGAAATGTTTGTTGAATAAATGGATCTAAACTCACAATCACTCCTAAATCTTTTCATGATGAAAAACAACCTGCAAAGCCAAGATCTTATTCACTGTCTCTCTTTGCTTCCTGTTAGTGAGTTCTCTTGAGAAGGTGTCCATTACTTCTGCCAGAAATGACCTCTTTTTACCACTACTCAAGATTAGGGAAGGAGGTGTTGAGTTTGCTGCTACTGGTGCTGGCACTGTTGGAGCTCTGATGCTTATCCTCTCCCAGTCCCACTGACTCCAGAGAACCCAGTCATTATTGAGGGAATTTATAAGTCTAGCACATGATGGTGGAATGTAGAGGATCCATAGAGCAATGTTTTGGGTATACCCTCTTCTACCCTCAAGAGGAGCACCTCATTTGCAATCCTATACCCACCCCTCCATAAACAATTCAATAAGGGAACATTTATATTCTCTTTTTGTGTGTGTGTGTTTTTTTTAATCCTTACCTTCCAGCTTAGAATCAATACTATGTTTTGGTTCAAAGCCAAGAAGAGAGGTAACAGCTAAGGCAGTGGGAATTAAGTGACTTGCCCAAGGTCATGCAGCTAGGAAGTGTCTGAGGTCAAATTTGAACCCAGGATCTCCCATCTTCAGGCCTGCCTTTTAATCCACTGAGCTATATAGCTGCCCTCTACATGTGTGTTTTCTTTCTTTTTTTCTCCCCTTCAAATTTTTTATTTTTAACTTTTAACTTAAAAAATTTTATTTTTAATTTTATGTTTAAAAATATAAAAATATAGTAGTTATTTAGAATGTGATTTCTCTATTATTGCTTCTTGTGTTTTGTTATTCTATAAAAATGTGATTGACATGTGAAGATTTATTTTGTAGCCTATGACTTTTTTACAACTATTAATTGATTCAATTATTCTTTGCTGATTCTCTAGAACTTCATTATATCACCAACAAATAGGAATAGTTTTATCCCCTCTTTATTCCTCTAATTTCTCATTTATCATTGCTTTTCCTAGCATTTCCAGGACTATTTAAAATATTAGGCCTTGTTCCTTCACTCCTTTATCTAGTTGAAAAGGTTCTAGAATATCCCCATTCTATATGATGCTTGCTTTTGTAATGAAATTTTTTAAAAGGTCCACTATACCTATGCTTTGTAGAGTTTTTAGGATAAAAGAGTACTGTACTTTGTTCAAAGGCCTTTACTGCATGTATAGAGATGATTATGTGGTTTTGGATGTTTTAGTTTTATTATTTTTTTATTTTTTTACTTTTTATTTTTTTAAAACCCTTACCTTCCATCTTGGAGTCAGAAGAGTGGTAAGGGCTAGGAAATGGGGGTTAAGTGACTTGCCCAGAGTCACACAGCTGGGAAGTGTCTGAGGCCAGATTTGAACCTAGGACCTCCCATCTCTAGGCCTGGCTCTCAATCCATTGAACTACCCAGCTGCCCCCTCCCCTCCCCCCGGCAGATGATTATTTATGTTATTTTAAAAGATGATTATTTACGTTGATTATTTTCCTAGTGTTGAACCATCCTTGTATTCTAGCATAAGATTTTCTTTACATTTTTTTTGAGTCGATGTTTATTAATAATACTGGTTTTCCCCAACTGACAAATGGTTAAGGGACATGAATAGGCAGTTATCAGATAAAGAAATCAAAACTATCAATAAGTACATGAAAAAGTGTTCTAAATCTCTCATAATTAGAGAAATGCAAATCAAAACAACACTGAGGTACCACTTCATACCTAGTAGATTGGCCAACATTGACAGTAAAAGAAAATAATGTTGGAAGGGTTGTGGCAAAATTGGGATACTTAACGCATTGTTGGGGGAGTTGTGAATTAATCCAGCCATTCTGGAAGGCAATTTGGAATTATGCCCAAAGGGCTTTAAAAGACTGCCTGCCCTTTGATCCAGCCATATCACTTCTGAGTTTGTACCCCCAAAGAGATAAGGAAAAATATGTGTACAAAAATATTCATAGCCTAGCTCTTTGTGGTGGCAAAAAATTGGAAAATGAGGGGATGACCCTTGATTGGGGAATGGCTAAACAAATTGTGGTATCTGTTGGTGATGGGATACTATTGTGTTATAATGAATGATGAACTGGAGGCTTTCCATATGACTGGGAGAACCTCAGTGAACAGATGCAGAAGGAAAGGAACAGAACCAGAAGAACATTGTACACAGGAAGTAAAACATTGTGGAATAATCCAATGTGTAATGCAAAAGTTGCAAGAGAGGGTTTTGCTCTTGCAGGGGGCCAACTGAAAATTTCTGGCAGTTGGAAGCATTAGAATTCTGAGAGAGTTCTGTTGGTCCCTGATGCTTGAACAGAGCAGAAGGATCAACCAGAGCTCTATTTTGGCTTTCGGTTTGCTTTGGCCTGTGCCTTGTCTTTGGATAATTTGAACCTGGCTAATTTCTCTAGACCTCTTCCTGACCTTCTCCATATTATTTCCCTGTTTTCCCTGCCTGTTTTCCCGGGGCTCTGGGAGGCAGGGTGGCTTTTTGGTTTTTAGTGAAAAGACTTTGTGGATTTAGTTTTCCCCAAAAGGCAAGTAGGGCATCCTTGAATTCAAACTATCCCTTTAGTATACCCTCTACCTTAAAAGGAGCCAAATCTTCCTCAGCTGAGAGAACAGGTTCTCTCTCAGTCTAACCCATTCCTGAGACTCTCCTCCTTCTTGAGTTTCTCCCTAGCAGTTGTCAGAAACCCCAATCCCCTTCTCTCCTTCCAGACCACCCTGAAACATTAATAAACCCTTGGTTACCTAATTAGACCCTCTGGAGAATCTTTGTGTTGAAGAAACTAGGCAAAGATGAAGGGGAGGAATAATTCTCTTTTATTTCCTGAGGGAAACTGGAGGCATCCATCTTGGGAGGAAGTAGTTGCCCAACACTTCCTCCTGAATCTCTTCAGTTTCACTGACAGGGAGGAGCCTTGTGGTCACATTCAAACCACTTCTGACTGGACCTATTCCTTGTGTCTGTAAAAGTACCTTTCCTGCCTGGAAGGGTTTAGCCTATTTCCCCCAGTGTCCTCTGTCTCTAGCCTGAGTGTCTAGTCTGTGTCAGTTGCCTCTCCTGAAAATCTCACCTGTACCCTTACCATCCAAATACCGCCTTGTCCATTCCTCCCTAGACTTAGCTAGCCTAAGTTATTTAAAATCTCTATCTATATTTTTTAAGTTATTACTCTATTTCTTTTGAGTTATCAGTTTTGTTAACATATAATGATATACAATATGTTCTGATCATATAGTACTTATTACATGCCAGGCGCTGTGCTAAGGACTTAAGTATTTTAATTATTTAATCCTTACAACAACCCTGAGATAGGTACTATAAGAATGATATTAGAAAATAAGTATTGCTTTATTAGTTTAAAGATAAGAAGTAGAGAAGCTGGCTTGAGGAAGAATTAGTTTCAAATAGAGCTGAGAGACTGTGTTAATTTCAACTGTTGGCAGTTATAATCTTTATTTGTATGAGTTATGCGATCTGGGTGTGGCATTCCAGGAGTGGCTTCTGGCAGTCAACAGAGCCATACACAGCTTCTTCCTCTCTCAGGGCTAGAGAAGATAACATCTTTTGCCTCTATCTCTGTCTGAGGGAAAGACTTGAAGGAGTGGAGTGTTTTCCAACTTGGGAAACACTATTCATTAATCTGTTACTGTTTATAGATTGGTTAAACTCTGAAAAGACCAAACAAAACCTGGTCTTTGATTTGACTCTGAGTCTGTTAAGGCTCAGAGTCCTAAATTAATTCTTGTGGAGACTCAACCAGCTAGCCTTGGTTATCTTTTTCCAGTATATTCTCTGGAGGTACAAAACATTTTTTGTTGTAGGTCCTTCAGAATTGTCCTGGATCACTGTATTGCCGATAACTAAATCTATCACATAATTGTTCCACAATATTGCAGTTACTATGTATAATGTTCTCCTGGTTCTGCTTATTTCACTCTGCATCAGTTCATGTAGGACTTTCCAGCTCTTTCTGAAATGATCCTGTTCATCATTTCTTAAATCACAATAGTACTCCAATACCATCAGATACCACAATTTGTTCAGTCATTCTTCAATTGACGGACATCCCTTTAGTTTCCAATTCTTTGCCACACACACAAAAAAAAGTAGCTATAAATATTTTTGTACAAGTAGGCCATTTCCCATTTTTTTTTTATCTCTTTGAGATACAGACCTGGTAGTAGTATTACTGGATCAAAGGGATCAAATTACTGGATTAAAATCAATCGTTGTTTTATAGTTCTTTGGGCATAATTCCAAATTGCCCTCCAGAATGTTTGGATCAGTTCACAACTTCACCAGCAGTGCATTCATGTCCCAATTTTGTCATATCCCCACCAACATTTATCATTTCCTTTCCTGTCATATTGGCCAGTCTGATAGGTGTGAGGTGGTACCTCAGGATTGTCTTATTTTGCATTTCTCTAATCAAGAGGGATTTAGAACATTTTTATTATTATTATTTATAGCTTTGATTTCTCCATCTGAAAACTACTTATTCATTGATCATTTGTCAACTGGGGAATGATTTGAACTCATAATTTTGATTTAGTTCTTAATATATTTGAGAAACAAGACCTTTAGCAGATAAATTTGGTATAATTTGGTATATTTGGTATAAATTTGGTATAAAAATTTCCCCCCAGTTTATTTCCCTTCTAATATTGGTTGTGGTTTTGTTAGTACAAAACTATAGTCAAAATTCTTCATTTTATATCTTATGTTCTATATATCTTATTTGGTCATAAATTCTTCCCATCTCCATAAATCTGACAGGTAAAACTATTCCATGTTCCCCTAATTTACTTATATCACCCTTTATGTCTAAATCACATACCCATTTTGACTTCATCTTGGCATAAGGTGTGAGATATTGATCTAAACCTAATTTTTGCCATATTGTTTTCCAATTTTCCCAGCAGTTTTTGTCAAATAGTGGATTCTTATCCCTAAAACAAGGATCTTTGGGTTTATCAAACACTAGATTGCCAAAGTTATTTACCCCTAATCTATTCCACTGATCCACCCTTCCATTTCTTAACCCGGTTTTGTGGTGTTTTTTTTTTTAGTTTGAAACAGATAATTTATTGGTCAGTTATGAGTAGGAAAATACATTAGTAAAGAAAAAAGATCCTGTATATAAATATAATACTAGCTAGTTATAATTCGACCAGGAAGACAGTTCCACTGAAGAAAATAGTAAAAGTTCTTGTTTTTCCCAATAATCTTATTAAAGAGCTGCCTAGACAAATGCAACATTCTTTGAGCTTAGTGCTGATAATGTCCTGGTTTGTATTACATGAATGGTAAATAAGAGATACCCGATTTTTTTGATAATTACTGCTTTAGTAGTTTGAGATCTGGTACTGCTAGACCATCATCCTTCACATTTTTTTTTCATCAATTCCCTTGATATTCTTGATCTCTTGTTCTTCCAGATGAATTTTGTTATAATTTTTCCCTAATACAATAAAAAAGCTTTTTGGTAGTTTGATTGGTATGGCATTAAGTAAATTAATTTAGTTGGGATTATCATTTTTATTTTATATTAGCTCAGCCTATTCATTAGCAATTTATGTTTTTCCAATTTTTTAGATCTAACTTTGTGTGAAAAGTGTTTTGGAATTGTGTTCGTATAATTCCTTTGTTTATCTTGGCAAATAGGTTCCCAAGTGTTTTATGTTGTCTAGAATGATTTTATTTTATTTTATTTTTTTAACCCTTGTACTTCGGTGTATTGTCTCATAGGTAGAAGATTGGTAAGGGTGGGCAATGGGGGTCAAGTGACTTGCCCAGGGTCACACAGCTGGGAAGTGGCTGAGGCTGGGTTTGAACCTAGGACCTCCCGTCTCTAGGTCTGGCTCTCACTCCACTGAGCTACCCAGCTGCCCCCTAGAATGATTTTAAATGGAATTTCTCTTACTAATTCTTGCTGCTGGACTTTGTTGGAAATCCATAGAAATGCTGATGATTTGGGGGGTTTATTTTGTATCCTGCAACTTTGCTAGTTATTATTTCAATTAGTTTTTTGGTTGATTCTCTAAGTATACCGTCATATCTTCTAGAAAGAGATAGTTTAGTTTCTTCATTACCTACTTTGCCTCCTTCAATTTCTTTTTCTTCTCTTATTGCTAAAGCTAGTATTTCTAGTATAATATTAAATAATAGTGGTGATAATGGGCACTCTTGCTTCACCACTGATCTTATTGGGAAGGCTTCTAACTTATCCCCATTGCAGATGATACTTGTTGATTGTTTTTAGATAGATACTACTTATTTTAAGGAAAGGCCTTTTTATTCCTATGCTTTCTAGTGTTAATAGGAATAGCTATTGCATTTTGTTGAAGGCTTTTTCTGCATCTATTGAGACAATAATGTGATTTGTTAGTCTGATTATTGATATGGTCAATTATGCTGATAGTTTTGCTAATAGTAAACCGGCTCTGATTTCCTGGTATAAATCCCACCTGGTCATAGTGAATAATCCTTGTAATATATTGCTGAAGTCTTTTGCTAGTATTTTATTTAAGATTTTTGCATCAATATTCATTAAGGAATTGATCTGTAATTATCTTTCTCTACTTTTGGTCTTTATGGCTTAGGTATTGGTACCATATTTGTGTCATAAAAAGAATGATAGGATTCTTTCTTTGCTTATTTTCCCAAATAGTTTATATAGTATTGAGATTAATTTCTCTTTACATATTTGATAGAATTCACTTATGAATCCTACCCTCTAGAGTTTTTTTCCTTAGGGAGTTCATTGATGGCTTGTTCAATTTTTCTCAGATGGGATTATTTAAGTATTCTTTTCCTCTTCTATTAATCTGGGTGCCTCATTTCTTTTTAAAATTCTTTTCTCTAGCATTCTCATTGTATAGTATTTATTACTCTTACTTCATTACTGCCATGAATTCCAATTGTACTTTTGGTCAAGATGTGTTTTGACTTGAAGTGTTACTAATAGTATTTTAGTCATTCTCTTCTGGGTTGTTTGTGACTTGGGGATCATCCCTGACACTCTGATACCTCTTTATTATAAACTAGCTACAAAGATAGCCTGTGAGTTATATGAACTTATGAGTTATAACTCATAACCCAAGACTTCTTGGTCTGAGCTCCCTGTTTTGGCCACTTACCTGAAGTCCTAAGGAGCTAAATCCCTGACCTCCTTCTGGAGAATGTCCCAGAGCTCTAGTCTTTTGGTCCCTACTTTTTATCCATTACAGAGCCTCAGATCACATGTGAACAGGATCTATTGGATCTGCAATCACTTGCTAGTCTAGAATATAGCCCCAGGCAAGTCATCTTGCTATATAGGTTCTTTACTAAGTCACCCTAACCAGCTTTTGAGGTATGAGCAACTCAGGTGCAGGTTCTTCCGGCACCTGCAAGGTACATGGGTTAGTCCCTGCTGGATCTGTGACTAATCCTTGCCCTGGAACACAGCTAAGGACTGAGGCTTTGCCCAAGCTTCCTCATAAATCCATGCTATATCTACAATGCAACGATGGCGATCACAACTATCTGTTGGTTCATGTTCTCTGGGCTAGAAAAAGCACCAATTTACTGTGGGTTTTTCCTTGGATCTCCTGATCCCTTCTCAGTCTGATGCTCCTCCTAGATTTTTGTTGGGGTCATTTTTGGGAGGGTTGGGTTGTGCTTGTTTACCTGTCTCCATCTTTAGTATTTTTAAAGGACTGTTTTTGGACTTTCTTTGTATCTCCAGAGCTTAGCACAAGGTCTGGTATATTGTAGAAACTTAATATTTATAGACTAAATGTGTGTATTTTGTCAAAAAGTCTTTTCTGCTTCTGTTGATTTCACCTAAATTTTCTTTTCCCTATGAACTTTTATATTTGTAGTTTTCCTGATATTGAGCTAACCATGCATTCCTAGTAATCTAAATCTGGTAGTAGTGTATAATCTTTATCATGTATCATAGTCTCTGACAATACTTTAAAATTTGCATCAGTAGTTTTTGGAGTCATTGGTCTAATTTTTGTCTTGACTCTTCCTGGCTTATGTATCTAGACTATATTTGGATTATAGCTTTGTTGTTCAGTTGTTTTCAGTCATTTCCAACTCTTTGTGACTCCATTTGAGATTTTCTTGACAAAGATACTGAAAAGGTTTGCCATTTTCTTCTCCAGCTCATTTGACAGATGAGGAAATTGAAGTGACTTGCCCAGGATCACAAAATTAGCATCTGAGGTCTGATTTGAACTCAGATCTTCCTGACTTCAGGCCCAGTGCTCTATCCATAGCAACACCCACTTAAATTCCAAGGATTCATTCTTTTCCTATATTTGCAAACAGATTATATGTCATATTTGTTCTTTGAATGGTTGATAGATTTCCTTATAAATCACTTTGTTCCTGGAGTTTTTTAATTTGGAGATTCAATTTTATGGCTTGTTAAATTTCTCCGAGATGGAATTAAACTCTGCCCTTATTCAGTCTGGGCAGATTTTTTGGGCATTAGACAAATAGCTTTTACTAATTTTCTTTGTCATTTTTGATACTGGTTATCAGGTTAATGGTTTTTGTTTTGTTTGTAAAAAGGAAAACCAGCTCCTACCTTTATTCATCAATTTAATGCCTTTTTGCTTTCAATTGTTTCAAAAGCTCCAGTTTGATGCTTAGTTGACATTTAAAAAATTTTTAAGTTGCATTATTATTATTATTAGTTGATATATATTTTCTCTTTTGTTGAATAAAAGGGTTCAGAGGCAGAAATGTTCCTCTAACATAAGTTTTGGTATGTTCTCAAATTATCATTTTTTTGGAGTAAAATCATCAAATTATGATTTTTCTCTTTACTTCACCTATTCTTTAGGATTAAGTTTAGTCATCAATCACTTTTTAATCCTTTTATCATATGTCCTTTTTGAAGATAATTTTTATTGTATTGTGGTCAGTAGATGTGGATAATATTTATTGCATTGTGGTCAGTAGATGTGTGCATTTATCTTGGTTTTTGTTTGTGAAGATTATGTCCTAGTATGTGGTCAATTTCTGAAAAAGTTCTACATACAGTTGAAAATATACATATATTCCCTTCTATTTCCATTTGTCAGTTTACAGAACTCTCTCATATCTAATTTTCTAATATACAGTTTTAAGTTCTTTTTTTTTTTTTTAAACCCTTGTACTTCGGTGTATTGTCTCATAGGTGGAAGATTGGTAAGGGTGGGCAATGGGGGTCAAGTGACTTGCCCAGGGTCACACAGCTGGGAAGTGGCTGAGGCCGGGTTTGAACCTAGGACCTCCTGTCTCTAGGCCTGACTCTCACTCCACTGAGCTACCCAGCTGCCCCTAGTTTTAAGTTCTTAACTTTTCTCTTGCTTATCTTTTGGTCACATTTGCGTTGGGTCTGAAATGTGATAGTGAGGTCTCCAGCTAGTAAAACTTTATTCTTTATTTCTTCTCATATATTAATTTCTTTCTGCAAGACTAGGATTGCTACTCCTGGTTTTTCTTTTAGTTTATCTGAAGCAGAATAGATTTTGTTATTGCCACATACTCTGTGAATGTTTCAAGTGTCTTTCTTGTAAACAACATCTAGATTCTACTTTTTCACCCATATCCTTACCCTCTTTTATTTTATGGGAGGTTGGTTAGTTCTGGGTCTAACAACATGGAAGACTAAACATTTTCTCTATTCCCTGTTAACTCTCAAACACCCCCTTCCCCCAAAAGGAATTATGCTCGAACAATAGCAACTATCTCTATAAATTGGGAAGCCTAACAATCTGGCAGTTTTATGAATAGTGGAGAATAATAATTTCTCATTTAATCATTCAGCACTTCTTTTCTCCACAGTCTTCCATACTCTGGCAGAGCATTTAACCTGACCGGCTTATGTTCTGGGACCTATTCAGCAATTCCCCACTACTACACCTTGGTCTTGCTCCCACTCTACAATTCTTTGACAGTAAGGGGACCTCAAATCTGTCCAGCTATATGCAGAAGATAAGATGGTACCAGAAGGTGAGCATGCTCTTTCTCAGGTAGTGATGACCAGGCAAATTACAAAAGATCCAAGAGAATTAGAGGAGGATGATATCACCACATTAGGCTGTTCCAGAAAGGAAAAGGGACAAGTATTCAGATTCAGCCTCTAGTTAAGTATCTGCCCCCCAGACAAATTGGGCTGGGATTGAAAACAATGAAAAGTGAATTCTCCAACAAAGGAGAAAGCTAAGGCAGCCTTGATATCCAATCCCTAGAGGTGAACTTCCAATTAAAAAGAAAGGAGTCAGAAAAGTGAGGAATGGGAAGTCAGGGGGAAAATAAAATGCTAAAAATCACAAAAGATCTTCAGGAGGAAAAAAATTTTTTTCATTTAAAAGTCTAACACACAAAAAGGTAAAGCAATAGGAAAGTCACTAAAATCAGAAGGGAATGTGGATATCAAGTACAAATATCTCTAAAAGAAATGAAACCAAAAAAGCATGTAAACTGCCATAACAGGATGCTCCAAAATAATTCAAGACACAACCAGAATATTTAAGGGACCTAAAAACAAAGCTAATAGCAGAATTTATGACCTTCCACAAAAGAAATAATATAAATGGAAAAAAAAATTTGAATCCAAAGTAGTAAGTCTCTACAAATAACCAAAAAAAGAACTAGGAATATGAACATTTGGAAAAAACGCAAAATGCAATACTTTTTTTAACCACATTATCTTTGTATAAGCAAAATGCTTTTCTTATCAGACAAAAAGTGAAGACAACTTAAGTATCACAGGCCTCCCAGAAGAACATGACAAGTCAAAAAAATCTTTGAATCATAATGTAAGAATATTGAAAACAGCCAAGAATTTCTTACTAGAGAAAAAAAATCCCAATTGCAAGTAGATCCAGATTAACTCCAGAAAAACAAAACAAACCACTCTGCTTCAAAGGCAAAAAGCAGTGTTAAACCTAACAATTCCAATGATACACATCAACTTCTGCAACTGACTAGGACAAAGACCTTCAAATATAAAAAGTAAAGGAAATGTAAGACAAGACTCTTCTGCTCCAATCAGGAATAGAATATCTGAAAAACAAAAAAGCTCAAATGCAATCCAAATTACATACACTGCTAACCTGAGTCTACTTATCAAAGATAAAAGAATATGAGAAATGTTTTAAGAATTCATAACAAAAAATGTAGGTATGAGTAGCAGATTATTTGACTTACAAATTCCTCAAAGTGAAACACAAGATAAATAGAACTATGACATAAATTATATCGTCTACATAAAGTAAAAAAAAATTAAAGGATTATTAAGAGATTTCTTTTTTTAAAGTATTCAAGGGACATAAAGAAGAAAGTATAAGTTAAAGAAAAAAAGAAGAGATGGTGAAAGAACAGGCCTGAGACACCATAAATCTAAACAAAGACCCCCCCCCTTTTCCAAGTGAATCAATGTATTTCATGTGATTAAACTGAAGAATGGGAAAATGCATTGAGAGTAATATTTGTCGTACACTAATCAAGTCAATGGTAAACAATCAAGGGAAACTCCTGTAGTTCCTCAGTAAGAAGTTATTGTAAAATGAGTGAGGCAGTAAAGGGAGGGATCAAATTAGGAAGTGGTATATATTAACTTAGCAGTGGATAGGGGTCCCACTGAAGAACAATTTCCATGGAAGAGGATTTTCTGTATTAAAGGATGGAGATCTTACCATTCTAGAGGGATTTAATGCTCAAGGAGACCACTTCCTCTGACTGTCATCCCTCCATGGAAGATACCCTGTTTCCAAGCAACAGAAAATTAAATCTACTAAGTAACCAGAAGAGTTGGAAAGTATGGGCATTGAGAATAAATTCTATGGCAATGAGGGGAAATGATCGTAGATTAAAATTGAACTGCACAATTTGGGCAACAGAAAAATGTCTTCCATGGGGAAATGCTTCTATCCTTGTGATATCACAAAGGAACCAATTCTTGTAAAAGTAAGAAAAAAGGTAGAATAGGAAAAAAGGTAAGACCTACAAAGCAAAACATGGCATGTTAGATGCTTCATTTCCATAATGAGCACAGAGAATAAAAAGTTCACAAACCAAAAAATAAAAAAGTATAGAAAAGATGGAAGAGAATTATGAAGAGAATAAGAAATATTTTAAGAAAAAGTCACAGAAAACAAAAAAACAAAAGAGTTGAAGCGGGAAAAGGGGAGGTTTTTAATTAACACTTAACAGTGGGAAGAGGAAAAATTGAATAACAAAAAAAAAATCTATCAGTGCTTTACAGGTGAGTTTATCCAATTCCTATTTATGGTAGACTAATTGCAGATTTATCCTAATATTTCTCCCCTTTTTTCTCTCCATGAATTAGATGTGCTCAACACTAGTGCTCTAAATGAGATTTCTTACTCTTCTCAAAGTCATCCCCATCACACATTCAAAAGTTGAATTTAATCTGAATCCCTAGCCCCTTCCTTAATTCTACTTCTTTTTCTCCCATTTCATGCTCCCCTCTTAATTTGTCTAACCAAAAAATCTTTTAAATGGCTATGTGTGCAACTGACCTTTGGTCACTTCAGTCACAAGTGAAGTTCACGTGTAGGTTACTCTCTTCTCTACATCCTTTCTATCTGTAGTCTTCTCTCACACAATGGGATAGTTTCATCCCTTATTTCCCCTCTCCTTTTTCTTTAAGACCATCAAAATGCTCATCCTAATGTCTTATCATACCATCTGCAACCCTTTAAGACATTAAGAGTCTGAGAGGATATTTTGTTTATATCCTAAAAGGGGGGAGGGAAAGATTTCATTGAATAGTTTTAATTGCTCAAATGCATATATATACCTTTCTATGTTTCTCTTGAATCTTATGTTTGTATTTCCAAGTATCTACTCAGCTCCAGTCTTTTCACCAGATATGTGGATATCCTTCATTTCATTAAAGATCCATTTTCCCCCTTTGGTAGAATTGTACTGTTTTTGGAATGGGGAAGAGACTTAAGGCAAATTGGTGATTGGAAAATTCTAGTTCAGGAGAAAGCAAACAATAGCAAGAGAGCCAAATCCAACCTATAGTTAATGATGGTTTTTACATTTTCAAATATGTTAAAATTTTATCTAAAAATTAAAAACATTCTTAGCTTTCATGAGGTAGGGAATGGGCTATATTGGGCAAAAAGTGATGATGGTAGTGGTATGAGGGAGGGTTCAGATTTAAGAGATATTGAGGTAGAAATAATCAACAACTGATTAGATTATGTGAAGAGATGAATCTGTGTGTGACTTAAATAATGGTGGTGTTCTTAATAGAAAAAAAGGCATTTGAGAGCAGAACAGATTTGGGGGAAATGATGAATTGTTTTGGTCACACTGATTTTGATATGCTCTCCAATTTCAAATGTCTAACAATGTATGCCTGAGCTTGGGAGATAAGGGTAAGATGCACGTTCTATGAGAGTCATCAGCATTGAAGTTAAGCTTATGGCAGATGAGATTGTTATTAAGAGCACAGGACCCAGAACAGAGCCTTAGTTACACCCATAGTTAGGGGATAAGGTTATGGATGATGATGGTAGATGTTGAACTAGAAGGAACCTTAGATGTCAAAAGTCCAACTGTCTCATTTTTTAGGTAAGGAAACTCAGGTACAGAGAAGGTTAAGTAATTAGTTAAGGGTCACTGAGTTGGTGTATAAAATATAGTTCAAACTCCAATATTCCTGACTCCAAGTCCAGCAATCTAATGACAACGTAACAGTGCCTGATATTAGCAAAAGGAATATCAAGAGAACTGATACAAAAACCCAGGAGAGTACTGAAGAGAAGGGAAAGTGCCAAATTCTACAGTGGATTTAGGATGACTAAAAAACGTATTAAATTTGGAAATTGAGATCATTGCTAACTTTGGAGAGAATCATTTCAGTTGAGTGGCAAGGTTGTAAATCAAAGAACAAGAGGATATTAAGCAGAAGCGACAGATTTTCCTGGTATTTCTGATGAAAAAAGCAGATAGCAGGAAGGAAGAATAGGGTCCAGAGGATTTACTAAGAATAGAGGTAAAAATGTGTCACATTTGTAGGCATCAGGGAAAGAATTTATGAGAACAGATGGAAAATAAAGGAAAGAAGGCTACCTGATGGAGAGAAGATTGGGGAGGTTAGGATCAATGATGCATATACAGATGCTGCTAGGTGGCTTAGTGGGATAGAGCATGAGACTTGCAGTCAGGAGGGCCCAAGTTCAAATCAGGCCTCAGGCACTTCCTGTGTGATTTTGGGAAAAATCACTTAACACCAATTGCCTAGCCCTTGCAGCTCTTTGGTCTTAGAATTGATACTAGGACAGAAAGAAGGTAAGGGTTAAAAAAAGTGCACGTAGTCTTGGTGAGACAGGCAATCTATGAAAGACTGGAATGAAGTGATGGGGGCGGGGGGGAGAGACAGAAAAAGAACTTACTGATTTTCTTCTTGGTAATGAGATGAGGTGAGGAAGGTTGAAGAATGAGATTTTGAAAAGGAGCAGCAGTGACTGAGTGGGGATAGAAAAACAATTAGGGAGAAATAAAAGGATTGTTTTCCTGCACTGAAGTCCTAGCCAAAATTAGTTAACAAGTTTGTAGTGAACCCAATTAGCTCTATTCTTATGTAGGTAAAATATAAGCCTTAAATCAAACTTAAAATAGCATTTCTGGGTTCTAGGGTTTTATATATGTAGTTTGTAGATGTAGTTTATATATCCCACTACACTGACAGGCATTTCTTTATGCACATCCAGTAGAGTAAGGCTTAAAGTATCTATTCTTATCAATATTAGTTTGACTGACTGAAAATTTGAATCTTTTAGAAATTTCAATATGTATGGTATATACAATTAAAAGTCAATAAATGAGGGGGCAGCTGGGTAGCTCAGTGGATTGAGAGCCAGGCCTAGAGACGGAAGGTCCTAGGTTCAAATCTGGCCACAGACACTTCCCAGCTGTGTGACCCTGGGCAAGTCACTTGACCCCCATTGCCTACCCTTACCACTCTTCTGCCTTGGAGCCAATACACGGTATTGACTCCAAGACGGAAGGTAAGGGTTTTAAAAAAAAAAAAGTCAATAAATGAAAGACTCCTATTTATCAGGAATTTTTACAGAGACTATAAAAGGCAAACAATTATAATTATTGTATATGAAAGTGAATCCATTTTACTTCAGACTTAATATGTATTCAATAAACTGTCAAATATTTAATCTGATCCACAATTTAACTAATCCGGACAATGAACCATAAAATGAGTTTTTATATTTTGTGGTTACTTTACAAAACTTTGGTTCAGCTTATAATTCAGGTGCTGGGCGAGGAAACATTCTTTAGTCCATACAGATCCAAATGTTATATCAAGTTGGAAGACAGTGGGAAATAAAACATGGTTCTGACAGTCAGATTTCTGAACATTTTTCCAGAAGCAGGACATGTTCCCAGAACAGATAATTGTGTTTGTTTAAACACAGAATTAAGAGTAGCTCTAATTACTCCAGCCCTCTCTACACCTCACTGGCAGGTCTAGAAAAAGAAGTATATAATGTACAAGCCATAGATAAGGGTAGTATTTAAAGTGATTACAAGAGTTACAACTTAGTAAAATAATTCAATTAGGTTTATGTGAATAAGCATGATGAACAAAGAAACAGTTAAATTACGGGTGGGTTTAATTTGTCAGAAAAATCACTTAAATGATATTCTTTGTTCCCCAAATACCAGATAAATTTCGTGTTAAAAAAAATTCAAACTATAATGAATTTCTAGCATTCATCTAAGGTGGAGAAAGTAAATGAAAATCCAATAAAGTCTGAAGTCAAGAAATATAAGCAGCAGGAATCATAAAAAATTAGGACTAGTGACACTGAATTCTTTATTTAAAACAGATTAAACAGACATTACCTCTCCTTAGCTCTTCTATTTTTTGTGAGAAATTCAAACAAATTTTGTCTTAATTCTTGGAAACAGGTGTTTAAAATTTATATCAGCAACAAGTTGTAATAAAAATGTACATGAACAGTGACAATCTGCTTCCAAATACCTTCACTGATTCCATTATCTTTGGTGTGGTTTGGGAGCAATTATGCAGCCACTGGGTCCCTATTTTAGAATATGAAGAATACATGCCCAATATAGGCATCTAACCTTTGGAAATATTTTGTTGTAGATATAAAAAACCCAGAGAATTACTGATGAAGTGTTCTAGTTATTCTTTGTGCCAAATATTGATCTATGCAAGAAAATGGAAGACATTTCTCCCCAAATAAATTTATATCATACTTAAGACCTCAGTCTTTTCTTCTAGGAGAAAAAAAAGTAGCTTTCCATACTCTTTGACATATTATAAAAAATTCTTTATAGTGCAAAAATTAGATCCTTATAGAACAGTGCCCAAAACTTTTTCTTTTCTGGAAAGGTGAATGTAAACTCACCTTTTATCATCTAATAATATCTATTTGTAATATTTGAAATGATTTTTCAAAGGGCACCATGCTCATGATTTAAGCATGCATAAATAATGTACAATCTGAAAGTAGCACTAGCTAAGTATTTGGCAGTCTAGAAGAATGTTCAAAAAATATATATGCTAAATAAGAAATTATTATTTCTATAAGCTTGTGCAACAAATAGTGCCTTTTATCTTGGAATAAATGTGGAAGAGGAGGAAAGCACATTCTTTAACATTATATACATTTTCTTGGTATTCTGGTTACAGCATCTGGATGTGTTTCCAAATAATGGGCAATTAAATTACTAACATCAGTAGCTATTATTTTCCACCAAAAAACAATCAATTATTTAGCCCTAGTTTAGGACAGTTATGTAAGTAAACCAGTTCATTTCATAATGAGAGTAAATACAAAATATTTGTGAAGCCAACTTGTCAACAACCAAATTTCCAAATAAAATGTAAAGATTAATGTTTTTGTTCTTTACATATTTTTTAATTCTAGGGAATAAAATTCTAAACCAGATAGCAACATGCTATTAATGGGTGGCTGACCTGACTATTCTTTTACTATTTTATCACATTCTTTAAATCATAGTTTTCATTTGTGACTGGGTCATTTAAAACTTTTTTTCCATTTACACTTTAAACCATTTCATGGTGACTATAATTGGAGAAGTATATCTAAACATTGCTTATATCAAAAGGCTACTATGAGCTCATAAATTACCCTTCAATCTACAATATGGCAAGGTTAAGTCCTTTGGTGAATAATTTTCACAATACCTCTAATACAGAAGGAAGAATCCAGTATAATGGAAAGATTCTTGGAGAAATAATTGGTCGTCACCCAGTACTATAAAGCAGTCAGATAAAATATGAAAATACATAATTTAACTAATTTACAGCTGCAAAATTTTATATATTTTATATTAAAAGTAGTTAAAAACTAAATTATAGTAGCTCAAAGCATTAAAAATAATTGGCTCTGAACAGGCCAACTAGTTGAAGTATTATAAAGATCATTAAGAACTTGTGTACATCTAGCTTCACCATACAGTTTTAGTTGTTAAATAAGATCTAAAGCAAACTTTTAATAGAAAAAGTGAGAGTTGCAAACTAACAGTGTTGTTAAATTAATAATAGCCTTAATTTGGTGGCCATATATTTTTTAAATCCAACACTTCTACAGCAAAAATATGAGGTCTACCCACCCCTGAGTTCAGCAATTACACTTTTTAAAAGTGTATGGTTTTATGCAATTAACAGTATGTACAATGCTACAAAATGTCATTACTATACACAGATTAAAAACAGTATTTAGAATACCATTTGCCAATTCTAGATTTAGGTTTTTTTTGATAAACATTTCAATACTTTTAGCCAATTACCTTTTTTTCTTAAAGTCCAAATTAAAGCAAGTATTCACGATAGGATTTATTTTTTCAGAGCGCAACTATAAGGCATTAGTAAAAACATTGTAGTAGAAACTGATTTTGCATAAGTGTTAAAGGTAGTTTATAAAATACATCAAGTGCTTTCTTAAAAGAGAATCTAGTTGCAATATCATTAAGTTACATATTGGTGACAGTAACTGAATCTATCTTTCAACACTTTTTTCTTTTTTTTAGAAAAGTCACCTAAATGCAAAGGCTTCTGAAGAACCACCACAAAAAAAGGAAAAACTAGAGCTGTGTGAGACAGACAAGAAAATATATCATCTTATACTCTAGCTGTTTAAACTTAAATAAAAATGTCCACACTTTTTTGTCAAAACATTACGCCTCTGTCAAAAATGTATTTCTTTCTTTATAGTACAGGATTAAAAGACAAGGTGATGCTTACAGATAAAGAAAATTTACAAGAAAATATTTTGACAAAGTTTTTCAATTAAAATATTGCAACATTCAAACTCGACTTACAATATAACAAAAGAAATGAGACCGCAAACAAAATGGTTTATGGATTCTTCAACATATAAATTAAATGAAATATTGTGAAGGCAGCAGGGCTCATGCTGATGGCTAGCAGGAAGTAAGAGAATGTAATCTACTTGGAAAAACCTTTTAATATACAAATTATAAGCCCAATCATGGACTGCAGCAATTCAGTGATCGCTGCCACTTTTTCTTACTTCCAAAATAAAGCCTTGATTAAACCATTCATACCCTATATTACTCATACCTTTACTTCAGAGATTGAGTAACTATATACAACAAATGTATTTATTTTCACCATAGGGATAACATATTGTACCTCTCTGCCAATGTTACTTGAAAACCTTTCATGTCAAAACAATTTGACAGCATATAAACAATTCAATAAATATGCAATGATCTTTCATTACAGTCCTTTACAGACACGCATGTTAATTCATGCTGCTAACCTTAGGATCACAGTGCATAGAATCCAAATATAAATGGTTGGGGTGACTTTCAAAGTTATGATGGATCCTTCACTTTACTTATAATCCCATTATAACTGATAAAGCTCATTTCATAGGCCCTTTTCATGCATTTATCATTTGGTGGCAGGAGTAAAACCTTTCCTGTTAATGATGTCCATTGCCAGCAATGAACGTCTCAAAACTGCCAAGAAGTCATTGTTATTGCACAATACATGGAGGCCCTGGACATTTTCCAAAAGCTTTAAAAAATAAAAATAAAAAAAATGGAATTATTTTGACATTTCCTGACACCTGCATTAATACTGTATGTCTAATAAAGCATGTCAGTTGCCTGGACTGAACCAGCGATCAACACGTGCCCAGAATGCACACGAGTAAAAATGCAGAAAAAAGGAAGTAGTCTTCATTGCCTATATAGGTCACTTCCAGTCAAAAGTTAAAGTTCAAAGACTGAATGATCAAAGTGCTCATTTTCTCAGTAGGGCTATCTTCTGCTTAGGAGGTCCATAATGGTGGCATCAACATGTATCATCTTAAAGGGAAAAAAAGGAGAATAATATATTAAAAAAGCATGCATAAAATATTTACAAAATATTCAGGAATAGAAACCAATTCATGAAACGAAAATACATTTTTTAAAAAATCTTGTGGCCTTACTTTGACCTTGCTTTTCTAATCAATATTGATTTTGCAACAATCTTTAGTTTAAGTCTTAATTATATTAATTTGACAAAATCAAACAATTGTTTTGTCATTTGAAAAATGATAGCATATGCCTGACCAATCTGGTTTACTATCAATATTCACTCTAAATAATAAGGTAAAGATTAAAAATCTAAATGTGTTCCTTTTCTATTCACATACACAAATACGTATATGCACAGAATAAGAAAAACCATAAATTTGCCAAACTATTAAAGAAAAAAATACAATTGTCCAAATTCAAAAATGTATTAACCTCTTTAGAAAGGTCTCTCAATGCATAATTTCAAAAGGGCCTGTTTCATCAAAAATTGTATAAGAGGTAGGGAACTGTGGGTGAGGAATATTAATTATACTATTAAGATTCCATTATTAGGGCAGCTAGGTTGTATAATGGATCTAGAGCAGTAGGCCTGGAGTCAAGAGGATCTGGGTTCGAATTTCGCGCCAGAGACTTTGTAGCTATGTGTAACCCTGGACAAGTCACTTAACCCCAATTGTTTAGTGCTAACTGCTCTTCTGCCTTGAAATCAATACTTAGTTATTGACTCTAAGACAAAAGGAAATGGATTAAAAAAAAAAAGACTTGGTTGTTGTACTATTTGGTTTTGCCAAACTGCTTTCCTCCTACTTTTAAAAAAGCCTTTGTTACAAGAAGAAATGAAAGCAATGTAAAAAACAAAAGCTCAGTAAAAAGATAAAAATTAAGGGGAAAAAGTTTGTGCTAAGTTTATCACAATAAAAATACTTCAGGAAGCAAATCCATGACCATTATCAGCATTATAGGCGAGTACTGTACAGAATTTGACATGCCTTTTTTCATTCAGAACCAGCTGATGTTATGGTGGATAGAGTGTTGGGCCTGAAATCAGGAAGACATGAGTTCAAATTTAGCCTCAGATGCTTATTAACTGTGTGACCCCCGGCAAGTTATTTTAACTTCTGCCTCAGTTTCCTCAACTATAAAATGAGGATTTAAAATAGATATATACTTCATATAGTTGTCAAGGATGAAATGAATATTATTTTTAAGAAGTGCTTACCACCATGCCTAAGAATACTTATTCTCTTCCCCTTCCTCTACATGAAGCAAATCATTCTTTCAGGCATTAATAAGGTACAATCACACAAATTATTTGTAGTTACTTAAGAAACTAAATAAAAAATGAAAATATTTAATTTCTTTGACAAAGTAAATTACATCAAAAGATTATTTTAGTATATAGTAGTATATTATTTATAATTATATCATTTCATATATAGTTCTTTTTAAATTCTCTATTATTTATTATCATGGAATGTCAAGCAAAGCAGTTTACCTTTAAAATTTGGGGCTTTTCCATTCTGTAGATACTATTCTGTGGTCTACTGAGCCTATTTTTAAAATTAACTTTAAGAGATAACTAACCAGCTGACTTACTCCATTAATTCAACAAATAACTACTGAGAAACTTGACATGTATACAAATGGTTAGTTATGTAATGTAAACAAAAAAATTCTTAAGAGTTCAGAGAAATCTCTTCTGCTACCTACTAGAAAAAAAATTATAAAATGGCATCCCACCAAAGAAATTCATAGAACTCAAGGGTACAATTGTAAAACTACTGTCCCAAACATATAATCTGACGCCACCAGCTCATAACTGAACGACCCAGAAAAAAGATTAAAAAAAAAAATTAGCATGACTTTACCAAGAACAGATAACATTAAGCAAGGCCAGGAAAACATTATGTATCTACTAAAGATGTACAAGAACAATAACACAACAATAAAAAATTAATTCTGTATAATTGTATGATTAAGTCTGGTCTTGAAGTGGAAAAAAAATACACTTTCCTTTGCAGAGATCAGGTACTATTTTGAGTATATATAATGTTCTACTTGGCTACTTAATTAATTTTGCAGAGCTACTCCCCCCTGCTCCCTTACCCCATCCTTTAACAATTTTTTACTTTTAAAAAATAAAAAGGTGCATTTCTCAGGAAGTTTCAGTGTAGAAATACATCTAGAAATAAAGGAAATATAAAACAAAAGATCAATTTTAAAAAATCTTTTTTAAAAATCCAGGTTGTGCTAGACTAACTTATGTTTAGATACATTTTACCTAGATTTGAGCAAAGCAGCTGGAAAAGTCTCCTAGCATTCTTCTAAAAAACACAGTGGTCCCTATTGCTTCCAGAATCAAATATAAAATCCTTCTGGTTTGGCTTTTCAGGCCATTCCATAACCTGGTCGGTGTCTCTGTCTGTCTCTGGCTCTGTCTCTCTTTCCTCCTTTCTTCTCCCCCACCCCTTGTCTGTCTGTCTGTCTGTCTATCCTCTCTCTGTGATTCTGGCCTCCTTTCTGTTCCCTGCATGCAATATTTCATCAGGTGAAAATACAACTCTGTATATTCCTTTATTTTCTCTAAAACCTTTACCTTCTGTTTAGAATCAATATGGCAGAAGAGTGGTGAGGACTAGGCAATGGGAGTTAAGTGACTTGCCCTGCTAGGAAATATGTAAGGCCATATTTGAACCCAGGATCTCCCATCTCTAGGCCTGGCTTTCAATCTACTGAGCCACCCAGCTGTTCCAGGTCTATGCATTTTCATTGGCTCTACCTTCCATGCTGGGCATCCTTCAAGTCCAGGTAAAATTCGTTCTTCCCTCTGAGATTATCTCCAATTTATCCTATTCTTTGTTTGACAAAGTTGTTTGCGCATTCTGCATCCCTACTCCCCAACACCCCAATTACATTGCAAACTCACTGAGGGAAGAGACCATTTTTGCCTGACTTTGTATCTCTAGTGCTAAACAGGATGATTTCTCCTCCTCTAGACTTAAGTATATTCAAACTATCAAACTATTCCACAGGTCCATCATACCCACAGGTTTAGCTAGCTGGTGCAATAGATAAAGAGAGTGCTGGGCCTGGAGTCAGGAAGACTCATCTTCCCAAGTTCAAATCTAGATTCAGACACTAGCTGTGTGCTCATCGAAGTCACTTAACAATGTTTGCTTCAGTTTCCTCATCTTTCTTGAGAAAACCCCCCAAGTAGGTCATGAAGACTCTGATATGACTGCAAAACAACTGAACACACCTACTGTTGCCCTGCTTCAGTTTCACATCCCATCTAGTTATTTAATCTTCCTCCCTGCTCCCAATTGCCCCCACTCCCACAATCCAAAGCACATCAAGAGCAAAACTCTCCTTTCTGGTTGCCATCCTATATTCATACTGTCTATCCTAAAGTAAGTTTCTAGAGAAGGGGGGCTATTTCTTTAAAAAGAAAAAAAAACTTTCTATCCCTGGTGCTTATTATAATACTTTGCACACAGTAATCCCTTAATAAATGCTTTATGATTTGTTCATCTTAGTTATGGACAAACAGGGCAATTTTGTTTCTACTTTGTTAAACAATACACATTTAAAAATTTAACATTATTAGTATACAAATAACTATAAAACAATAATAAAATTTAAAATTAGTAAGGTAAAAAAGACTCATTACTTTAAGACTAGCAGGGTCAAGAAAATACTGGCATGCCAACATATTTGGATTTCAGCAAGACATTTATAAAGCTTCTTATGACACTGTTTTGAAAAGTAGAGATAAATGAACTGGATAATTCAATGAGACAAGTTTGGAACTAGATGACCAAAAGATATAATGAGTGCTGATTAATGGATTTATGTCTATTTGGCAAGAGGGTCTCTTTAGGCATGTTACAAGGCCCTGTTTTCCTCAGTATTTTTTAAAACAGTAATCTGAAGGCACTGATGACATGCTTATCAGATCTGAAAAATGACATAAAGCTGAAATGGTTTAGGTAATACATGACAGTTTGACAGAATCAGTAACCAAAAGATGAACTGCCTAGAATGATGGGCTAAACAATGAAAGCTAGTATAGGCATAAAAATTAAGTCCTATACTTGGGTTTCAAAAAATTGCACTAAGGATGAAGAAAATATACCTAAAAAAGGTTGTATGAAAAAAAAAAATCTAGGGATCAAAGCAGTAGTTTTTTCTGCCTTAAGAAAACCATAACATCCAGAGTATTCTACAGTTAAGTACAGTATACTTAAATTATTATGGCAATCACACTATACTATGCTTTAGTCAGACCACATCTGGCACTCCATATTTAATAAGAGATATTAACAATTTGGAGCACAGAGAGCAATGTATTATAGCTTTAAAAAATCTACTAGACAGAATCATGGCTGTTTAGCCTAAAGAGAAGATTTCTGAAAGGTGTTTGTCTCTGGAGGAAATAACTAGTATCAATGGATAGAAGTTATAGGAAGACAGATTTGGGGTTCAAAATAAGAAAGAACTTACTAATGATCATAGCTGTACAGAGGTCATATTCATTGTGTTAAAAGAATAAATTTTTTGCCACTGAAAATTTTCAGGACACTGGACAAATTCTTCTCAGGGATGTTAGAACTGAATTACAGCTTACGTGACTGACGAATGACCAACAGCAAAGTCCTATCTCAAATGCTGAGATTCTCCTTTTGAGGCAGACATGTAATGTTAAAGAATCTTGAGACTAGCCTGAGGTGCTACCTGGGATAGGCAGGCTCCATGAAACTATATCATCTCTCAAAAAAACAAAAGATGAAAGTTATCTTAATGATGTCATTAGTTCTTTTTCCTTCAAAGTGAATGGTGACCACTGTCCAACTAAGAGACAGTCTAATGTAATGTGAAATAAAGCTGTGAAGGACAGTGGAATGGACATGAAGGTCCCCTGGGAAAGTTTTTTTCAATGTACTGGCAGAGAAAACCTCAGAGGTCTTATCTTGGTACCATTTCTCTTATCCCTTAGAAACTATTCTACAAAATGGAGATAACGACTGAACCACTTACCTCACATGGCTGGGAAGAAAATACTTTGTAAACCTTATGGTATGATGTAAATATGAATACATTATTACTTCTAACAAAATTATGATTCATTCATCTAAGCACACCCACTGGGCAAAAAGTTTCCAATCAGTTTATTAAATGTTTAATAAAACAGTTGTGTCACTAGATTGGTACAATACAAGTATTGGATTGCAAATAGATTATCATATATTAGATAAAAATAAGTTTCTATAAGTAAATGAGACAGAAAAAAACTCAAAACATTAACACAATTCTAACAACCTGAAAAAAGAAAAAAATTACAAAATGCCTAGGAGTTATGAACATTAGAGATATTTTGGACATTTACATGCATAAGGTACTACTCCCAAGCATCACTCTTGAGGGAAGCAGTAGAATAAAGAAAACATGTATTTTAAAAGTTAACTTAAATTTATTTCCTACCAAAAAATCTACTCTAGACCAAATGAATACACACAACATAAACTTATACTAAAAAGAAATTCATGTTGTTTATAAAAGCAAATGTTTTCTCACCAACATTATTTCTAATATAAATTGAAAATCTACAAAAGGATCTCTTCTATTTCTATACACTATTTTATACATAATAAATACAAAAACATTATTTTATTTGTTCATAAAAACTAGCATTTACATGACATTAAAATTTTTAAAGAGTTTCATAAATATTATCTCATTTGAGTATCACACCTCTGGGAGGTAGGTGCTATTATCATTCCCATCCCTATTTTGGAGAAGAGGAAACTGGGATAGCTAGAGATTAAGTGACTTGCCCACGGTCACATAGGGTCAGCTAGATATGAACCTAGGTCTTCCTGAATCTAAGTCCAGTGCTCTATGTACTACTCCAACTTAGTTTCTTTGGATGATAGTTTTCCATTTTTGTTCACCGATTGGAACCCAGTCTTTTGCTGTCAACATTCAAAAAGGAATTTTGAAATGGCTAAAAGAATTGCTTAAGATCATGAAACAAGGATTTCAAACCATAAGTCCCCTCCCACTAACTTAACCATATAATATAATTCTTCTTCTTGAAATGTTTGGGGGGGGGGGCGTGTTTCAAATTGAATGCTTACCATGATACCACCACTTTGTTTTCTTTGGATTCTTGTTACATGTTCTTACATAGAAAGAATTATCTGGTGGTCGCCTCTGAAACCAAAAAGTTTAAATGGATAAAATAAATAGCTAAAAAAAAAAAGGTAAAATATTCTGAAAATCCTTAATTATGTAAAACCTGCATACATTGTTTAGAGAATGGACATGAACTCAATATGCATCTATATTATCATATTAAGGACATAGCAAAAAACAAAACAGAACATTTTGAGTTTTAGGAAATATTACTGGTAACTAAATTATTTAAATGTTACATATGTTTGTTGGGGAGAGAGAGGAAACAGACTCCCTAGAGAAGAACCAATATGGAAGGGAGAATGTGTACAGATTTCATCATGTACACATGCACACATGCACACACACACATTTTAATTTATGAAGGAAGAAATTTAAGATGGCAGTAACAATTCCTTATGGTTCATTTGTAAAGAATTGATTTCAATTTTACTTTCTTTTTAAATACAATTAATGCTTTTAAAACTACAACTTAGTAAAGACTTGTGGGATGTTAATTTTTTATTTTTAAAAATTTACTTGCCTAAATACATCTAAACTAAAATGAATTCTATTTCTAACACCAACCCTATCACCCCCCAAATTTGGGAAATTTGAGAACCACTTAAATCATTGTGGTACTACAGTGTAGAAGTTATTAAGTACATATCATAAGACACCATAGCTTCCATATTGTGTCACTTAATGGGAAGTAGCTAATGGTAAAGAATAAAAGAAAAACATAACCTATGCCAGGATTGCTACATTAAAAAACAAACCAGCAAACAAAAAATCCTCCAATGGCAAAAACAAAAAAACAAAACAAAACAAAAAACCTCCTCTTTGCTCCCAGGATTTGAGGGGAATTAGCAAAGCCAAAAATGTTACAAGAGAAATAATGAATCTAAGAGCAACTAAGGAAGAAATGAACATGAAAAATTTAATAGTGGCCAGAAGAATTATGTCTAAGCTCAAAATCAAGGCAAAATAAAGTTCTGGGAAATGGCATTTATATGCAATGATGAGAGTTTAGGAGAGGGTACCTCCTCTTCTCCTTCCTTTCATAGTTAACTACCTCAAACCTTTAGTTTAATTACTGAATATTAATATATTCTCCCCCCAATAATTTTATGTAAGAAACTACATATTTAGACATATGACCAAATAAATTTCTCTAAGCTAATAAGGGAATTACATATATGTGTATATACATACATGTGTATATGTATGCATGTATACATATATTTTAAGCAACAGGAATGAGAATCTCTCCTTGTGTATTATACAAGGGTTAAAGATGACAGCTCTGTATAGGTAAAGAAATGGGAAAACAAACCTTGGGGGCATAGCATAGTTTGATACTTATGACAAGTAATTCTGAAGGACAGAAATGTGAATACGCAGAAATATGTATTTTTAAAATATGACTTTGAAAATTAGGAAACTAAAGGTTAAAAACACTTGCTAGATAATACACAATTGACTAAGGAATTGGCTATCATTCAAGATTAATTTTAGAAAAAAACAAGAACGAAACTAGGAACTTGTAAATATTTCAGAATGAAATCAATTCCCTCCATCAAAGTTGTTCTTTAAGTCAATACAGTTTTATAGAAAATTACTTTGAATAAATATAACTACCTTTTATGGATCAACATTTTGATCAGTTATGGTAATTATTCTATAATCTACATTTCCTAGACTTGGAAAAGATGTATTTAGCCTTCTTGCAATGATTTGGCCATTAGGAACATCCATTATGTACAGAACCTGGGCATATACCAATTTTGCCTAATCTAGTTTTTCCTCTTTCTTCCTTCTTTCAACTCTCGTTTATTGTGGATTCTTGGTCTAATCAGTTCTCCTTCCTGCTACTCCCTTCACTCCCCAACTCTTTCTAATTTGAATACTTTAAATTTGCTAAAGAAGGAGATAGAAATCAGAAAATAAATCTTCCTCATAATTCTGTATTAAAATTAAAGTAAATAAGGTTTTGAGCTAAAAGCTTAGTGTGCCTACTAAGGAGCAAAGTACTTTAAGTCCTGGAACTAGGTATTTGAATGCCCATAAGCCTTTTTTGCTTTTACTTGGTTTGGGATCCCAATCCAGAAGTCTGATTATGTCAGAAATCTGATCTCTAACTAAGATGGATGTTAATGAATTCAACTAGCTTTCCATGCCAGAGCATGAAAGTTATTTTGTTTTGTCTAGTTTTTTTTACACAAAATAAGCTTATTAAGTATATATCTTAATTGAAAAGATTAATTTTGGTGAGAGTATCAAATGAAGTCAATTGGAATGCTAACGAAGACAATAAGGTTCAGGGGAAAATGGATGAGTTAAACACTGTTTTCTAGTTTTTCATGGCAATGATGATCTAGTCTAATCTGAGTTCTGAATAGTTAACCAACATCCCTGACTGAAGTACCTTCAGCACTTCTAAGCCAATGTTATCAATTGCCTATTGGATATTTCTAATGAGGTGTCCCATAGGCACATGCCTCAAAAATTCAACATATCTGAAACAGATTTCATTATCTTTTATCCAAAACCTACTCCTCTCACTAACCACTTTATTTATATTAAGGGCATATGATTATTCTTGCAGATGTACCTAAATTTAAAACCTGGGAGTCATCCTTGATTTTTCCTTCTACTTCATCCCTAAAATTGAACTGATGGCCATATCTTTTCAATTCTATCTTCTCAACATTTCTCCCATTCAGTTCTTTCTCTCTCTTTACATGGCCAACATTCTAAGTCAGGCCTTCATCATCTCAATCCTGAACTACTCCAACAGTCTTACCTTATTACAAGTTCTCCTTTTTCAATCTGTCATCCACACAGCTGCCAGTGATGCTTTGAGAGCAAAGGTCTTTCTATGTTACTTCTCTGCTCAAAAGTGGGGGCTCTTTATTGTCCCCTATTATAAAATATAAGTTCTGCTCTTTGGTCTTTAATGTTTTTCACAATCTGGTCCTTGCCTATCTTCCTAGGCTTGTTCTGTTACTCTCTCTTTCATGCAAACTCCATTTCTGCCATATTGACCTACTTGCTATACATGGCAATCTTCCAACTACATGATTATGTCACCCTGCATAGAATTCATCCCTTACTCTTAGAATTCCTGGTAGCTCAAGTACTCCTTATTACCAGAGACCTCTCCTAATCCATCTAGCTAATACTGTTACCCTAAATTACTTGTAAATCTTTCATATTTGTTTATATCTGTACATGTTTTATTCCTTCAAAACTATGCTAGCTCAGTAAGAACAGGGATTCTTGTCTTTGTCTTTGTATCCTCAGTGTCTAAAACATTTTAAGTGCTTAAAAATGCTAATTGTTCCACTTCTATCAACTTTTCTTCTATCCTCAAAGGTTCTATCTTGGCCTCTAAACTACCAATAAGTTCAGCTTCATATGACTTCAACTATAACCTTTACCTGGATGGCTCCAAAATTCCCTTTGCTCCAACCTTTTCCTCTAAGATTTGTCTTACATATTACTCACTAGATATGTCCAACTAAGTTTATATCCCAAAGCTCGGGTTCAACATGAGCAAAACCACACTGCTTTTCCTCAAACCTGTCCTTCCTATTGTCCCTGATTTCTGTGTTTAGCCAACTTGGCATAATCTGACTTTTATTTTCCTCTGTATACATTTCAGTATTTGCCAAATCCTTTCATTCTTGTTTCATTCTTGTCTCCTTCTTGTTTTCATGGTCATTTTCACCATTACCACCATTCAATACTTGTTCTAGTCCCTAGTCTTCTCACTTGGTACTATAGCAATAGCCTCCCAAACCAAATTCCTTACTGTTAAATCTCCTTCTCTCTACACAGTATCCTACCCACCTCCTTCTATGACATACAGCTCTGATTATGTCACTCCTCTACTCTTAAAAAATCTGTAATTCAGATCAAATGGCATTTATTAAGCACATCTGAGGAGCAAGGTACTGTTCTAGTGCTGGGGATATAAACACAAAACTTAAATGAATAGTCTCTACCCTCAAGAAGTTCAAACTCTACTGGTTTCTCCCTTTGCTCTGGCTCCAACTTACCTTTTCAGCTATTTCTCTCATTATGCCCCACACTTTGCATGTTTTATAGTCCCTTAACTAGATAATAAATCCATCTTGGCTTTTCCAAACTCTGTGCATATACCTAGAATGCTCTCTTTTCCTCACTCCCATTTATACTTTTTTAAATTCTTAAAGCCCAATTCAGATGTCTCATTTGTGGTGAAGTTTCCTTTGATCCTTGGGGGTAGGGACAAACCAAGTCCCTACAATTGTAAAGATTACTTTTGCTAGAAGGATCAAGGTCAAATTATTAACCTAGTAATTTAGTGAACGATAAGGATCCTTCCACCAAAAGTAATCTTTACAATTTTCATAGTGCTTGGTTTGTCCCTCCCCCAAGTACTTATGATTTCTATATGCCATTTCAGAAAATCACAGATATAAGTGCTGGAAGGGTTCTTTGTCCACAGAGTCCAATCCTCTCATTTTATAGATGTGGAAACAAGAGAAGTTAAATGATTTGCTGAAGCTAAACAGAGGTAGTAAAAGAGGTAATATTTGGGATTTCCAAATTCATTGCCATTTGTATACTGTACCATGTATACACATTGCCATCTCCCTTATTATATACTGTAAAGAAAGGACTACATACTATTTATTTTTTCCTCACTTTCAACATTTAGCATAGTACCTTGCACAGAGTAGACATTTTTTAAATTTGACTGCCCCAGATTTTAGAGCTCTGAGGGTAGCAGAAGAGAACAAAGAGTCAAAGATAATTCCAAATAGTCACCAAAACATTACTTTTCCTTTGAAATTTCACTTGATTTTCCTGTTCTCTTCTTAAGTCTCCATACTTAAGACTGTTCTCTCTTCAAATTATTTTGCCCACAATCTCCTTCTATATAAGCTGATTAATAAGTTATCAGCAGCAGTTTAATAACTTGACCTTGACCCAAAGACTGTCATTCAAATGGTCTCAAAATTATGTTTTAGCTACATATCCCACAACTTACTGGCTCTTGATAATTAGAATTACAAGGGACGTTAGAAATCAAGTAGTCTAACCAGTCTATTTTAGTGATGACTCAATACTTTCATTTTTTCCCCTGAGGATATGTTTTTGTACCTTCAAAACCCTATACTTTAAGGTAAATATAAAACTTTAACTACCACACCTCAGCATATGTTGATCTTTTCCTATGCGCAAGTTTCATATCTTACTCAAGATATAATTTCAATTACAAAACTCCTTAATTAAAAAGGAAGTTGGCAAGTGACAATCTGGGCAGGCTTGAAGGGAATTTAAAAGGATTTGAGCAGAAAGGCAAAGACACATAGATGGTAAAAAAGTAAGGTACAAAAGGTAAAAAAAGATAGCAAGGTAAGGAAAAGAAAACTGAATGGCTTAAGGGGTGTCAAGGAAAATGAGAATTCTACAGTTAAGACACTCATACAAGCAAATGACTATAGCGGTTGTTTTGGAGGAACTACTAGCAAGAATATAGGCTGAAGAACTCTCAGTATATATAGAGTATAGGTAGAATTTTGCAGTAACATACATAAAAATGTGACATTTGTATTATTTCACACCTAACCTGGCTCAAAATGCAAGCTAGTCCCCTCTAAGAGCTAAAGTAAAAGAGTGAATGAGATATTCCCTTTAAAAAAGGGGGAAGATATGGAGAAGCAAAAGGGAATCCTGACAGGGGGCAGCTGGGTAGCTCAGTGGAGTGAGAGTCAGGTCTGGAGGCAGGAGGTCCTAGGTTCAAACCCGGCCTCAGCCACTTCCCAGCTGTGTGACCCTGGGCGGGTCACCTGACCCCCATTGCCCACCCTTACCACTCTTCCACCTATGAGACAATACACCGAAGTACAAGGGTTAAAAAAAAAAAAAAAAAAAAAAAGAAGGGAATCCTGACAATTTCAAGAGATCCACCAATGAATATTTCGAGTTAACCAACAAATAAGGAGCCATTGTTTTTTTTTCGCCCTTAAAACCTTACTTACCTTCCATTTAAAAATCAATACTATGTATTGGTTCCAAGGCAGAAGAGTGGTAAGGGCTAGGTAATAGGGGATAAATGACTTACCCAGAGTCAAATAACTGGGAAGTGTCTGAGGCCACATTTGAACCCAGAATCTCCTATCTCTAGGCCTGCCTCTCAATCCACTGAGCCAGGCCTGAAGACAGAAGATCCTGGGTTTAAATCTAGCCTCAGATACTTCCAAGCTATGTGATTCTGGGCAAGTCACTTTAACCCAATTGCCTATAGCCCACATCACTGCCTCAGAACCAATACTTAGTATTGACTCTAAAATGGAAGGATAAAAGATAAAGAAGATTCCTCCTGAAGAAGCAAATATTTATGATGTATATCATTTGTGCTATTAGGTGATTATAAAGCAAAAGTGAGATAAGAGGGAAGAAGAGGAGGATTGACTTATTAAATATCTACTATGTGTCAGCCACTGTGCTAAGTACGTTATAAATATCTCATTTGATTGTTATAATAACTTGGCAAGGAAGGTGCTATTATTATCATCCCCATTTTATGATGAAAAAAATTAAAGCAAAGGTGAAGTAACTTGTCAAGGATCAGAGTCAGTAAGTATGTAAGGTCACAGCTAAACTCGGGTCTTCCTGATTTTAGGCCACTTAACTACTTCCAGGTAGTGATGACTGATGAATAGGTCCCCTGCTGCAATCTGTAGCAAATATATGACTGAAGTTACCAAGATTTATTCTATCTGGTAACTACCAACTTCTGGTCCTTCACATATGCACAAATGATATAAATGATATTGACAGAAGTAACCTAAAAAACACTGCCAACAAGAAACTGAAGGTCAGGGGTGGGTTTGGGTTGCTCACTGGAAGCAAGGAGAGCAAGAGAAAAAAGGCACATGTGGGAAGTGAGTATACGACTCCTTAAGAATAACCTAAAACAAAGGAATGACAGGCTCTGGGTAAGGGATAAGGTATATCTAACAAAGTCTGAGAATAATGAATTTGTCTGGAATTTTAAAAATATAATCAATATGCTTTTTATTTTATTTTTTTATTTTTTAAACCTTTACCTTACATCTTGGAGTCAATATGTGTATTGGCCTCCAAGGCAGAAGAAAGGTAAGGGCTAGGCAATGGGAGTTAAATGAGTTGCCCAGGGTCACACAGCTAGGAAGTGTCTGAGGCCAGATTTGAACCTAGGACCTCCCATCTCTAGGCTGGCTCTCAATCCACTGAGCTACCCAGCTGCCCCCTCAATATGCTTTTTAATGGAAACAAAGAAGGCAAATGACTCTCTATGTGTAGCAAGAAAACTAGAGAATACAAAAAATAGCTGCAAAAAGCTTTGTACATATCCAAAAATACCAGGAACTAAAATCTAAGAAAGGAAGCACTAATAAAATCCATATTTTCAAATGTCTCCAAAGAAATGTATAAGAGTCTTTTAATAAACAATGAGATTCATATCTGGAATATGGCTCTAGAAGGATATACTCATTCCAAAGGGAAAAAGACAGGTAAAAGGGGATGAGGAATACCTTTAGCTATTAGGAAGATATACCCATATTAAGAAATTAAAGGATTGGAGGGGGGAGGACACTGTAGAGAGTTATTTGGGTTAAGATCAAGAAAGAGACAACATATAGGCATCAAAATATGTTAGAGTATATGGACAAAAGGAAGAAACACAGTTGGAGAGTTTAACAAACAGATAACAAATCTGGCAAAGAGGCATGATGGAGAACTTCAATTTTTAAGTATCTGCCAAAGGCAAAGTAGATAATTTTTGTGATTTACTCTTAATGACAATTTCACCCTTCAAAAGGCAGAAAACCAACAAGATCAAATTCTATTCTGGATCTTATTGTTACCAAAAACAAAGAAATTAGTAGTAGGACAGAAATGATAGAAACTTTGGAGTTAAGAGACCACTCATATTATTTATAACAGTTACAGTTAACTCATGGTAGAAAGGCAGATTTCAAAAAAATTCAAAGAAAGAATATGTACAATTTCATAAACATAATCCAAGAAGAATGGGAACCCAGCTCAATAAAGAAGGGAATTTCTTAAGAATATAATTCTAGAGATAAAAGGAGAAAGTATTCTAATTAGATGGTAAAAGGTCTAAAAAATGGATAGGATAAAGGAAATTTATCAATTAAGTTAGTTTTTTTAAAAAAGAGATATAGAGAAGATGGAAGCAAGGATAGATAACTAAGGAGGGATACCAGAGTACATAACAATCCTGAAAAAATAATTTCAAGAGATTTGGGTCTCTAGGCTTTGACCCAAAACAAAAATGACAGAATCCTAGCCAGAGATGGAATATGCCCAAAGGAATTGGTAAGAATTATCTGCCTAGATTTTGAAAAAACTCTCAAGTTGGCAAGCAGAAGATGGGAGAGCTAAAAATAGAAAGTAATTTGTCAGAAAAAGATAAGAGGATTTTTAGAGGGTGGCAAACTTAAAATATGCAATAAAGCAACCAAGAATGACAATGTAATAGAGGCTGCATTAAGAGGGATACAGTGTCCAAATATGAAAATTAGTATTGATCTACTTTGCACTGGGTCAGCAGTATTGTGACCACAATCTGGAGTACTGTGTTTGGTTCTAGGCACCACATTTGATGAAGATTAGTAATAAAAAGGGTCTGACTCTGGGAGAGGGGAGGGAAAGAATACAAATCCTGTAACCATGGGAAAATATTCCTAATTAATTAATTAATTGTTTTGAGGTGTGAAGAGGGCTACCATGTGGGCAAGGGCCCCAAGTTTCAGTCCTATTAGGATCAACAAAAGAAAATGAGACTGATTGGCCCAGAAAAAAGTTTTTTTTTTGTCATTGGGGAAATGGGGTTTGGTGAAAAAGAACATGATAACTTTCTTCAAGTATTGGAAATATCACACAGAACAACAACTAGACTTGTTTTACCTTAGTCCCTGAGAGGATTAGGTGCAAATACATAATTGTTTTAGAGTCAGATTTAAGCTTTTTATAAGGAGAAAATTTCCCACTAAAGGTGCTACCCTTGTCAAAAGACAAAAGAAATGCCAATGGCATCTCCACATATCCAAAACAGAACTCACCATCTTTCTCCTAATCCTTTCCCTGTGCCAAACTTTCCTATTATTTACTGTACTAACATCATCCTCCTGGTCACCCAGAACAGAAAATTAAGTGTCTCCCTCAATTCACTTGTACTCAACTCCACATATCCAATCCATTACCTGGGCTAACTTTCTACCTTCATAAACTCTGTCATCAACATCCCTTTCTTTGTTCATAAAGCCATCATTACCATCTTCTTCACGACACACAAGGACTATAGAAATAGTCAACTAGTTGGTTTCCTTGCTTTTGCATCTTTCCCTGTTCCAATCCATTCTGCCAAACTGATCTCTACAGGTCTCTCTAAAGGTCAGACCGTGACCTGCCTCTACTGAATGAACTACTGTGGTCTCCAGAAAAAAATATAGAATCCTGCTTGACTCATAACAAAACCTGGTCCCATCCTGGTTTCTAGTCTTCTTACACTTTATTGTCTTTCACATACTCTTGAGATCCAGTGACATGACCTTTGTGAAATTCCTCAAATTCAACAATTATGTCCTAACTCCCTTACTTTTCACTGTCCATCCTCCGGACCTGGAATGTCTTGCTCCTCTCAACCCCCCCTACCACTTGGCTTCCCCTCAAGATTCAAATCAAATCCTATACTCTTCAAGAGGCCTTTCTCAATACCACCTCTCTCCCTGCTAAGTGCCTTCCCTCTTAGGTTATCTCCCACTGATCCTATGTACCTTGTATTTACTTAGTTGTTTGCAGTTGTCTTCCCCCATTAAAATGTGAGCTCTCTGAGGGCAGGGACTGTATTTTTGTTTTTCTTTGTATCCCAGCACTTAGCAGTAGTGACTGTCACACACCAAGATCTCAATAAATGTTTGTTGATATAATGATGATGAAATAAAGTGATTGCATTTGAGTGAGTTGCAGAGAATTGGAGTAAAAGGGAAGAGAAATAAAGAAAGGCTTGGTGGAAGAAGTAGCCTTTGCACTGGAATTTAAAGTATGAGTTGGACTTCAACATGTTAAAGAGAAGAATAGAAGACATTTTAGAAAAAAGGACCATTGAACAAAAGGTAAGAGAGTAAAGGATGTGGTCAGAGAAGGGAGAATAATACATCTGGTTTGAATGTATGATGTGTTCACATAGAAGGGAGAAATTATGAGGAGCAAACTGATCTAGAAGTGAAAGGGATCTCATTATTAGTCAGCTAGTCCAATCCTCCCCCTACTCAATTTTATAGCTGAGAAAAGTGAGGTCCAATGAGTTGAAATCACTTGTTCCAGGTTACAGAGGAAACAAGCAAAGGAAGTGAGATTTGAAGCAGTCATCTGACTCCTGGGTCAGTGCTCTATTGACTATACCACAATGCCTCTGGTGCCATATAGTAGTGCATCATACAATCAAAAGATCATGGGACTTTAAATGCCTAGCAAAAGAATATAAAAATGAATGCAAAGGCACCAGAGAGCTATTTAAGATTTTGAGTAAATGAAAGATCTATGAATAAGATCAGATCAGTTTGGCGTTAATATAAAGGATAGAGTGAGAAAAAAACAAGACAGAAAAGTTGTTAGAGGTTATTGCTCGAGTAAACACCTGGACACTTGGTCACAATGCCCTCTTATCAAGGTGGTAAAACAAGCAGGATGAGCAAGAAGAGACAGGACTCTAACCAAAACTGATTACATATAAAAAGAAATAAAGAAAGCGCTCATGCCAATACGCCATGGTTTTAAGTGTGAGAAACTACATACAAGGTGACACCACTCACAGAAATAATGAGGTCAAGAGAAAGGGAGGGAAAATAGGTTGGATTTTAGATATGCTGAGTCTGTTATGTTGTAATTGATGCATTCTGTAGTCATCACTATACAAGTAGGAGATGAATCCATGGGAGTAAATGAAACTACTAAGCAGAGAATATAGAAAAGACCAATGTGAGAATTCTGGAAAATACCCATCCTTAAAGAATAATGAGGCAGATTAAGAATGGCTGCAGAGGGGCAGCTGGGTAGCTCAGTGGAATGAGAGTCAGGCCTAGAAACAGGAGGTCCTAGGTTCAAACCCGGCCTCAGCCACTTCCCAGCTGTGTGACCCTGGGCAAGTCACTTGACCCCCATTGCCCACCCTTACCAATCTTCCACCTATGAGACAATACACAGAAGTACAAAGGGTTTTAAAAAAAAATAATAATAAAATAAAATAAGAATGGTTGCAGAAGGAAGTCTGGTATCCTTAAAGCCAAGGAAGAATATATAACCAGAAGGAGGTTATAATCAACAGTGAAATTAAGGATGAAGACAGAAAAAAAGATCATTAGTGATCTTTTAGAAAGCAATTTCAGTTTGGTAGTGGCAGAAGACAGACAGATTACAAAGAGTATGAGTAAAGTCCTGGAAGAGGTAAGAGAGGATAAGGATAGAGATAAAGATCTTAGCCTTAAGGAACAAAAGGCCTTAAAGACAAAGGTGGCATGGGATGTGTATTTAGAGAACAAGCAAAAAGCAAAAAACCTCTCCCAATACATAATTTCTGAAAAAAAAATGATTAGAATTTGTCTTTTTCATAGATAAACAAAAGAGGGAGAGAGAATGAGGAGACGGAGAGAAATTCTAGGCAGGAAGGCAAGAAGGGAGAATGGGAAGGAGAAAATCCCCATTCATGTGGGACAAATGGGAAACATTTATAAACATTCTTTTGTCCCCTTATCTTCAAGCAGGAACAAGTTAGGAACAGAAAAAAACTGAGATGAGGAAACCTTCAGAATTCCCAGACTTAACTCAGAGGTCTTCAAGATGCAATTTCTTAATTAGCCCACATACTCTTCCTTTACCACTACTTTTTACTAATTCCTCCCAGTGAGTCAAACAGGAGAATAAGAAAAAGAAGAAATAGAGAAAAAGAGGCTTTAAATAATCTGTGTAATTACTGGTCAAAGGAGATCTATCTTCTCCATATTTCTATATCCCTCTTCCCTCCCACTTCTGCCCCCATCCCCCCCCAAAATGTGGCTTCCAGGTAAAAGGAATTTACACACACACACACACACACACACACACACACACACACACACAAAGAATTAAGAAATTGAAGTCAGGTTCTTGGAGGAATGGGAAAAAGAAAAGAAAGTGTGTGACTGCCCCATTAGTGTGTAAAAGAAGGGAATTATATAGCATGCCTTTTCAGAAATTTTCCATACACTTTATTCTTCTAAGCATGTTCTAAGGAAATAAAATTCATTATCATGAATCAAGGGCATTGGTATAAAGACTGATTAAAACAAAATATTGTAATTCATATAACCTTTGACTTGGAGTAAAAAGTTTGGCAAAGTAAAAATAAGAATTTAAAATTAATTTCTCTATAGAAAAGCAACATTCCCTATTGTTTACCTTATAATCAAAAGCATATATTTCCTTCTTTAAAAACTAATTAGATATCAAAATATTTGATTTACCTAATCTGAAAGAAGAGGTATTATCTTGAATAATACTGAAAAGTCCTACCTTTTCTTTGCAGCTGGAAAGCATGCTAATAATGCTAAGACAAACTGATTGCACTGAGAGCGCTGGGGACCAATCTTCTGTTAGAATGGATAAACAGATATGACCATTGCTATAAACATGAGGATGTACAGGAATATTGTCACCAGTAAACATGACCTAAGAAAGAATAAAATTCCATTAACACTTATGACTAAAGGACACCAAAATCTAAATCAAATTCTCTATTTATGCCTAGAAATATTGAGTTATAACATAATGCCAAATAACAGACTTTAAACCTTCAGGAGGTCAATGCCAGTGGAAGTATAACAACCAAACAAAATAGAATATATAATCTGATCTACACTTTTTATGACATACTTTTTCAAAATTCCCTTTGAACAATATCATAAGGGATAGGGACTGGACTTGTAGTTTCATTAACTTAGGGAAATTCCTGGTGACAACTCCCTTTACCAATACAGGATGGTACCTTTTTTCTTCCCACTAACAGTCTGAAAGAGCTGCCTAGAACACTCAGAGGTTAAGTGACTTGCCTAGGGTCACAAAGACATTATGTGTCAGAGGCAAGTTTTGAACCCAGATCTTCCTAGCTTCAGAACAAATCCCTATTCACTACGCCACAATATTGCTTTTTTTTTTTTCATTCATCTAAAAATACTTCCTTTGAAGAAAACTTTCAATGAAAATTTTTCAAATTATACTCTACACTAAGTGGAATTCACTTTAAATCCCAGATGAAAGTTCTCCATTTGGGAACCTTATTCGCCTTATCTTTATCCACCTCTTTTCCCCCCTCATGTGTCTAACTCAGTAAGACTGTAAAATCAGCAAATATCTATGTGGTCAGAATTTATAAGAAATGGACTGAGTAAAATAAAAGCAGGAACTATACCTAAATTTTAAATAGTGTTTTTAACTTGCTCTATTTAGTTGCTTCTCTCGAATGTTAACTTTTTCTCTTCCTTTCCCTTCCTTTTTCTGAGTTTTTCTTATAATTTCTGAACCATTCCTTCTCTGTTATGTTACCCCCCACCCCTGCAAATTCTTCAACCTTGTTTTGAAACAATTTTTGTCTTTTAATCTAGACTAGTTTTGCAATTTTATAATATGAATTCTTATTAGCTTGATTTACAGAATTAATAGGAACAATGACAGTTCCTCCTTAATTAAGTAGTACAGTAAGCAACGGGATAATTAACAGCAAAGAATGTAGTACAAGAATCCTTAGAAATTGTCTTAGAAATCAACATCCTCTGCAATGATCCAGGACAATCCAAAGCAACTTATAAGAAAGAAAGAACGCTATCCACATCCAGAGGAAGAACTGTAAGAACAGAAATGCAGAAGAAAAACATAGTATCGATCACATGGTTTGATGGGGATATGACAGGGGTTTTGATGTTGAAAGATCACTCTATTGCAAATATGAATAACATGGAAATGGGTTTTGAATAATGATACATGTATAACCCAGTGGAATTGCTTGTCAGCTCCGGGAGGAGAGGAGGGAAGAAGGGTGGGAAAAATCATGAATCATGTAACCATGGAAAAATATTCTAAATAAAGTTTTTAAAAAAAGAAAGAAATCAACACCCTCATTTAAGATGAAGAAACTCATATAGGGTTCAATGAACATCCCCAAGAACCAGTATTTAAAACCAAATCTGAAGTTTAATTTCTAAATCCATTTTGTACATGATGAAATCTTGTCTGAAGAATGAAAGAAATCTGCCAACATTTCTTTTACTTGACTCAACATCACACCAGAACTTTCAGAGCCTTAGACAAGAAATCAGAAGACTATAGTACATATCGCATATGCTGTAAATTATTACCTGTGAAGCCTTAAGTACAGTAATGGGAATTATTTATTATTACCACTTATGCATATATTATATATATATATATATATATGTATATATATGTGTATGTATGTATATATATGATGGTCCTTCTAGGTATAGAAGGACCATCATTTTTGCCTTTGTACCCTAGGGTCTACCATAGTACATTACACAGTTAATAATTACTTAACTGACTGTGTAATCTTAGGCAATATCACTTCTCCTCTCCAAGGCCCTGCTTTAAAAATGAGGGGATTGGATTAAACAAACACCAAACTCTATTATAGTTCTGAAAATCTATGTCCTTGCAAGCCTTCTGGAACCCCACAGGGGAAGCGACTCTTCCAGCATCCCATAATTAGAAGTATCATGGCTGAGGTTCAAGTATAGACCTTTCCACCACCCTTAGCACTCTCCTCAGAATCTCCTTGAGTTGCTTCCATGTGGCCTTATCATGGCTCTGGAACTCATTTTCTTCATATGATAAAGAATTTAGAGCTGGAGACAAGTCAACAAGTATTTACTAAGTGCAAGATACAGTGCTAAGGACTAGGGTCAATCTCTGCCTTCAAGGTACTACTTACATTCTAATGAGGGAAAACAACATGTAAAAGTGCAACCAAATACAGGTCATCTAACTCTCTCTTAATATAATTTTCTCATCTATCAAATGAGGATAATACTTGTAAAATCTATTAGAGCTATTCTAAGGAAAATGAACTATAAACTTTGAAATGCTACAACAAAAAAGGTGTCACATCATTTCAGCAAAACAAACATCCCAAACTATCTGAATAATTAAATTAAAGTCATGCATATTCCAGTTTGCTCATGAGTAAGGTCACTTTTAATGTCACAGTTGATCCTTACTATATTTCATAAAAAGAAAGGAATTCATAAACTCAGCATCAATTATAAGGGTTACCATATGCCCTTCAAATTATTCATTTAACAAACATTTTGAGAGTCCTCTGCTTGACCCTGGGGAAGATACAAAATTCATAAAAAACAGGCAATGTCTTCATGGAGGTTACAGCTGAATAAGGAGACAAATATAGGTGAGTATTTGCATACATTACATAAATGCATTTGAGTGCTGTTTCACAAAGTATTACATGAAGTTTGAGAGGATTTCTAAAACAGGAAGAGGATGGAATTCAACAGAGGATTTGGATGAGGGAAGGTGAGAGAGAATATAGCTTAATCAAAAGTACAAAGAGGAAAGAGTGCTGTTCAGAGAGCAAGAAGTAATTTCATTTAAATGAACTAAAGAGTACAGAGATAAAGGTGAAAAGGTAGGCTAGAGACCTTTGAATGCCAGGAGTTGAAATTTTAATTTGAAGTCAAGATATAATCAATGAATATCTTTTATTTTTCTTCTCAAAGGATGGAATGGGTATATGTCTGTTATTAAACAAGATAGGTAAGTGGTATGTATCACATATAGACTGTACTTAGAATTCATAGCACAATCATTTATCAAAGATTCTTACCCTATTTATGGACAAGAGGCTTCTTAAGTTTTTTTTTGATCATATAGCCAAACATTTTAAAAATTATAGAGTTTATGCAAAATAGAAATAACAAACATGAAAAAAGATAAAAATTTCAACCTGAGAGTTAATAAGAGACCATTCAAGCTTAAAAAAGTAGGATAGTAACACGGTCAAATCTAAACTTCAGGAAAAATCAGTTTGGCAGCTGCCTGGAGGATAAATTTAGAAAAACTGATGAAACGAGGAAGAATGGTTAGGAGATTTTGCAATATATTAGGTAAAATAGGTGAGGGTATGAACTATGGTGGTGAATAGAGATGAGATGCATATTAAAAATGTTGTGGAGGGCAGTTGGGTAGCTCAGTGGATTGAGAATCAGGCCTAGAGACGGGAGGTCCTAGGTTCAAATCCGGCCTCAGACACTTCCCAGCTGTGTGACCCTGGGCAAGTCACTTGACCCCCATTGCCCACCCTTACCAATCTTCCACCAAGAAGCCAATATACAGAAGTTAAGGGTTTAAAAAAAATAAAATAAAATAAAAAATAAAAATGTTGTGGAGACAGAAATCATAAGATGTGGTTAGCAATTTGACATAACTAAAGTTATGAATCTGAGCCAGACCAGGTAAGCTAGGTGACTCAAGGGGTAGAGCCATTAATGGGCTTGGAATCAGGAAGACCTGAGTTCAAATCTGCCCTCAGGCACTTGCTTAGCTGTGTGACCCTGGGCAAGTAACTTAACCTGTTTATCTTAATACACAGGAAGTGCAAATGGCAAACCATTCCAGTTCCTTTGCCAAGAAAAACCTGTGTCTGCCAAGGTCCACAGGGTCACAAAGAGCTGGACAAGACTAAACAAGGTAGTGACCATGATAGTAATAGGGTAGTTTGAGATCTGGGATAAAGATCACAATTCATCCTTGCCTGCTCGGTTTAGCTCACTCTGCCCCAATGAAAATAAAAAGAGGGGGGAAACTGGAGAGATGTTTACCAGCAATACATCAGGTATCACACTGGAACAGAGCCTGGCAAATGCCATAAGAAAGATATGAGCTTTGGAACAGGAACAAATTTTGCTTACATGGCTGCTGCCAATATCTGTGTCTCTGGCTAGGTTATAATGGCTCTAATGGCTTGGGCATAGCACTAGGAGGGTAGAAGTGTAAAGGAACACTAACAATTGTGTTGAGAGATAATAGCTTAAAGGAGGTGTGTAGTTGTATTTGAAATAAGCCCATGATTGCCATGAATGGATCTTGTAAGATGTAAGGATAGGATATAACCCATATTCTATTTTCTAATTGAGTGACCAGACACCAACCTGATAATCACACCAAAGCCCCTACTTTCAAGATCACCAACTTAGACAAGACTAAATTTAAGTTGAATGAGAAATGACTGATCAGCCAGACACAAAGAAGAGATACAGAACGATAAAACTGAAAAGGTTATCAGAAATCATCTAGTTTAAAACTAAATAATTATCTACCCCACTTCCTCTCCCCCAACCAACATATTCCAAGTGGTGAACTAACCTTTGCTTGAAGACATTCAGTGTGTGTGTGTGGGGTGTCTATGGAGATAGTCCATTCTACTTTGGGATCTCTCTTAATTGTTAGGAAGGCTTTCCTTAGAAAAATCTAAACTTTGTAACATTGCTCCTACCAAGTTTTACCAGGGTCAAAGTCTTTTTCTTCTTCCAAATTATTGCCCTTAAAATACCTCTATCCTATCCTAGTTCTCCTTACCCCTAAAATCTTCTCCTTTTGGCTTACTATACCAGTTCCTTCAAACAGTCTCCATAAGCAAGGAAGTTGAAGCCCTTCAGTTTCCAATGATTTTCCTTTGGAGACTAATTCTTCAGTATTTTTCCTAAAATGGGGGCCATGAAATAAATATCTCAGATGTGTATGGTCTTACTAGGATAAAGTATCAAAAAACTCAACAACTCCCTAAGTCCAGAATACTCCACTGTCCCTTAGAACAGCACTAACTTTTCTTGGCTTCCATACTGCAATGCTGACTTCACTGGGCTTGGAGGCTATTAAAATCCCAATACATTCCAATTCCCCTCCTGCAAGATGTCTAGTAATATAGCTAGATCTCCACTATCTTTCTGAACATTAGTGAAGTTGATTTAAAAAAACCCACAAGTGAAAGATTAACATTTAATTCTGTTACCAATGATCTTATAGTTGCTAAGTCTGATGGTCTTCCCTCAGTCCTCAATCCTTTTTATCCTCTCTGCAGCATCTGACAATTATAAGAGATAGCTCTCTGGGGAAGAAGAGATTGGGGGTGGGAGGTGGGGAACTAGGCAATATAAAAACAAAAAATATCCAAAAAAATTTATTAAATAATACTTTTGATAACTGCTAAAAATTAAAGATTCATTTGTCTCTGTTCTCATAACGGGGTAGGGTAGGGGCAAAACTATACCAACACCTGCCCTTCCCCAATTCTCCAGTTCTGTGTGACCCTTCATAGATCACTGCTAAGTCTTAGGACCTCAAATTGTTCATTTGGGAAAAAAAATGCTTTCTTATACAATCTCAACTTATTTTGACCATCAGTTCACTGTTAACCTTGGTAGTTCTGTTCTTTCCAATATAGAGATCATTCTTCTTTCAATAGAGAAGATAGAAACACAATAAAGAGTTGAAGAGCTTTATCTTCTATCACTTTTCATCCTTCCAATGGCAAGCAACAGTTAAATCTCTTTTAGAGTCTCCTTTTTTAAAATCCAAAACTTTATTAAAAACATAAACAACGGGGGCAGCTGGGTAGCTCAGTGGAGTGAGAGTCAGGCCTAGAGACAGGAGGTCCTAGGTTCAAACCTGGCCTCAGCCACTTCCCAGCTGTGTGACCCTGGGCAAGTCACTTGACCTCCATTGCCCACCCTTCCACCTATGAGACAATACACCAAAGTACAAGGGTAAAAAAAAAAAAAAAAAAAAAAAAAAAAACAACCTCTCACAAAATCACTTTGAAATCCTTTGCCTTGTCATTCTCAACTTCTTTTCAGTACTAATACTCCTGAGATTATTTCAAGTCATGCTATGCTTTTTTGTTCATCCTGTCTTGTCTTCCATTTTCATCCTGTCCATAATGTTACATATCTTTTGACAATCCAAGTTTTTTGGCAAGTTCCTTGTATATTGGTCTTTTTAGACAACGTCCTCTTTTACTTTTAGACAACGTCCTCTTTTACTCTCCCACTGGATTTATTCTCTGTCTTTAGAATTTCATTCTTAAGTTTCCCATTCCTCCCAGGAAGAACAAAAGATTCAACATTACTGGCTTCACTAACTTTATCTTTCTACTCTATTACACATTCTAATCTAAGTGATTGCCTCCACTTTCTTGTTTTAAAACCGTACTATTTTAGACTTGATACTAAGTACTGATTCCAAGGCAGAAGAGCATTATTAAGAGATAGGCAATCTGGGTTAAGTGACTTACTCGGGGAATACACACAAGCTGGGAAGTGTCTGGGGCCAAATTTGAACCCAGCATTTCCCATCTCAAGGCCTGAATTCCATTTCTTGAAGGATTAACTTATCAAAAAGGTTAAAACAAGAAACCATTCATTTTCTGAACTGCTTTTTTTTTGGGGGGGGGTTGGTTTTGTATTTGAAATTTAAACGCATTGTTGGATAGAGGCAGATTGAGAAGTAAGCAAATGATTAAGGAGATGCCAGTTAAATGAGAATGGGATTAGAATTAAGACCACAGCTAAATTAAGTATTTCCATATATAAAATAGATCAGAAAAAGGATTATACACGAAACTGCAAATTTCCAGCATGCTTTAAAAAAAAAAAAATCTGACATTTGCATTCAAATCTATCCTGTTTGTGTTTCCTTCAGGTCTTTCCTTCTATTCTCTCCTTTACCTCGGGGTTCTTTAATGTCCTACAAGTTCAATGAGTCAACTGTATGTGGCAGACAATATATCTCTGCAATATTAGGCTGCCATAAAAGTTCCTAAGTGAGAACATTGTACACAATAACAGCAATATTGTACAATGATCAATGTGAAAGACTTAACTACTTTCAGCTATACAATGATCTGGGACAATTCTGAAGGTCTTATGACAAAGAATGCCATCTCCATCCTTAGCTGTAAAAGTGAAATTTGGGAAATGTATCAAACTACATTTCCCGCGGTCCAACGAGTTTCCGTTTCCGGTTTTGGGGCTTGGGAAGGCTTACGTCTTGACGCAGGGAAGGGTTTAAATCTCCTGGGTTAGGAGGAAGTGGTCTCTTTTGCGAGTAGGCGCTTCCAGGAAACAGGAGACAGTAATGGAGGCGGCGGCAGTTTTGAATGCTTACAAGCGTGTGGTCTAATGATTTTATCTATCAGCATGGCTTTAATTAAAATACTAATTTATATATTTATACCAGCCTTTATCATTTTTCATATTTATATAGCTGACCTGAGGTACCCCTTTTTTAGAAAAAAAAAAAAAGGTGTGTTTAAGAATTACCTCACGGGGATATCTGTTAAGTTTTTTAAAATTCGATAATGTGAAAATATATGTATATTTAACTCTTTTAGGAGTAATTTCACAGGGAATTGTATGAATCTTAGAAGAAAATGTATGTTTTGTAATCTATAATGTAAAGGTTAAATTCTTTTGAGAATAATTTCAGGATAAGGATCTTGCCATCTCCCCAAAATCCAGACTACGAACTTGCTTGGTGAGGACACATGAAGATGTCTGAAAAGCCTTCACTGTACCATGAAGACCAAACTTTGAACTTTGGGGTGCAGTTGATTGAACTATGGGGAGTTGAAATTGAGTTATATGTATTGTTTTAAATTGTACACTGTTGTGCCAGTGGGGGACAGCCCCCCAAATTGGTTTTTGTCAATGCGGCTAATTTTAACCATTTGTTCTTCTATTTCTTTTATCCCCAAATTCCTGAAAAATTTAGAAGTTGTTATTTTTACAGGTCCAGCGAAGAAAAAAGGACTAACCTTTTTTTTTGCTGGACCTCACGGGGAATTGTAAAAGTGAAAATTGGGAAAAGCCATCTAGAAGTGTATATATTTCTATGGACATGGGAAATGTATCAAAACTACATTTCCCGTGATCCAGCTTTTTCCGTTTCCGGGTCTTTGGGGCATGGGGAGGTCTACGTCGACGCAGGAAGAGCTTAAATCTCCTGGGTTAGGAGGGAGTGGTCTCTTTTGCCGGTAGGTTCTTGGCTAGAAAACAGGAGACAGTAATGGAGGCGGCAGTTTTGAATGCTTACAAGCGTGTGGTCTGATAACTTTATCTATAAACATGGCTTTAATTAAAATACTAATTTATATATTTATACCAGCCTTTATCATTTTTCATATTAATAACCTCCAGAAAAAGAACTGTTGGAATCAGAAGCAGATCATAGCATCAAAACATAGTTTATTTCTGATTTTATTTTGGGGTTTTGGTTTTATGAGTATTCTCTTACAACAACAACCAAAATGGAAGTGCATTTGGCATAATACACATATAACCCAGAGCAAACTCTTTACCATCATGGGGTGAGGGGAGAGTGGTGGTGAGAGACAATTTGGATTGTATAATTTCAGAAAATGTATGTTGACAATTGTTATTACATATAAGTGGGAAAATAAAATATCTTTGAATTAAAAAAAAATTCCCAGGACTAGGGATGTGAGAGTCTTACTGAAGTTTGTTCTTGGTCCAATTCTGGAATTCTATGATCAATTCTACACACCTTTTAGGAAGGTTGCTGTAAGTTTGAACATATCTACAGAAGTGAAAGGAAAAGTCTCAAGTTTCTGCCATTAAAAAAAAATGGTACAACAGAGAGAGACTTAGAAAGGATATGATGGTTTGTATATATCTGAAGTGCCATCATATGAGAAAGTAATTAAACTCATTTTGCTTAGCCTCAAAAGAAAAAACTAGTTGCAAAAAAAGGACAAAGATGAAATTTAGGTTTGAAGGAAGTTTGTTTTCCAGTCATTTCTGACTGTGACCTCATTTGAGGTTTTCCTGGCAAAGACACTGACTGGAGTGCTTTGCCATTTCCTTCTCCAAATCATTTTACAGATAAGGAAACTGAGGCAAACAGGGTTAAAGTGACTTGCCCAATGCCATCCAGCTAGTGTTTGAGGCCAGGTTTGAACTCAGGAATATGATTCTTCCTATCTTCCAGGCCCAGCAGTCTGTCTCCTATGCCACCGGGCAGTTCCTTGAAGGAAATACTTCTTAACACTTAGATATATCCAAAAATAGAATGGACTATACCTCAAAGTTAGTGGATTTCCTTCCTCACTAAAAGTTTTCAAAGCAGAAGCTGCATAAGCACTTGTTCTAGAGCACGGGAATGCTCTAGAGTGGACTCTTGTTCAAGAATAGATTGGATTAGAGAGATAAGTCTTTGAAATTACTTTTGAGTCTGAAATTATGCAATTTTATGATTCTGTGAAAATTTAGTTTGGCAGCATAGCATGAATTTGAGGGAACAGGAGAATAATACCTATAAGGAAATTATTATTAGCAGCTGAGGCAGAAGTTAACAAAGGCTTGCCCTAGGATATTGACAATGGGAATGGAGGGAAGGGATTAAAATATGACAAAGGGGCAGCCAGGTGGCTCAGTGGATAGAGAGCCAGGCCTGGAGATGGGGTAGTCCTTGGTTCAAATCTGGCCTCAAATACTTCCTAGCTCTATGATCCTGGGCAAGTCACTTAACCCCCATTGCCTAGCTCTTACCACTCCAGTCTTCTTGCCCTGGAACAGATATTCAATATCAATTCTAAGACAGAGGGCAAGGGCTTAAAGGGGAGAAAAAATGACAAAGATAGGTTACTGACTTAAAGAGATGAGGGGGAAAGTTGTCAAAGAAAATCCTAAGATTACAAATATAAAAAACTAGATAAATGGAGGCACCACAGATAAAACATGCAAAGTCAGGAAGGGCAGTTTTTTAAAAAGGGAAAAGGAGCTTTGTCTTAGACATTATCACCATTATTCATACTTTAAGAACTCAAAAGACCCAAAGTCTAAATGCATAATCACTGGACTTTCCTTCCTTATAAATACCCCTGATGTTTTAAAGCTGAAATTCTTGTTTTCTCTTCATATACTCTTCCCATCCTTAAGAGCTCATTAATAAATTAATACCATATAGTCAGGAAGATCTGAATTTGAATCCCATCTTAAGACATTTATTAGCTATGACTCTTGGTGAGTCATTTAACATCTCTAGGGCCTCAGTTTTCTCAACTACAAAATAAGGGAGTTGGACTCAACAACTTCTAAGGACCCTTCTAGCTCTTAATCTACAATTCTATGAACTACCAACGTACTAAAGTTCTTGAGGTAGCAAAAACTTTGAGGTTACTCATGATGTGTAAATTTTCAAAGTTGTTTACTACATGATTACCATACTGCAAAAGCAGAAGAGAAAACCAGGCAGAGTGATCTATATAAGAGAAAGCATATGATTAAGATCTGATTCTTAATAGAAGTCTTACAGTGGAAAGGTGAAAGAAAAAAAGGCAAGACAATCTCAGGTACATAGGCACAATCTTGATAAAGCCATTAAAGAGGAAAATCTGAAAGATGGTTGGTGAATACAAAGAAACTTGAGCTTCCTAATTATGCTAGAGCCCTATCTTCCTACAAATACAAGTTTTAAAGAATGCCATTTTGCATCCTGTATGATAAGCACATTAGGTGGAACTATGATCAGAGAATACCTCTTAACATCTCGTCAAAAAATAAATGAGAAGGCAGAAAGCTGACAAAATACAACTCAGTCTCATACATAGTTTCTCATTGGTGGTTCTGTATCAACCAGAAAACATTAGTACATTTTTATCAATGATTTGAAAATAGATATGGTAAGCTTATCACATTTTCAGATGGCAAAACTGGAGTGAAAGTTATTAGCAGATGACAGAATCAATAACCATTAAGAATGAGAAATTGTAATATCATGCATTTTCAATATTTCTATGAATGTGAGCACTCCCTTCAATGATACTGATTCACAACCCATTCATGACCTCTTATCCTAAGAAACACATCTATGTCCTCCAATATACCATCCACAGGAGCTCCAATCAATATGCTGAGGAGAACTATTAGTTTTCTTGAAAATGCATAGACACCCAATGGAGCACGCAATCTGTCCATTAGTTATTCCTTACTCTTGCCAAATAACACCGTCCACCCTATTGTCCAGCCATATATCTCTCTAAGGACATCCTTTGCTCTGCCTCTCTCATGCAATTTATGATTGCTGTTTTCAGGTCCACACCCATTATGCATTGCTCCACTGCCTGTAGGGGAAACCTCCACTTTAATTCTTCTGAGACTGTGATATTCCATGATTTGTAGCCACAAAGCAGCAGTGGAAAAATATTTATATTTACAAGATATGCTTCTGTTAATAAGAAGCTTAGGATTATTAAAAGCACTCCAAGTTTTCCAAAGGTAGTTCAACTTCCTATCTTCCTACTCAATTCTAGACTCAGTTTATTATCATGTGGGGAGAGGAGAGAAATGAGGGTAGTGGGATGGGAGAGAGATGGGATAAGGCACAGATACTCTATGGCTTTCTACTACTTGTGCTGATGTACCTCTCCATACTTAACTGGGCTTGTCCTCAGAAAATAGACTCTCTCTTATATATCTAAATATATCTATCTATATCTATATCTATATATCTGAAGCCTATCCAGCATGTCAGGACTTGAAAGATCTTATGTTCCACTGGCACAGCCTTTGAGAATCCTGGATAATCTCCATGCCATGAGGAAGTTTTAAGAATAGGAATGAGGAAAACAATGATATTATATACAAGTCAATGGAAAGACTCATGGTGGGTACCAGCAGGCTATAACATATAACTAAGAAGAAAAGATGAATATTCATATAACAAGGGTGAGGAGAACTGGTGAAGAAATTAAATGGTCTATTGGCTTTCATGATGTCAAGAGAAAGTGAGGAAGGACTCTAGTATGTCTAGTAGACCCATCTTGACTGCTCTGTTGTGAACTTTAAGAAGGATAAGGAGGGCAGAGATAAACAGAAGTTGTGATCTGCATCACTGAAGGGAACTAAGTCAATATATTTTTTAAAATTCATTTGAGTACCAAATCTGGACAACAGCAGTTTTTGACTATTTGACTTGTCCAAATTCTCACTTAGGAGGCTCTGTAATGTTCCAGGGCGTAAGGCTATTAGGATGATGTCCAATACAAAGAAGAGTACCAGTAGTTTCTCACCATTTATAGGAAATCTCTCTTGATTCAGATTAGTGCTAGACATTTTACAACACTTTTGGCAAGCATAGGTTTCCTTATTACCTCACTTGATATTTAATAGAAACATCCTGGTATGGTGGATAGAGAGCTGGTTCTGGAGTTAAGAAAACAACTAAGTATATTAGTACTAGTTTTGAGAAAGCTATATCAGACATGAATTTGTTGTTTACTCAACTCAATTATATCAGACTCTTTGTGGCCTCATTTGGGGTTTTCTTGGCAAAGATACTAGAGTGGTTTGCCATTTCCTTCTCTAGTTCATTTTACACATGAGGAAACAGAGGTAAACAGGGTTGTGACTTGCCCAGGGTCGCATAGCTAGTAAGTGTCCAAAGACAGATCTAAACTTTTGTATAGTTAGAGAATCTTGTACCTTGGACTTCATCTCCCAGCATCCCTCTTTCCCTGCACCCCTACGTTTGCGTCTTCTTGTGTTATTTATAAGTTTGCTATAAGCCAAGCCCTCTCTCTCTCTTCTCCCATAATTGTAGTTTGATTAGCTAGCTTGTTTTTACTTTAGTTATTATTAATAAACTTAATAAAATATAATACTTAATGTATATTAATTTTAATCTTAATACTTTAAAACTTTCTGACTTTATGCCCAGCACTTTGTTTGCTGTGCTACCAAACTACCTGCTCTATCAGACATGATAAGCAGTATAAAAATGGATTTGGTGTTATTAATTTCACTTAGGATATAGAGACTGGTCACATGACCACTGGGAAGTCAGCTAACTACTCAATGCCTTAGGCAGCATTCTTAAGCTCTATAAAGTACAGAGGAGGTGCTAATTTGCATTGGCAGAAAATGTTTCCTAATCTGGGAATTCCCCATACCAATTAAAATTTTAATCCTTCTTTCTATCTCTTGATATTAATAATCAGAAGATCAAACAAAAATAGCTGTTATCTTAATTTGCAAGGAATCTTGTATGATCTGACATTCATGATAGTACTCACTTTTAATTTTATTTGATAATGATTTTGATCTCTGTTCTAAAAAGCAAATTGTACAGTTAATTTGAAAGTGACTTACCTTTCTATTCAAATAGAATCAGTTGCATTATTTGTCATGATATGTGCTTGTCACAATCGGTGCCTCCTAACTTTGTGTTAAGTATTCATGATCTGTAGATGTGATGCTTTTGTATAGTTGTGAGCCTTTCTGGGTTCCTCTTGTTTCTTACTTCTCAACTATATTTGCCACTTTTTTTCCCCCACATTATATTGCCATATTATCCTTTATGTCCTTTTTTTGCACTGACATTACATCACTATCAAAACATACACTGATATAATTTGGAATGTTTTATCAAGTTTTGTTGCTCTACCTCTTCATTTCCACCAACAATAGTTATAAAAGTTTCAATTATTTTCAAGGTGGTCTTATTGCAAATGCTTATCATGATCCTTGGAAAACAAGATTATCCCGTGGCTTATGTGATGATATTTCATCCTGCCCTTGGACACACAATACAAAAAACCAGCTTCTCAAATTATTTACATCTCCAAGGAGATGTCAATAGACACTTGTCTCCTCATTTCATTAGCTCCTAGTTTAAATATATTTAGTTATAGTGTATAATATACTAAATGATTTCATTATAATAGCATACATGTTGGTCATATAAGAAGGATCAAATATTTAAATGAAGCTAATTCTAATCAAATCCAATATAATAGAATTAAATATGTAAACTTATGCTCAGGTTCCAAAAATCACCTGCAGAAATACAGGATTCAGGGATGGGAGACAGATATGGCTAATTAATTTATCTGAAAAATTACCTAGGGGTCTTGGCAGGGAAACTTCAATGTAAGGTAGAATGATAGGGCAAACAAAAAAGTTAGAGATCTTAGGCTGTAGAAAGAGAAGCAGTGTCTAGAATATGGGAAGTTAAAAATGATTGTCTATATCAGATCCCATCAGAATGTTTCTGTAAATTATGGTCTGTTTGAGATGCCACATTTTAGAAAGCACATTGACAGAGTAGGGGGTTTGGGAACTTTGGAGTTATACCACAAGTTAAAGGCACTGGGGGATGTTTGATCTAAAGAAGTCTAAAGAGCAGAAGGGGAAGACAAAGTATCATCAAGTAATTTTAAGGATTATGTGGCTAAAGGAATTTTAGGTTTTTTCTGTCTGGCCCCTGAATGAAAGATAAAAGGTACAGAAAAACAGATTTAGATTAGATGTAAAGAAAACAGAGCTATCCAAACATGGGATGACTTTGAGAAGTACTGAGTTTCCCCATAACTAGAGATCTTCAAGCAGCTGCATGGTCACCTGCTTTCCAAACATTACCTCAGTGATTCATTCTTTAACACTGGAGCAATATTTATTATATGAAATATTACAGAAGAAAATTAATGAGACAGCTTATTCTTTATATAAATTACATAAAAAACTTTCAAAACTTATACTAATACCAGACAAGCAATTTTCAGTGTTACATATACTTGGAATTCTGTCAAGTCAAACTGAGAGGATTTAGATAAAACTGCAGTCTTGCGTCATATATCCTCAAGTGTCATCTTCTGATGACAAATTTATAGGCTTTGAATACTAAGCATTCCCCCAGACAGCTTAACATAATTTTTTTAAATAGTGAGGAATATTTTATACCTGCCAAATATCAGAAGTAGATGGAATTCCAGGAAAGACATTAAAAAAGGAGGTACCAATGGTGATATACAAGGTGATAATGATACCTAAACTAAATGTTCTGAATGTTTCCAACAAGGCACTGCTATTAAGTGATTTCTTTATGGAGGATAAAACAAAATTAAAAAATGAAAAATGAAAAAATGAAAAATACCTTTTTGATCCTATTTTCTTTCCAAACCAAAAGCTATATTTTATTCTCATGGATGTTTTATAGCAATCTATTTTTCAATTGTGAGAAATAGAAAAAAGAAAAAAGCTGACAAGAGATCATTAAGAAAGACATCTTCATGACAAATTCTAGAGTTTCTATCTATCTGGAGCTATGAACCACACTACTGAACATTTATACCTATCAATGTGTGTGAATGGCCTCTACTGATATAGGCTGCAACTTATTTTTAATGTAGTAGAGAAGTCTTAAGAGATTTTTCACAGGTTAAAACAACTTGCTTATGATCACAAAGTTGATGAGCATTGAAGAGGGGTCAACTTTCTTAACTCCAAGTCTAATGTTCTTTTATTTTAAAAAACAAATACCCAAACTGTATAAAAACAGAAAGGCCATTAGTATGGATTTAAAAGTTTATTCCCACAAAAAACTTGAAGCTTGAGACAGTGCACCCTTCACCACAGGAACAGAGCCCAACTTTAACAGGTTTTTAAAGTTAAAAGAAAAAAAAAAGGAGGCTAGAAAATGAGTAAAAAGTAAAAAATAGGTTCAAACCCGGCCTCAGCCACTTCCCAGCTGTGTGACCCTGGGCAAGTCACTTGACCTCCATTGCCCACCCTTACCAATCTTCCACCTATGAGACAATACACGGAAGTACAAGGGTTTTTAAAAAAAAAAAAAAGTAAAAAATAAAAATCTATCTCCTTTGACTAGCATAAAGGAGAGCTTTTCTGCATAGACCTGTGTGTGACATTTGTTTTGGCCACTCATAGGCCCATTTTTGCCCCATTTTTTGTATTCTTTTGTATTCCAGATGAAACCTTAGTGTTGACTAGACCGTTGGAATATAAACACTATTTTTAATAACTGAATCTTGATCAGTTTAAGTCACTAAAATACAAATGGAAAAAAGGCATTTATATGTATGTGTATGTGCATATATGTTTATCCCTCACCATGGAATACACAAAAGCTTACACAGTAACATCACCACTATGTAGAATCAAATTGGCTCTCCCTATCATTCTCAACAGTAGAAGCAAAAACATCATTCGCCACATCAAAGGACAATTCGAATCAGTCAAAAGCGGGATTACCTCTCACTAAAAAAATTGAACTTTTCTAGGGAATTTATGGCCAAAGTTTCATTCCTTTGAATTCCAGAGACTACAAATGAAAATTATGTCCAAAATAAGTAAAATGTTTAGAAAGCAACAATGGGCATGAGGCTTTGGAGAAGAAAAGGAGAATGACCCTCAGTAGTTCCTATAAACTAAAATGATGGATAAGCAGTTTTGAGACTACAGACAAGGAATAAAAAAACCATTCTCTTATAGAGGATCATATTTTTAAGAGTTGGAGAGGAGCACAAAGCCCAAGTCCAAAAATTTTACAGATTGGGAAAATGAAGCACAGACTAAGTAAGTTGCTCAGAATCACATAGCTATAATAAGTGTCTAAGACAGGATTGGAATACATATCTTCCCGACTCCAAGTCCAGTACCCTATCCATTATGCCATACTGTCAAAGTCAGAATTAAAAAGATCATTACTCAGTCTTTTAATTAAGAACAAATAGGAAAAATATACCCAAAGACTAAGTTTAAATTAAGTTAAATTGGAATATAATTTTAAAATATAAATTATTTTTAAAAAGCAATTACCTGAGGAGAGTCAAAAGGATATCGACTACTAAACTTAAACAGAAGTTGAAATTTCTCCCCTTCATATAAAGTACCTGGTGCACCCTCCATGTCTACAATCCACCTGGAATTAAAAAAAAAAAATAAACAAATTAAAATCCTGTTAATCTCCCCCCCCCCCCTTTTCTGAGGAAGTATTACTCAGAGAAAAAGAATATTTGCCTCCTAGCTCTTAAGAGAATTCATCTGCCTCCCACTCAAAGGGCCCTCAGAGAGCCACTACCATTATGGTGGTCCACCAGCTAGCCTTGTTTAATGTCTCTGACAAGACAGGGCTGTTGGGACTTTACCAAAAATCTGAATTCAGTTGGTTTGACACTGGTTGCATTTAGAAAGACAACAAAAACTCTCAGAGATGTTTCTGAACTGACAGGATTCCCAGAAATGTTAGGAGGATGTGTGAAAACACCGCATACTACAGTTCATGCAGTTCAAGTCTTGGCTTATAATTCTCCAGAGGATTAAGCTGCCATGGCCAGACTTGATTTCAGTCTTATTGCTGTTTATTATCTATATCTCTTTGAGAAGACTATGGCTTCTCCAAATGTTCCGCTGAGGAAGCTGTTGAACAAATTGATTTTGGTAAAGTAACCTTACTCAGGGGTGCTGCTCAAATGACACTAATATATGAACCAGGAGATTATGAAATAGTATTGACTCAGAAGCTAAATTCTGATACTAAAGATACTACTATGGAGACTAAATGGCAGCTAGTATTAAAGGCCTTTACTCCCACTGCTTAGTATGATAAAAAAAGTATCAGATTATTTCAGAAAGGAATATAGTAAAAGTATCGCAGATTCCTTTAAGATATGGAATGAATCCTCACCAAAACTCTGTGCGGTTATAGACAGTGAAGTACAAACTTCCTCTTACAGTTATGAATGGATCCCCTTGGTTTATAAACTTATATGATGCCTTGGATGCCTGGCAACTGGTAAAAGAACTCAGAGATGATTTAAGTATTTCAGCTGCTATCTCCTTTTAAATATGTTAATCCAGCAGGTGCTGCTATTGGAATACCATTTAGTGAGGAAGAGGCTAAAGTTTGCATGATACATGATGTTTACAAGAATCCATCTACATGATACATAATAGCTACAAGAATTATTCCATTGTCAACTACATAAGGAAGAACAAGATAGAATGTTATCATTTGGTGATTTTATTGATGTATCTGATATCTGTGACATCACTACAGCTAATGGTATTCTCCAGGAAGATATGTGATGACATTATTGCACCTGTATATGAAGAGGCCTTCAAAATCCTCTCCAAAAAGAAAAATGGGAATTACTGTAAGCTCAGATGGACCCATGTTACAAACCAGAAGTGGATGAAATTAAAACTCTTTTTGTATTACAACTAAGTTAGAAGAGAGAATAAGTCTAACTTATTTGTTATTATTGACAGATATTATTTAGCAATATTGTTACAAAGCATGAAAATTTGCCTGAACCTACCATTGGGGACCTCATTGCAGCCACTATTGCTGTCAAGTACACTCAGTCCAATTCAGTGTCCTATGCTAAGAGCGGTCAGGTAACCAGTATTGGAACAGGTCAGCAATCCTGAATACGTTGTACATGTCTTGCAGGAAATAAGGAAAACATTTGGTGGTGGTATCCCCAGGTACTTTCAATGAAATTAAAAGTTGGAGAAAAGATAGCCAAAGTCTCTAAAGCTATTAATCTGGTATGTGATTGACACCATTGGTGAGAAGGATAATTTGGCCAAATGGAAAGCAAAGTTTGAAGAAGTTCCTAAAACTGTTAACTGAGATAGAAAAGAAGAAATGGATTGATACATTGAAACAAGTTATATGTAAGCTCTGATGCCTTTTTCTATTTTAGGAATAATATAGACAAGGAGTGGCATAGAATTCGTTGGGGCCCCTCAGGTTCAGCTGCTGCCTACATTGTGACTGAGGTCTGTGATGAGCTTGAAATTGCACTCATTCACACAAATTTTGACTATTTCATCATTGATTCTGATGCACACTTTTATGGATTTAAGAAAATATGTTCTGAATAACTGTGGACAATCATGATAGTGGTATATGAAAAATGTTAATGGATGCATAGAGCAGGAGACTCAAGAATCAGGAAGAACAAAGTTCAAATCTAGCCTCAGACACTTACTAGCTATATGATATCCTGGGGAAGTCTTTTCTTTGTATCTTAGTTTCCTCATCTGTAAAATGAGGCTATAATAATGCCTTTCTCACAGGGTGGTTATGATCAAATAACAATGCATGTAAAGCATTTTGAAAGCCTTAAAATAGATAAATGCTAGTTCCTTAATAAAGTCACAAAAGAAGAAAATTAACAGTCCAGAAAACAAAGCAAGACTAATCAGAACAGCAGTAATGCATATTATGTTATTCACTGAGGTTTGCAAAGCATTCTACATACATTATTTCATTGGAGTCTCACAATATGCCTCACAATAGGCAGGTACTACAGATGTTTCCCTCATTTTACAGTTAAGGAAAGTGAGGTTCAGAAAGGTTAAGTGATTTAAACAAGGTCAGTGTCTGAAATAGGATTTGCACCCCACATTTTCCTGGCTCTGTGTTCCACTTTATGCAGTACAGATGCCACATATTGTTCTCCTTCCTACATTCCCTTATGCCCACATGAAGAATCAACTGCTACTACATATTTTTTACACAACTATAAATATGACCATCCAGATGGGTACTCGATTATATGTCAGGTTAATTTCTGCTAGCACCTCTGCCCCACCTCTCTAGTCCCTCTACTGTTCTCTCTCTTCCTGAATAATCCTTCAATGTTAGCCAGGTTTAGACCAGCAGGACAGGACTAGACATTTTCCATCTAGTAGGTCCATTAAATTCATTAACATTCACATAGAACTTTATAAAGTTTACAGAGCCCTTTACATACTTTTGTTTGTTGCATTTGATTCTTACAACTCTGAGGCAGATAAAGGTATATTTTTATTTTGGAGATGGACAAAAGTCACTTTCATAGGAGTTCTCTCATTAAGAATAAAAAGTACATGCATGTTGGAATTGTAATAAGCAAAATTAAAAAGAGGCCTAAAAGCTAGATTCTAGTTCTCAATCTACCCACAAACTAAAAGTGACAGCTAAAGGACAGCACAATATAAACTCTTTAGAAGTCAGGACTATTTTGGTTTTATCCTTGCATCCACAACCTAATACAGTACCCTTGTACATAGCCAGTATTTAATAAATGTTTGAACTGGACAGATTACTTTTCTGTGTCCCAAAGTTTTCAATAACCTTGTTCTAAGGAAAATACTTTATAACTTAGTCTACATAAATTATGTTGTCATCTATAAAATCAGAAGACTGCATGAAAGTCTTTTAATGTTCTTTTTGGCATTATGATCTTTAAACTGGGGGTACAAAGAGATGGCAAGGAAGAAATCATAGTTGCTCTCTACTATCTCACCTCCCACAGAGCAATAGGACTTCCTTCAGGGGACAATTAAGAAATTTTCTAAAAGCAAACAATTAAGGCACTATAGCACTTAGGATAAGGATATTCTTTGGCTTTAGAGTACAGTGGTCACTCAAAAGGAGTTAACTACAAAGGATCTCATAAATTATGCTACTTACTTGGCTGTTTTCAATAGTGACTTTTTTTGCAAAAGAATCATTCAAAGAAAGGCAGAGAACTAGAAGCTAGGAGACCAATGTTCTATACTTGGCTTTCTAATTAACTAGCTACATTGACCTTAAGCAAGTTATAGCTTCTCTACACCTTAAGTTTCCTCTTCTCTAAAATGCAGACATTGCACTAGATAAATATTTTCTCCTAACTCCCTTCTTGCTCTATGACCTCCATGTGAGGAAAACTTTTGCATGAACCTGTGGTTTAAAAAAATTACTCTGGTTCCTATTCACCAAAGCCTGAAAAGTTCCTATTCTACCCATGTACCCATAAATCATACTGTTTGCTTTAGGGAAGCATTAACCTATATCTTCCTGCAAGTCAAGGGTACAGTGTCCTTACACACAAAGTTCTTTAACCTTGAATGGTTTCCACTTAAAGTGTGCTGCTGTGAAAGGGCACAGTGTACAAATTGTAGTTACTCAATGATACTAACGTAAAAATCAGATCTTGAAGATAACATGTAAACTAAGCGATGGTTGGGAAAATAAAACTGGGCTGTAATCCCCATTCTGCTAACTTGCCAGCAGTCTAACCTATGGGAAGAAAGCTCTTGTCTATGAAAAGAGACCAGATATGCTCAAAGGCTCCTTCTAACTCTAAAACTCTAGTATCCAATAATTAAGTAGCCATTTGCCTTCAGGTTAAATTAGCTCAATGTTATGTGTTGAAATAACTGAAGCCCCAAAGATTAAAAAATAAATAAATTTACTTTCCCAAGGTCAACTATTAAGTGGCAGAAAGGCAATTCAAATGTATATCTTTTGCCTCTAGTGCAACACTGGGCCATATCACTGCTATCAAAATTGCAGACTGTCTTATACAAGGTACCAAATGAGATGGCTTTGGGGCATATACAAGTTTCTACTATTACATTTTATAATCTTTATCTGTGCTCAAAATGTATGCTTAAAATTGTCTTTTTTTTCTCTTGATTTCCACTCTTCATAGTTACACTCCATGCTAAACTTTGATCAACTATCTGCTATATTCTCTTCATTATCATCTATGACAAGTAGATTCCCATTTTAACAAAAGTCTGATTCTGGATATAAACAACTTATCTTGTCAGATGGTTCATGTTAATAGAATTTTGCTAATCAAACATAATTAATTTCATTAAATGACACTCATATGAAATGCTGATAATTCCATTTGTTCTTATGGATTTGTCTTGTTTTAAAAGTTTCTCCTAACTAGTCTTACTGTTACTGAGATATGTAAACAGTATATAAAAAACCTATTCTTTTACATAAGACAAAAATTTACATATCATTGATACCACCTTTCCTTTAAAGATAATTTTACTTGCTACCGATTAACCAAACTGGTCTAATGTAAGATGTAGATCACTTAATTTCAACACATCAAGAACATATTAGAATACCTCTATTTGAAAAATATCCTTGCAATTAGCCTGGCTACTAAAAATAAGATCAAATAAAGTTTTAAAAATAAAGTACTTACTGTGTAATTGAATTCTGAACACTCTTTTCATTCAAAGTCATCCCTGGAGGAGGGTCATTTTGCAAAGCCAATAATTCTTTTTGCAGTCGTTTCTACAAAAGAGCAATAGCAATTCAAGTTTTGCATAATTTTTTGTTATATTACAGAAGAAATTATAGGTCTCATAACAAAAAGGATCTTAATTGAACATACTGAAATCCTTTAAGTCCTCCTTTCATAATCCATACCTTTCCTTTATCCACATCCCTCTTAAATCTTTACTGTTACATGCAAAACTGTTTTATAAACTATGTTGCTTATGTATTTCTAGAACTCATGAAGCACATTGAAATATTTGCTTCATCCTAAATTCTATAACCATACCCCTTGATACTTTGAAACTAGTCCATAATTTCCCCGACAAGTAAACATGCAACACTTTTAGAGTTGCATGTCTACTATTCTACAAGTCTCATACACAGCTATGCCTAAAAGTATAGATAAGGGCCTATTTTACTGTTTTCCACCAAAATTCTTGGAATTAATAATTCAGATAAGTTGTTTTTTTTTTTTAAAAAAAGCTAAGGATTTAGGCCTTTTTAAGTACCAAAACTTTCTACTTGGGGTGTAAGTCATAATGTTTTATGTGGTTTCTGTCCTCAGGCTATAATGAGATAAAAAGCCTTTTTCCTTTCTTTCTCTAAATTATTTTACTTCAACATCTCATTAACACCCAACAGAACCAATTATCATCACTACAAGGAGAATTCTCCAATCAATTTACTAAACCTTCTCAACTGACTTTCAGTCTCACATTTTCAATTGCCTACTGGATATCCCAAACAGAATATCCTTATAGAAATCTTAAACTCAACATGTTGAAAACTGAACTCTTTATCTTTTCCCCCAAATACCCCCTTTTGTTCCTAACTTCTCTACCGCCACCATCCTCTCTCAGCCACCCAGTTCTAGGTCATCCTTGCCTTCTCACTATCTCTTATCTCCCATAATCAAACTGCTGTCAAGGCTTCTTTCCAGACACTGCCACCATTCTGATGCAGGCCCTCATCACTTCCCACCTGAATTACTGCAATATCCTGTTGAATTTCCTCTCTGACACAAGTCTCTCATCTAATCCATCTTCAACTCAGCTGTCAAAATGATCTTCCCAAAGAGCAAGTCTGACCATGTCACCCCTCTACTCAATAAAACTCCAGTAGTTCCCTATTAACTCCTAGATCAAATATAACATGCTCTGGCATTTAAATCCCTTCATAAGGAAAGCAGAAATTGGGGGAAGTTTTTTATAGCAAGTGTCTCTGATAAAAGTCTCAATCTCAAATGCAGATAGTGGAGTTAAATTTAAAAGAATATAAGTCATTCTCCAATTGATAAATGGTCAGAGGATAGGAACAGAAAGTTTTCAGATGAAGAAACCATAGCTATCTACAGTAATCATTTGAAAAAATACTCTAAATCACTACTGATTAGAGAAATGCAAATTCAAACAACTCTCAGATACCATCTCATGTCTATCAAATTGGCTAATATGTCCAAAAAGTAAAATGATGATATATTGGAAGGGATGTGGGAAAATTGAGACATAATGCACTGCTAATGGAGTTGTGAGCGATCCAACCATTCTGGAGGGCCATTTGGAACTAACCTGTGCATACCCCTTTGACCTGGCAATACCACCACTAGGTCTGCCCAAAGAAAAATTTTTTTCAAAAGGGAAAAGGACCTATTTGTACAAACTTTAATTATAGCAGCTCTTTTTGTAGTGGCAAAGAACTGGAAATCAAGGGGATGTCCATCAACATGGGAATTGCTGAACAAATTGTGATGGAATACTACTATGCTGTAAGAAATGAAAAGCAGGATGATTTCAGAAAAACCTGGAAAGACTTACATGAACTGATGAAAAGTAAAGTAAGAAGAATCAAGAGAACATTGTACATAGTGACAACATGACAACTATTCTCATCAATACAATGATCTGAGTGACAATTCCAAAGGACTCATGATGAAAAGTCTCATCTCCAGAGAACTGATAGAGTCTGACAATAGATTCGAGCATGCTATTTTTCACTTTGTTTTTTTATATTTCTCTTTTATTTTGGTCTGTATTTTCTTTTATAACATGACTAATATGGAAATATATTTTCTATGATTGCATATATATATTTATATAAAACCTATATTAAATTGCTTACTGTGTTAAGGAAGGGAAAAGGGAAGGAGAGAATTTAGAATTCATTTAAAAAAAATGAATGTGGAAATGTTTTCACATGCAATTGAGAAATAATTTTTTTAAAGTTCTTCATAATCTGCCCCATCTTTCCAGTCTTTTTACATTTTATAACCATATAACACCCTCCACCCCAATCTCTATTATATGATCCAATGACACTGACCTCCCTATTATTCCTCAAACATGACACTATCTCCCAGCTCCTATGCTTGGAATGTTCTCTTGCTTCCTGGTTTCTGTCAAATCTTACCATTTAAAGAAAGCCTTTCTAGTGTCTTTATTCTATTATTTTCAATTTATCTTGTTTACTTGTCTTTCCCATTAGGGTATAAGCTACTTAGAGCAGCAACAATCTTTTACTTTTCTTTGTATTTCCAGAGCTTAGCAGTGAACAGGTACATAGTAGGCGCTTAATAAGTATTTCCTATTTCCCAATATCTTTTCTTCTGATACTTCAGGGAATCACTTGAGCTATGTAAGGCTGAATGATCCTATATTAAGTGGCCTTGAATTATTATGATTAAGAGAGTTCTCTATCTTTTTTAAAAAAGTTTTTGTATCTTCTCCTTATTGTCAGGTACCACTTTCTACCAATTGCTAGCGTGTCTGCTTGTATTAGCTACTCTTCTCTCTTCACTTCCATAATTCATTGACTAATGTGCTGGTTTGAAAAAAAACTAGCTAATCATACTAATTAAAAATAGTAATGACAATTCCCTCCCTTCTTTGCAGAAATAAAGAATACTATATATTCTTGTCAGACTTGGTTGATCTATTGGTTAGTTTTACTGAACTTAACTTTTTCATTTCCATTAGAAGGGATGACATTCTAGGAGGAGGATATATTGGGGAAAGTGGGTAATATAAAAACAAAAGATATCAATAAAAATTCTAAAAGAAAAAACTTCATAAAATGAAGCAAAGATGACCTCTGAATAAAAAAAAAATCTGTGGTGCTTTCTATAAAAGTAAAGCTTATGAACTTTAGAATGTGGATTTTTTGACAAGGATAATGGCCAGAGACATCTCTTGCTTACTGTTCATTCTTGGTCAGATAAATTATCAAAAACAATTCATCTCTTCAGAATTCATCTAAAAGGGGAAAAAAAGGAGGCCTGAGACAAATACATTGATTGCCAGGATGAACAAGGTTGTTGTATATTTATAACTATTTTAAACAACATGGCAACAAATGTCCTCCAATTTTATTTTCTCCCTACAACATTTCTTTCTCTAATTCTGTGCTTTGGTTTAAGGTTCAAGATCCAGGGTACCTTAGATATTTATCCAAATACTGGAAATGACCATGTCTAACAAAATTATTTATTTTATTGACTACTACATTCCTAGAACTTCCCCAAAACAGTTTTTACCTGTCATATACTAGTAAGAAATTAGATCATGATACAAAAGACCCCTCTCCCAGGCATATCCTACTACCTTGACTATCCCTATTCCCCTAAGGCTCTGTTGGTGAGCCTTTGGAATGTATGCCTGAGGAGGATGTTCTGCTCCCCCTCTCCACAAGCATCTGAAGACATTTCTCCCATCATCTGCCCAGCAGCCCAATGGGAGTGCTTCCTTCCTCTCCTCCCCAGTCTGTTAAGCAGGAGGCTCACATGCTGTGTGAAGGTTGCAGTTTGGGCACTGAATTTCTAAAAGATTTGCCATCACTGACCTAACGTGAATTCACTTCTCTATCAAATTTTGGACTGTCTCAATGACAACAGAAAGCCATTTCACGAATATCTCTCTATCTATACCTTTAAAACAGAACAATAAGGGGGAAATGGCAAGAGTACAACAGGAAATAGGAAAAAGAAAATCATCAATAAGGAAGCATTGATCTAAAACTTTCCTGCTTTCCCTAAGATTATTTTCCTGAGACTAAAGGAGAAGAAAATACAAAAATTGTAACCAATGAGCTCTTATACTTTATAGTTCCTTCCATTTATTATCCTCAGAACCTAGCTGAACCTGCCTACTATATTCATTTAGTTTTTGTTAAGTATCTTAATGTCTTAACTCTCAATCTTAATGCCAGTTCTCTAGTACAGAAGGAAGAGAATAAAAAGTATTTAATTCATCTAGCATAACCTCTCTTCTCAGCCTAACCAATATAAGAATCCTAGAATAAGCAGGAACTACGGTACAAGAAATTTCAAAAAGCAATTAAAAGAACTGCAACAGCTTCACCAAATCCATCCTTTCCCCTTCCCTAGTCCACTTCTCTGCCAGACATTTAACTTAATCTGATTTTTAAAAAAAGTTACCTAGACTGTACAGGGAATTAGTGTTCTATACAAGTTATATTTTCTAATCCTTTAAGCATCAAGGCTTTGTCTTAACTATTTTTATTAAAACCTAAAATGTAGTATATGGTTTCTTGCTTTCAGTAAATATAATAAATTCTTTCTTATGAATTCAAGATCAACACTGATCATATTGTGTTTATAAAACAGAGATATCCTCAGAAATTCAGGGGATATAGATGGCACTAAAGTACATAACTTAAAGTAAAGTAATTTCTGATTTTTTGAATTCTGAATTTGAACATCAAATATGAGCATTACAACAGAAAACAGAAAAAAAAAAGTATAACCTACTGGCTGCTTTCTTCCTGTTGTTTTCTGTGTATCTTAAAAAAAACCTCTTCACTATATTCCCATTAATTAAAATTAATTTTTAGTAATTTTATGACTAAACCAGATCTCATTCTCCCTAAGTTCTCCCCTCCATTAAAAAAAAACAAAACAAAACAAAAAAAAACACACACACAAGGGGCAGCTAGGTAGCTCAGTGGATTGAGAACCAGGCCTAGAGATGGGAGGTCCTAGGTTCAAATTTGACCTCAGACACTTCCCAGCTGTGTGACCCTGGGCAAGTCACTTGACCCCTATTTGCCTAGCCTTACACTATTCTTCTGCCTTGGAGCCAATACACAGCATTGACTCCAAGACGGAAGGTAAGGGTTCAAAACAAACAAACAAACAAACAAAAAAAAAAAACCCACACAAAATCTTTATAATAAATATACAAAAAAAAAAAACCAAATGCCAACGTTGACCATTCCAAAATGTGACTATCGCCTTGAGTTCATCACCCCTTTGCAAGAAAGTAACAGCAGCTGATAGCTGTATAGCACTTTAAGGTTTGCAAAATACTTTACATGGATTCTCATTTGATCTTAATGACAACTCTAAATGAGCACTACAATGGGAATTACTCCCATTTTATGAATGAGACAGAAATGAAATTACTTTTTCATAATCATACAAAAGCAGAATTTAAACCAAGTTCTCTCCTGACTCCAAATCCAACATTCTTATGATTCTATCATGTTGTTGCTCAAATAAAATACCTTTACTCTGAAATGTATTTCTAGATGATTTTATTTTCTTTCTTCTTCTGGGATGCCAATTCTCCATCATTAGTAGTTTTGTTTCTTATATTGTTATTTATCATCTATTGATTGTTCCTCCTTCCTTTTCTTTTACTTTTAAAGAATAACAAAGCAAAACTAAAGCCCTAATTTCAGAATGAATAAGAATTCTATCCAGCTTCTTACAACCAATTTCCTTCCCTCTTATTCATGCAAAGGATTAATAGCATCAGCCAGATTATGAAGCACAAATCTAAAGAAAAATTTCTCTCTGACTAAATCTGGTATGTAATTTAGTAGTCTCTAGAGCTGAGTAAGATAATTAAGTAGTATGATTCAAAAAGAAGAAATTTCAAAAGGTCCTTACCTTCCACATCCAGCTAGGCTATAAACAAAGATGGCAATAAGGGAATTATTTAAGGCAGAGTAGTTTAAGTCACAAGATTGAAAGTAAGTTTTAAAGTAGACAAGCAAGCAGTAATAGTAGTAATAATACTTAAACGGTTTAAAGAAAAATTTGCTCCTTCTGCTCCTAACAAGCACACCCCCTTCTCTTCCTCTGCTTATCTGTCATAAACCTTGTTTTCAAATTTCTGCCTTCAGTTCCAATGCCTATATTATACAGACACATACATGTACACATTGCTGCTGTAAGAATTAAAATTTAGTTATTAGCTATATATTAAAATTATGTGGCCGCCAGGAATCAACAATTCAAGTTGATTCCGTAATTAAATCAGACCCAAGTCAGCATCGGGTTGAAGAGTTTATTTACAATCAGGAAGGTAAGTAGGGATAAAGAGAAGAGGGAGGTTAGAGGTCTAAATAAATGAAGCTGTAAGCCGCAAGGCCCAACAGCCGGATAGGCAGAGTTTAGAATTGGCCCAGCTAGGCCAAGGAAGCCAGCCTAACTTACCCACGTGACAATACAGAGCATAAGCTGTCTGTGGTCTCAGGAGATGCTTCTTCCTCTAGTTCCAGACGGGGACTGCCCTCACAGGAAGTTCACTAACTTACTTAAAGAGAATGTGTCTTTCATCACTTCCTGTGGTCCACCTCTAATTCAAATGGACAAATGGCAGTTTCTACATTGATTTGGACTGCCCAAAGGGCAGTCCCTTATTCTTGATTTGTTACTTTTTGTCACGGTTGGGTAACTCGTCTCCCCTCCCCACTAAGGGAGGTGGGAGTGACATCATTAGCACGCCTGGGTTGAGTAGATTTTTGACTATTAATGGGATAGAGCTAATTTCTATTTACACACTGCCATTGTGCTGGCTGTTGTAAAGTATAACAAAGATTAATCAAATATAGTTCGGGCCTCGAGAAACTTAAAATGAACATAGCTTTGAGAAAGCTACAATTTCTGGGTCAGTTTCTTCATCTATATATGCAAGTTAAATATTACTTGTCCAACTTCCTAAACTAAATGAAAATGTAAAAGCATTTTTAGAAGCATAAAACTTTCTATGTAAAGTGGCTGTATCAATCAACAAGCATTCAAAGCACCAGACACTGTACTAGTTTAGTTGTAGGTACTAAGGATATAAAGACAAAAATGAAACTATCTCTAGCCTCAAAAATGGGGTTGTTATGTCAGAATAGAAAAATACTGACTTTAAAAAACAAAATAGGTGAACTGATCTGATAATCCTTCTATACCGAGGAGAAACTTTAACAGAAGACAGAATATGAAGTAAAATTTAAGTCTATGCCTATTTTCAATTTGCCACTGTAGAGAACCTTATAAATATTAGACTTTGATGATGTCTATGATAATTTTGTAATTACCCAAACAAATCTGGAAGGTGCAATTAAAAAGAATACAAATTCTATAGTAGTTTCCCAATTCTGAATTTGAACCAGCACATGCTTTAAAATACCATTAGACCTATAATACTGTTTTAACTTTCCAGTTTCTTTTAATTAGAATTTCTCTATCAAAAAAAGAAAAATCAAACCTTTTCCTCCTACCCTTCTCTCAGAATAGAAAAAAAGATAAAAGAAAACTTGTTACAAAAATGTAAAGCAAAATAAATTTTCTCATTGGCTATGTCAAAAAAAAACCCAAACAAAACACAATGCATTTTGCACTGTCTGTTTCCTTTCTATAAGGAGATGAGTAAAATGCTTTATCATTAGTCCTCTGGAATCATATTATGCGCATCATAGTTGCCAAGTCTTTTAAAATTCCCTGTCTGTACTTTACTGTTGTCATTGTATGTTATTCTTCTAGTTCTGTTCATTTCACTCTACATGAGTTCATACAATTTCCCCAGGTTTCTCTAAAACCAACACCTTCAATCATTTTTAATCCCAATATATTTTTATTCATTTCATTAAATTTCTCAATTACTTATAACATTTTTAATATTATTTTTTAATTGAGTCCCCAAATCTCTCCTTTGTTCTCTCCTTTCCCCACTACTTGAGAAGGCAATCAGTTGGGTACAGATTATACATATGAAATTATGCAAAACAACAAATTAGCCATGTTACAAAGAAAACAGACCTCCTTCCCCCAAAAACATGAAAAATAAAGTTTTTAATATTATTCTTTGATCTACATTCAGACTCCATTGATTCTTTCTCTGGACACGGACATTTTTCATCATTAGACCTTTGGAAAAAATTGGAAAGCCACCACAAAAAGCATAGCTATAAATATTTTTGTACAAAAAGATCCATCCCAATTTTTTTTTATCTCTTTGGGATATTGGGATACAAACCTCATAGTGATATTGCTAGATCACAGGATATGTATTCTTTTAAAGGCCTTTGGGCATAATTCTAAATTCCTGGGCAAACCTATTGACTCCTTTAATCCAATCTTTTCCCGAAGAATCCTCCCACTATCATTCTCTCTTTCCCTAATGCCTCCAAATACCATCATATGTCTCCCTACTCCACTAGATTTGACCATCCACATTAGCCATCATTCTATAGTTCTCTTCCTCTTGTTAGCTAAATTCCTTGTGAAAACCACATATAAATAGTGTCTACTTACTTTCTTCTTCATTCTAAACACTGCCATCTGGCTTCAGACATCATTCAAATGATACTGGCTCTCCATATTATCAAGGATCTCAAATGTAAAATCCAATTCCTTTTCTCAATCCTCATCTGTCTTGACCATTCACTAGTTTCTGACATACTACTTTCTCTTGATTTTCCTCCTATCTAATCACTTTCCTTTGATCTTTTCTTCTGGATGTACATCCACATCACATCCAGAAAGGGAAGAAAATAAATATATGTTACTATGTGCTAGTCAATTGTGCTAAGCAGTTTATAAATATTCTCTTATTTTTACGACAATTCTGTGAGGGAGGTGCTATTATTATTATTTTATAATTGATGAAATTGAGGGGAGCCCAGGCCAAAAGAGTATAAAACAAAGCTCCTCTTCCTTATAATATGCCACATTGGAAGAACTGAAGGCAGCTCTACTTGTGCAGCAACTGCACAAAGAATCTAAAGCTTAGAACCATGCTCCCTTCACCATAGTCACAAAGCCCAACTTTTAACAGTTTTTCAAATTAAAAGAAAACACAAAGTCTGGAAAATGAGCAAAAAAAAAAGAAACTCGACATAGAAAGTTATCCTGGTTATAAGGAAGACCAAAACACAAATTCAGAAGAACAAAAGCAATACTGCTACATCCAAAACCTCCAAGAAAAATGAGTAATCTCAAGCCCAAAAAGAATTAAAGAAGGATCTCAAAAAGGATTTTAAAAATCAAATAAGAGGTAAAAGAAAAATTGGGGAAAGAAATGAGACAGGAAAATCATGAAAAAGAGTCAACAGCTTGGCAAAAGAGGAACGAAAAATACTGAAGAAATTTAATACCTTAAAAAATTGGTCAATTGGTAAAAGAGGTACAAAAATCCAATGAAGGGAAGAGCTTCTTTAAAAAGCAGAATTGACCAAATGGAAAAATATATACGGAAAAAAAAAATGCAATCAAGAGAAGAACTTCTTAAAAAGGCAGAATTGACCAAATGGAAAAATATATACAAAAAAAAAATGAAATCAAGAGAAGAACTTCTTAAAAAGGCAGAATTGGCTATATGAAAAAATCACACAAAATCACTGAAGAAAAGAACTATTTACAAAGTAGAATTGGCCAAATGGAAAAGGAGGTACAAAAGCTCATTCAAAAAAAATCATACCTAAAAAATTAGAATTGAGTAAATAGAAGCTAATGACAACACAAGTCATTCAGAAACAATTCAAACAAAGCCAAAAAACTGAAAAAGAAAAAAAAAAAAAAAAAAAAGAAAATGTGAAATATCTCATTGGACAAAACAATTGACCTGGAATATAAAGCCAGGAGAAATAATCTAAGAATTATTGAACTACTTGAAAGCCATGATTTTTTAAAAAGAGCTCAGACATCGTCTCTCAAGAAAAACTATTCTAATATTCCAGAACCACAAGACAAAACAGAAACTGAAAGAATCCACCAATCACCTCCTGATCCCAAAGAGATCCCAAAAGGAAAATTCCCAGAAATATCAAATTTCAGAACTCCCAGGTCAAAAAGAAAATATTGCAAGCAGCCAAAAAGAAACAATTCAAATATTGTGGACCCACAGTGAGGATAACGTAAGATTTAGAAGCTTCTACATAAAAGAATCTGAGGGAGATTCTTCTGAGTTCAGATGGTGGTGGCTAAGTAGAAGCTGGGCCACTTTCTCTCCTTACCAACCGATACAGCATATATCGAAAGGACAAGAAAACAAAATCCAGATGAAAGAAGAGACCCCACAATAGGGCACAGTATCAAAGGTATGTGGGATCTGGGCACTTCCATGCTATAAGGGGGGGAAATAGCTCCCATAAAAATGCAAGCAGATCAACCCTCCCCTACCCAGTACCAGAGTCAGAGGCTGTGCTCCAGAGTTAGAGCTAGTGGGGGCACAAAATCTAGCCCCTAGGCAGCTAGCTGGCACTACTAGGAGCTTGCCCCTGAGAGCAGCAAGACCTGAGATCCCAGGTCATTGGAAAACTCAGATCTTGGACATGGGAATGAGGTGGAGAGAGGCAGCAGCAGTGCCCAGCTCACTCAGACTCGGGGGGAAAATCTTAGGTGGAGGAGCAAGCATGGGCCAAGTTCCGGGCTCTGGGCAGCCAGCTAGGACCATGGGGCTTGACCCTGAAAACAGCTAGACCAGAGAACCAAGAAGGCTGGAAAATTAAGACCTTGGACACGAGAAGGGGGTTGAGAGAGGCAGCAGCAGCACCCAGCACACTCAGACTCAGGGGAAAATCTCAGGTGGAAGAGCAAGCGTGGGCCAAGTCCCAAGCTCTGGGCAGCTGGCTAGGAACACGGAGGATCGACTCTGAAAACAGCTAGACCAGAGACCCCACGAGGGTCCCCAGAGAAACCAAGAGATTCACAAAGTAGCCGGAGGCAAAAAATTGCTCCCTAACTCCATACAAAGAGAGTCAGATTGCCTTACTCAGCCTTCTGGCAGCACATAAAACATAATGATGTCACTCAAGGCCAATCAAGAAATAAACAAGAAGATCAAGAAAAAAGCTCAAACACTTGATAACTTCTGCACAGAAAAAACCCAGAAAAGAGAGAACAATTAAAGACATCCAAACCTTCACCAAAACATAAAAATGGGTCACAAGATCTGAAAGAGTTCAAATCTGAGATTATGAGAAAGATGGAAGAGATCTGGCAAGAAAATAACAGTTTAAAAGGAAGAATTTTGCAATTGGAAAGTGAGGCTCAGAAATCAAATGAATTGATAAGCAAACTGAAGACCAAAAATGACCAGATGGAAGCCTTGAAGAACCAGACAGACCAGATTGAAAAGGAAAACCAGTCTCCAAAGGCTAGAATTGGGGAATTAGAAGCCAATGATCTCTCAAGACAGCAAGAATAAAGCAAAGTCAAGACTGATAAAATAGAAGAAAACATGAAATATCTCACTGAGAAATTAACAGATCAAGAAAAGGGCTCTAGAAGAGATAATTCTAGAATCATTGGACTTCCTGAAAAACCAAAAATTAATAGAAATTTGGACTCCATACTAAAAGAAATTATTCAGCAAAAGTGTCCTGAAGTTCTACAAGAGGGCAATAAAGACACTGAAAGGATCTATAGATCACCCACCAGTTCTACAAGAGGGCAATAAAGACATTGAAAGGATCTATAGATCACCCACCACACTAAACCCTGAAAAGACAACCCCCAGAAATATAAGCCAAATTCAAGAGCTTCCAAGTAAAAGAAAAAATATTGCAAGCAGCCAGAAAGAGACAATTCAGATATCAAGGGGCACCAATCAGGATCATACAGGATCTGGCAGCCTCCACACTAGAAGACTGCAAGGCAAGAAAACTGGGTCTACAACCAAGGATCACTTACCCATCAAAACTGACTATATACTTCCAGGAGAAAGTATGGGCATTCAACAAGATAGAAGATTTCCAAGTTTTTGCACAGAAAAGACCAGGACTAAATGGAAAGTTCGATATAAAACCACAAAAATCAAGAGAAACATAAAAAGATAAATAAGAAACAGAGGGGAAAGAAAGAAAATTCTTATTCTTAAATTTACCCCTTTAAGGGCTTAGATCAAATTATTTGTATTCCTATATGGAGAAATGTTGTGTAATTCTCTGTAGTGAACTCTATTCACTGTTACAGTATTCACTATTATAGTAAGTAGAAGAATTATTCATAGGGAGAGGTTGGAGTAATAAATGGTCTAAGATGAGATGGGTGGGGGAAAAAAAGAGGGGGGGTGAATAGCAGATGGCACCAACAGAAACTTGAATGAATAAGAAAAATAGGATATTCTATACCACACAAAGAGAGCATGGGAAGGGGAGGGAATCAATACTATTTTAAAAAGAAGAGGAAGAGAGCATTAAGAGGTAATATTTAAACCTTACTCTCAGTGGAATTAACCCTGAGAGGGAAGAGTAGCTATATCCATTGGGATATAGAATTCTATCAAACCCTACTGAAAAAGTTAGAAGGGGTCAACCGAGGGGAGCAGGGGAGTGGGGAGGTCAAAAAAGGGAGGGGAGGAGGAGGGGAATTCATTAGGCCTTAAAAAATAAAAAGGGGAATAATAAGGAAGGAGATGGAAAGGGAAGTAAATCAAGGGAGGGGACAAGGGGGCCTGGTCTAAAACAAACCACTGGTTTAAAAGGCAATAAATACCGTGAGAAGAAGGGGAAGAACTAGGAGAGGATACAAAATGTTGGGGAATACACAACTGATAATTATAACTCTGAATGTGAATAGGATAAACTCACCCATAAAACGGAAGCAAATAGCAGAGTGGGTTAGAAACCAAAATCCTACCATATGTTGTCTACAAGAAACACGTATGAGGTGGGTGGACATACACAGGTTTAAGGTCAAGGGCTGGAGCAAAATCTTTTGGCTTCAAATGAGAAAAAGGAAGAGTGGCGATGATGATCTCTGACAGAGCCAAAGTAAAAACAGATTTGGTTAAAAGAGACAAGGAAGGTAATTACATCCTGATAAAAGGCAGTATAGACAATGAGGAAATAACAGTACTCAACATGTATGCACCAAATGGTATAGCATCCAAATTCCTAAAGGAGAAACTGGCAGAGCTCAAGAAGGAAACAGATAATAAAACCATACTAGTGGGAGATCTAAATATTCCTCTTTCAGATTTAGATAAATCAAATCAAAAAATAAATAAGAAAGAGATAAGAGATAAATAAAATTCTAGGAAATTTAGATATAATAGATATGTGGAGAAAAATAAATAGGGACAAAAAGGAATACACCTTCTTTTCAGCTGCACATGGTACATTCATAAAGATTGACCATGTAATAGAGAATAGAAACATTGCAAACAAATGCAAAAGAGCAGAAATAATAAATGTAACCTTCTCAGATCCTAATGCAATAAAAATAATAATTAGTAAGGGCACACAGACAGGCAAATCAAAAACTAATTGGAATTAAATATTGATTCACCAAAACCAGTTAGTTAAAAAAGAAATCATAGAAACAATCAATAATTTCATTGAAGAGAATGAAAATGATGAAACATCCTACCCAAACTCTTGTGGGATGCAGCTAAGGCAGTACTCAGGGGGAAATTTATATCCTTGAGTGCATGTATTAACAAATTAAGAGAGGGCAAAGATCAATGAAATGGGCATGCAAATTAAAAAACTAGAAAGGGAACAAATTAAAAACACAAAATTAGAGATTATAACAATTAAAGGAGAAATCAATAAAATTGAAAGTAAAAAAACTATTAAATTAATAAATAAGACTAGAAGCTGGTACTTTGAAAAAAACCAGATAAAATAGACGAAGTACTGGTCAATCTAATAAAAAAAAAAGGAAAGAAAACCAAATAATCAGTATCAAAGATGAAAAGGGAGACCTCACCTCTAATGAAGAGGAAATGAAGACAATCATTAAAAACTATCTTGTGCAATTATATGGCAACAAATATAGCAATCTAGGTGAGATGGATGAATATTTTCAAAAATATAAATTGCCTACATTAACAGAAGAAGAAATAGAATACTTACATAATCCCATATCAGAAAAAGAAATTGGAACAAGTCATTAATGAACTCCCTAAGAAAAAATCCCCAGGACCAGATGGATTCACAAGTGAATTCTATTCAAACCTTCAAAGAACAACTAATTCCAGTACTATACAAACTATTTGACATAATAAGCAAAGAAGGAGTTCTACCAAACTCCTTTTATGATACAAATATGGTACTGATCCCAAAGCCAGGTAGATCAAAAACAGAGAAAGAAAACTACAGACCAATCTCCTTAATAAACATAGATGCAAAAATCTTAAACGGAATATTAGCAAAAAGACTCCAGCAAGTGATCAAGAGGGTTATTCATTATGATCAGGTGGGATTTATACATGGATGGTTCAACATCAGGAAAACCATCCACATAATTGACCATATCAACAAGCAAACCAACAAAAACCACATGATTATCTCGAAGATGCTGAAAAAGCCTTTGACAAAATACAACATCCATTCCTATTGAAAACACTAGAAAGTATAGGAACAGAAGGACCTTTCCTAAAAATAATAAACAGTATATATCTAAAACCATCCACAAGCATCATATGCAATGGGGATAAATTAGAAGCCTTCCCAATAAGATCAGGCATGAAACAAGGATGCCCACTACCATCTATTATTTAACATTGTACTAGAAACACTAGCAGTAGCAATTAGAGAAGAAAAAGAAATTGAAGGTACTAAAATAGGCAATGAGGAGACTAAGCTATCACTGCTGTTTGCAGATGATATGATGGTCTACTTAAAAAATCCTAGAGAATCAATTAAAAATCTAATAGAAATAATCAACAACTTTAGCAAAGTTGCAGGATACAAAATAAATGTACATAAATCATCAGCATTTCTATATATTTCCAACACATCACAGCAGCTAGAGTTAGAAAGAGAAACAACATTTAAAATCACCCTAGACAATATAAAATACTTAGGAATCTACCAAAACAAACACAGCTATTATAGGAAAACAACTACAAAACACTTTCCAAACAATTAAAACTAGATCTAAACAATTGGAAAAACATTGATTGCTCATGGGTAGGATGAGCTAACATAATAAAAATTACCATTCTACCCAAATTAATTTACCTACTTAGTGCCATACCAATTCAAACTACCAAAAAACTTTTTTACTAAATTAGAAAAAAACTATAACAAAGTTCGTTTGGAAGAACAAAAGATCAAAAATATCAAGGGAAATAATGAAAAAAAAAACCGTGAAGGAAGATGGCCTAGCAGTACCAGATATTAAACTATATTCTATAAAGCCACGGTCATCAAAATGATATGGTACTGGCTAAGAGACAGGAGGGAGGATCAGTGGAATAGACTTGGGGTAAGTGACATCAGCAAGACAGTGTATGATAAACCCAAAGAGGCCAACTTTTGGGACATGAATCCACTATTTGACAAAAACTGTTGGGAAAATTGGAAAACAATATGGGAGAGATTAGGTTAGATCAACATCTCACACCCTACACACCAAGATAAATTCAGAATGGATGAATGACTTGAATATAAAGAAGGAAACTATAAGAAAATTAGGTGAACATAGAATAGTACACCTCTCAGATCTATGGGAAAGGGAAGATTTTAAAACCAAGAAAGAGTTAGAAAAAAATTACAAAATGTAAAATAAATACTTTTGATTATATTAAATTAAAAAGGTTTTGTACAAACAAAAATAATGCAACCAAAATCAGAAGGGAAACAACAAACTGGGAAAAAAATCTTTTTAACAAAAAACTCTGACAGAGGTCTAATTACTCAAATATACAAGGAGTTAAATCAATTGTATAAAAAATCAAGCCATTCCCAAATTGACAAATGGGCAAGGTACATGAATAGGCAGTTTTCAGACAAAGAAATCAAAACTATCAATAAGCACATGAGAAAGTGTTCTAAATCTCTAATAATTAGAGAAATGCAAATCAAAACAACTCTGAGGTATCACCTCACACCTAGCTGACTGGCTAAAATGATAGCAGGGGAGAGTAATGAATGTTGGAGGGGATGTGGCAAAATTGGGACATTAATGCATTGCTGGTGGAGTTGTGAACTGATTCAACCATTCTGGCTGGCAATTTGGAACTATGCCCAAAGAGCAATAAAAGACTGACTGCCCTTTGATCCAGCCATAGCATTGCTGGGCTTGTACCCCAAAGAGATCAGACAAACAGACTTGTACAAAGATATTTATAGCCGCGCTTTTTGTGGCAAAAAACTGGAAAACAAGGGAATGCCCTTTAATTGGGGAATGGCTGAACAAATTGTGGTATATGCTGGTGATGGTATAATACTATTGTGCTCAAAGGAATAATAAACTAGAGGAAATCCATGTGAACTGGAAAGACCTCCAGGAATTGATGCAGAGTGAAAGGAGCAGAGCCAGAAGAACATTGTACACAGAGACTGATATACTGTGGTAAAATCGAATGTAATGGACTTCTGTATTGGCAGCACTGCAATGACCCAGGACAATTCTGAGGGATTTATGGAAAGGAACGCTACCCACATTCAGAGGAAGAATTGCAGGAGTGGAAACACAGAAGTAAAACAACCATTTAACACATGGGTTGATGTGGACATGGTTGGGGATGTCGACATTAAATGACCACACCAATACAACTATCAATAATATGTAAATAAGTCTTGACTGATCACATGTGTTAAAACCAGTGGAAAGCACATTGGATATGGGGGGACGGAGCTAAAGGGGAGGAGTGAAGGGGAAAGTAAAAACATGAATCATGTAAAAAAAATAGTCTAAAAAAACAGAAAAGGAAAAAAAAGAATCAGAGGGCATAGAACATGATATTCAAGAGGGTAAAGAAACTAGGACTTCAACCAAGAATCACCCAACAGAACTGAGTATAATCCTCCTTTAGGGGAAAAAATGGGAAATCAGTGAAAGAGAGGACTTTCAAACATTTATGATGAAAAGATCAGAGCTGAATAGAAAATCTGACTCAGATAAAAGACTCAACAGAAGCATAAAAAGGTAAACAGGGAAGAGAAATAAAAAAGACATTCAATTAGGTTAAACTATGTACATCCCTATATGGGGGAACAATTCTTATAACTCTAAAGAACTTTTTCGTTATTAGGGCAATAAGGAGTATACATAGAGAGGGCAAGGGTATGTGTAGAAAATAATGGGATGATATAAAAAAATGAAATTAAAGTTTGAGAAGGAGAAATCCATTGAGAGGAGGAAGAAGGAAATAATAGAATGTGTTAAATTATCTCACTGAAAAGAGACATTAAAGACCTTTTATATAGGAGGGGAATTGGGAAGGAAAAAATGTGAACCATATTCTCATCAAATTGGATCAATGAGGGATGAACATACACAATTAACAGGATATAGAAATCTATATTACCCTACAGGAAAGTAGGAGGGGAGGGGGAAAAAGGAGAGGTTGGACTAATAGAAAAGACAACAAATTGGGAGAGGTGGTGGTCAGAAACTAAACAGGGAGAAACAGGATGGAGAGAATGGAGAGCAATATATAGCAATCATAATGATGCCTTTTTTCTACAAGTCTCTCTAAAATAGGCCTCATTTCTGAAATACAAAGACAAAATGTAAGACTACAAGTCATGTCCAATTAATGAATGATCAAAGGATATGAACAGGCAATCTTGGACAAAGTAATTACAACTCTCTTTAGTCATGCAAATAAAACAATTCTGAAGTACCATGTCATACTTAATCAGCTATTATTGCAGAAAAGAAAAATGGCAAAACCTGGAGATGATGTGGGGAAATTGAGATATTAATGCACTGTTGGAGGAATTGTGAACTGATCCAACCATTTTGGAAAGCAATTTGGACCTCTGCAATATAATTCATATGTTTTAACACAGCAAATACTACTACTAGGCTTTTGTATCCCAAAGAGATAAAAAATAAAAAGGGGAAGGACCTATAGAAACAAAAATATTTAAAGCAGTTCTTTTTGTGGAGGCAAAGAAAGTGAGGGGATACCTATCAGTTGAGGAATGGCTAATTAAGTTACAATATATGGTTATAATGGAATACTATTGTTGTTTAAGAAATGAGATGTAGGAAGAGTTCAGAAAAACCTGGAAAGATTTATACAAACTCAAGCAGAGCAAAATAAGCAGAACCAGGAGCACACCATACACAGTGACAGAAATACTTGTACAATTAATAATTTAATTATTCTTAGCTATACAATGAATACTGTGAATAACAATTATTCTCAGCAATACAATGTCCCAAAACTATTCAAAGAACTCATGATAAAAAATGTCATCTGCTTCCTGAGAAAAAGAACTGATAAAGTCTGAATCTAGAAAACAGCAAACTTATAAAATTTTTTCTTAATTTTTTTTTAATTTCCTTCCCTGTGAAAGGCAAAGCCTGAGAACCTTCAGCAAAGCTGAAGGCCATAACGCAGCTGAAGTCTGTTACATATCACCCAAGGCCTGTAGCCTCAAACCTTCATTTTCCTCTCCTCTTTTTCTACACTAGATATTCCTACAAAATCACTGATGTATGCATTGATTTATTATCCTATAGAAATCACTGCGTAGACTTGATGAGGTAAACAGATTATAGTGTATCACTTTACCAATCATTTACCTTTATTATGTGTGTGGAAATTTGTGCAAAATTTCCAGCTTGTTTGGTTCTCTCTATAAAATAGTAGCTATTCTCAAAAAACCTTGCCCCTGATAGCTATCAGCTTCAGTGGCCCTCCTGATCCCATTGTGGTCTCAACATTATTCTTATCACCTTCTGAGGACCCTCTGTTTTCTGTGGAGAAAGGATTAATATGGGGAAAAAAGGTTTTACACAATGTAAAATCTATATGAAATTGCTCACTATTCTCAAGGGGACAGTCAGGGGGTGGAGAGGGAGAAAGGGAGAGAATTAGAGACTCAATATTCTCTGAAAAAATGCTGGAAATTATCTTTTTATGTGTAATTGAGGAAAAAACTAAAAAAAAATTTTTAATAACAGAAAGAAAAAAACTGAGGCAAAGTAAATGACTTGTTCAGGCTCACAAAACTAGGAAATGGCTACGATAAATTTGAACTCAGATCTTCCTGACTCTAGGATCAGAACTCTACAGACTATGCCATCTCATTGCCTATACCAGTGATGGCAAACCTTTAAGAGGAGCAAGTAATGTGAGAAATGTCCTCAGACCGTGGAGAGGGGAAGGGGAGCAGAGCAGCCCAGGCCCTGGCCCTGGTCCCTTCTGACTTTCTAGTAACAAACTGTGCTGGGGCAATAACGTGCATGCCCACAGAGAGGGCTGAGTGCCCCCTCTGGCACACATGCCATAGGTTTGCCACCACGGCCCTATACCATCCACTAACTCTTACTCTCCTGAAGCTGTTTTCTCTAGCCCCTACACTATCTAGCTCAGTTTCATTGACTCCCATTGGTTCAATTATCTCTATGCATATGATCCATAGATCTATATAGCTAGAAACTCCTTTTCTCTCTCTTTCACTAGTCCTCCATTACTACTACCTATCAGACATCTTGAATAGGTTTGTCCCCCCTAAGCAACTCGAGCTCAACATGCCCCAAACAGAACTCATGGCCTTTCATCCCAAATATTCCCCTGTTCCTGTCAAAGGTCATTATACCAATCATAGCTTTGAAATCGTAACATACCTCTTTCTTGACTTTTCACTCTAATTCACCTCACATATCCAATCTGTTAATCAATCTTGTACCCTTCATAATCTCTCTACATGTCCCTTTCTTTCCATTCACACAGCTATCAACTTAGTATGTAGATCACATCATCTCTAGCCCAGGTTATTCCAATAGTCTTCTAGTTGATCCTCCTGCTTCAATTCTTTCTTCTCAAATGTATCTTCCACTCAGCTGCTACAGTGACTTTTCTGAAGGGTAGGTCTGCCCATGTTACTCCTTACTCAAAAACACAGACTCCCCCCTTTACCTCAAATATAAAATCCTATAATAAATAATCCTTTTGTAACTTGCCCTTCCTAATTTTGCAGTCTTATTATACTTTACTCTTCACCTCCCCATTCCTCACAAGTGGGGGCGGAGAATACTTTCCATTTACATTGAATAACAGTTATTTGTATATTGTCTCCCTCATTAGAATGTGAACTTCCTGACAGCAGGAACTATTTTTCCCCTCCTCTGTTTGCCCAATCTTGGCACAATACCTGGCAGATATAAAGTGCTTAGTAAATGCTTGTTGACTATGGGGACATAAAGATTTAAGTTAACATTTTCATTATCAGATGTGAGTAAAATGAGATCAGAAAACTTAAATAACTTGATCAAGTTCACAAATAGTTAACATCTCTAAAATGTTTATTTCTCTATTAATTAGATCACTCTTATTATATTGTCTATGCTTAGGGACATGGAAAACCTGGTACAAAAATCCAGAAAATTAACAGGCTAGGGAAGAAAGTAGAAACAATATGTCCTATAAACACATCCATTCACACAGGTGTACAAACACATATTCACCCCAGGATTTTTGGCAGAAACAAAATCATACTGCTGAGTTTTCCTAAATTTGTATATCAAAGTGTTCCAAAACAAATTATACATAATTTTTGTTGCTAAACAAAAAATTAATTCTAGAACAAGGACACAAACTTTGAGTGGGAAACTGCAATAATTTCTTTTCTTGCTCTACTTCTCCCAAAGTCTTAACATAACTATCAAAATGACACTGATTGCACAAGTATGGGATCGAGAAATCATTGTGGAGCTCTAGGGCATTTTTTTTGTCTTTCAATGTATCTCAGTGATTGGCACATAACAAATATTTTGGTACTGACTGATATGAAAAAAGGACAAGGAATTTTCAGGGAGCTCAATGAATCAATATTACCCCAAAAAGCTAATGAAAGCTTAGGGTATTTGGCAAGCACTCTTTGAAAAGACACTCTATAACTAACATGCAGTGAAAGAAAGTGGCTATAAACTCTTCAAGTTTTACACATCCCAACCCAGAAAACATCCTTACCATCATTACTGTTTTGTGAAGTTTATTTTAGGTAAATTCCTTTTACAAGTCACAACTTCGCCCAGAAAACAAAGATTTCTTTTTAATATTTATTTTCTATGGATCTTCTTGTATGAAGTATAGACTGAAAAATTAAAATGAGCATCACAGAGAGCAACAGAGAGGCACAAGATAATTGTAAGGTGTTTGACACGTAATAAATAAGGAACTCTGAAGAACTGAAACAAAGGAAATTAGGGAACTATATCTAAAACATTAAAAAAATATGGGCTAGCCACATAACGAGTGTAACAGCTGGAGAGACTGGATGTGCCACTAGTATATGTCAGAGAAAAGTGAAGAAGTTTCCCAAGATGTCAAGTTGAGTCCCTGTAATGAATTTATGAGAAGACATGAACAAAAGTTACATTGAATGGTAGAGTATGAATGAGTTACAAACTGCAGCATTAGAAGAAATATCCAAATCAAGATACATTTTGCATCATTTTGTTAATGCAGTAGAACACAGGGCTCTGATTCATACCTAGACTACTGTCTCAACTTTACTACTAACTATATGAATTTAGGCAAGACATACATATCCTTTAGTAGAATAAGGGAGTTGGGCTAGGTCAGTGATTCTCAAAGTGGGCACCACTGCCCCCTGGTGGGTGCTGCAGTGATCCAATCCAGGAGGGTAGTGATTGCCACAGGTGCATTTGGGGGTGGTGAATAACTGTAAGGGAGTGGTGATAGTATGTGACAGGGAGCGCTAAGTAATATTTTTTTCTGAAAAGGGGGCAGTAGGCCAAAAAAGTTTGGGAACCACTGGGCTAAGTGATCTTATAGATCAGCTCTGAAATGTGGAAATTAAAATTAACTTTCAAAAAAGATCATGGCAAGTTTTACCAAATATCATTCATGTCTTTTATTATAGAAATTCTTTTATCTTGAAAAATGTATAAAATATAATTATAAAACAATTAAAAGCATTTTTTTCTCAAGCTCAACTGTACAAACACTTATCAAACAAGGCAGTAGATACAAAGACCAAAAAAAAAATGTAATGCCTAACTTAAGGAGTTTATTTTAACTAGGGAATGTAAGAAGAAAATAAGGGAGAGAGCATAATTTCTTGCAGCTATTCAAGGGCTATTTGGTCTATAAAATCAAGCTATTAAGAAGAATTTTTTTTCATATAATATTTGTTTACTTGACAATAATGATTAGTCAATTTTTTAAACTGCTGATCTATTTGTATTTTCATCTTGATCTCTTTTCTGAGGCATAGTGGTTCATACACTGTAGTCTACAATAAATATAGTATTTATTGTAGTAGTATTTGATATTAGTAGCTAATTAGTAGATTAATATTAGTTAATAATAAAAAAATCTGAAAAATAAGTCAGTAAAGGAACTTCCTTAAACAAAAGCAGAAAATTCATCTTTCTTTTTCTTTTTTTTAAACCCTGTGTGATCCTGTCTCCCCCAGGGTCACACAGCTAGAAAGTGTCTGAGGCCAGATTTGAGCCTAGGACTTTCTATCTCTAGGCCTGGCTCTCAATCCACTGAGCCACCTAGTTGCCCCCTCATCTTTCTTTTCTTGTGAAAAGAGTAGTGACAAATTGTTACACCTTTTATCCTAAAGTCTTAAATCCCATTAAAGGATAACCAGCCCATGAAGGTCAAAGATGGCTAGTCTATATGTATAAAATCATTCAAAACAACAAAGCTTTTGTAGTAGCAAAGATTTGTAAACTGAAGCTGTGCTTATTGATTGGAGAATGGTTGAATAAACTATAAAAAGGAGTATTATTTTGCCATAAAAAATGTTGAGAAGCTCAGAAAATGTATTTAGATTTGTGAAGAATTAGACTCTCAGTTTATTTTTATTGTACTCAATCAGCAACCTTTAAATTTAATCAAATCAAGAACTTAAAAGTATCCCTCCTTAGCTAACTCATTAAGTAAGACAGTTCACAAGTCACTTACTAAAGAAAGCTCACACCTTCTCCAAAGAGCACTGCTTCCCCCCCCTTCACAATGCTAGGGCAAATTGGGAGACTGTGATTGGTTCCCATAAAGTGGGGGAGTGACAGGAAGTGACCTGGAGGAAACTTAAAAAGGCCAGGGGAGGATTCATTCATTCATTCATTCATTCATTCTCTGTTGGTGAGTGGGGCTGAAGGGAGACTCTTGGAGGCAGTCACTTTTTCTAGTCTCTCTGGGCTAAAGCATTCCACACTGGATAGGCTTGCTGGGTGAGTGATTCAGACTGAAGTAAGAGGCTTGCATTTGTGAACCTCTGGCTGAAAAAGACTACCAACACTTCCACATGGAGTTTGGGACTTGAAGGAGCCCTTGCCAGGTAGTAAGCTAGATTTCTTTGGATCCGCACTTAGGCTGGTAGGCCAGACAACTCTCTACCTCCTTCCTGTATTTCCCACTTTAATATCTCTACTTTGTAGTAAATAAAAGTTGCTAACAGTTTTTCTGACTTAAAGGTTAATATTTTATAAACAGCCACCACAATCTTACTTTTATAACTCATATTCAGTCAAACCTAATTTTAAATTTTACAGATTTGTCTGAACTGATGAGACTGAAATATAATCAGGAAAACAATATTCAAAAAACAACAATAATGTAAATTAATTCTAAAAGCCAAATCCAAGAAACTAATAACCAATCTTGTTCCTGCTGAACAGATAAAAAGTATACCTCATTAATAAAGAAGAGTTCCTTTATATACCAAAATATTTATGACAGCAAAGAATTAGAAACAAAATAGATGCTTGTGATTAGGAAATGGCTAAACAAATTATGGTACATGAACATAATTATGCTATTATTATGATGTAAGAAATAACTTATGATGAATAATGAGAAGCACAAAAAGATTTATATGAGTTGATATAGAGCTAGGAAAATAAGATAAACAATATAAAAGCCCCACAGTCAAGAGTGTTCCAAAGTTATTAAGAATAAGTAAATCAGAGGGCAGCTGGGTGGCTCAGTGGATTGAAAGCCAGATCTAGAGATGGGAGGTCCTAGCTTCAAATTTGGTCTCAAGACACTTCCTAGCTGTGTGACCTGGACAAATCACTTAACCCCATTGCCTAGCCCTTACTGCTCTTCTGCCTTGGAACAACTGTATAAGGGCTTAAAAAAATAATAAATAAGTTGGCAAAGAAGATATATGAGAAGATACTCCCACCTTTCTTCTTTGCTGGAGTAGGAGGTTCATAGGCATTGCACGTATTTTAAGGTTTTTTTAAATGTATTAATCAATTTTACCAGTTTCTTTCATATTCTTTGAAAACATTACTTATCTTTTACACAAACAAAACCAATGTAACCAAGATTAGAAGAGAAACAAAAACTGGAGAAAACATTTTATAGCAAGTATTTCTGATAAAGGCCTCATTTCTCAAATATATAGAAAACTGAATCAAATTTATAAGAATGCAAGTCATTCCCCAATTGAAAAATGGTCAAAGTATATGAGTAGGCAGTTCTCAGATAAAGAAATTAAAAACTACCTATAATCATTTGAATCAATACTGATTAGAGAAATGCAAATCAAAACAATTCTGACTCATAGACTTTTCATATTTGAACCCCAGACCTCCAATCTCTGGGTCTGGCTCTCAATCCACTGAGCCACCCAGCTGCCCCTGCTGGAATTGTGAACTAAGTCAACAATTCTGGAGAGAAATTTGGGACCATGTCCAAAGGACAATAAGTACACAGTAAATTGAGGACAAGGAAAAATACTGTAGGTTTCAGAAAAGATCTTGTGTAGTGTCTTGCGCAAAAAGATTTCATGGTGTACAGATGAGAAGGGAGTAAATTCCAGACACCCGTCTAACTTGTATTCTTTTATCTCATCAATGGTCTCCTGTGAGAGACTGGAAGCTACAGTATGTGCAAGGCAAGTCAAATCACCACTAACTTGCCCACCATTTCCCTCCAGATCCTGACAGAGACAGCCCAGAACCCTTAGTCTGAGAGCCTGGGAAATAGCTATGTCCTCCAAACCATTAAGCTTGCTTCCAGACCAGACCCCAAAGCCATTATTGAAAAGAGACCCATCTTCCTTATCACTAGCAACAAATGCTGACCAAATGCCACCAAAAAAAGGCAAAGCAGCACAGATTACTTTGATGAGTCAGTACAAAGAGCACCAGCCCTGGAGTAAGGAAAGCCTGAGTTATATCCAAAAAAGAATGGGAGCTCCTTCTGAGCAGGTACTATCTGCTTTTCTATTTATATTCACAATGCTTTGTACAGGTAAATACACCATAAATGTTATATATGCCTTCCTTCATTCATACATTCTCCTTAATATTTCTGTAACTTGAATGGGTCCTCTGTGTGTGTGTGTGTATCTGTGTACCTGTGTCTGTGTGTCTGTCTGTCTTTGGCATTTGGGCTATAATAACAAGAGTTTTATGGCTAAATATATTAAAATATTTAGTTGCTGCATCACCTTATAGTCAAGTATTGCACTGAATTTCTACATAGGTTTAGTATGGTAATCTTGAGAAATAAACTCATCTTCAGAAGGGGCAGTTGCCACCTAGCTATAATACCTAGAATAATGATCCTTAATAATTTATAGAGACAGTATATTGTTTATAAATCAGACATTATTTCCCTGAAAAAAGTCAAAATAAAAACTTAAATTATAGTTGTGTTAACTACCAAGTCAAATAAAAATAATCCTAAAATGACTTTAACTATACAATCCTGAACAGATTAAACTGGATTAAATCAATAGGCCTGGGTGGGAGGTTTGACATAACTGTGTACTCTCTAATAGAAACAATTAACAATTAGTAAATATGTGCCAGGTAAGTGCCTCTAAGGTTTTCCTCATCAAAAATAAAATGATTTGATTTGTGTTAAAAACACAGGAATAACATTTAATGGGTATAACATACGCTGATTTCCTCATCCTTGCTTGCTCAGTATTACTCTTACAAAAGCTGATGTAAAACATTTTAGATGTACAAGATAATATCATAGGGCCTAAATAAATTTAATAATAACTGATATTTAGAGAGACATTAAGACTACAAAGTACTTTACATATATCAACTCATTTAAGCCTCTCAACTCTGAAGTGAAGATTACAGATAAAGAAACTGAGACTCGGGTTAATTTTTAAAACTGGCTTGACTGTTTGACTTTTAAAGCCCTTCACAATCTGACCCTAAACTACCTTTCCAGCCTCATTGCACATTATTCCCCTTTTTTCATTCTGCCTTCCTGGAAGCTCTTTATAAATGGCATTGCATCTCTCACCATGCACTGGTCAGCCCCAATGTCTGGAATGTACTCCCTCCAAACCACTACTTCAAAGAATCTCTTCAACATACCAATTCTACATGAAGCCTTTTTTAATCTCTCTTAAATGATAGAGGCTTCCTAAATTATATAGTTCCTTTTTAAATGCTGCTCCCATCATGAAATATAAATTTCTTAAGAGCAAGGATTATTTCATGCTTTTCTATTCATATTTGACCCATAACCAGTGCTTAATCAATATTTGATTGATCTGACACTGTAGACTGCCCACAGGAAGATTTTTGTTTAGTTTAAAATTCAACAGGCATTTAATGCTTACAAAATACTTAGCACAGTGCCTGGCATGTATTAGGTGCTATATAAATGTTTATTTTTTTTCCCTTTCCCCTTATTAAGTAAAAATCAAACAGGGCCTGCCTTAAAAGCAAAAATCGAATTCTAAAAGGGGAAAACAAGTTCACAGATACAAAATTTGTTAAAAAAATTCTTAAACTGGAGAAAAATCATGTAGAATATGAATGAACATTATAGTTATCATCTTAAAACATGTCAAAACAATGATGATGGCAGGGGGGGACAGAAGGGAGAAATAGCCTTTAGCAAATTACTTTCTTTTCTGATTTCTTATTTCTAGATTCTTCCAGCAAGATTAATTCCTGTCTCCCAGTGCTACTTAAAAGATAAGTGCATCTAAAAAAGGGGGACTGGGGGTAGGAAAGGAAACAGGAATTGAGAAGTAGAAGGAAAAGAAATCTTCACTTCCACTCAGGGACATATATTTTACAAGGTTATCTTCATATCATACTTAAGGTGGTTATATCTTTATTACAGAAAAATAAGGGGGCTTCCTGCTTTTTGATCTCATACATTATGATCCAGATTAAGAGAACTAAGTATATAGTCAATTCTTAGAAAAAGTGACAATTCTTCTCTGGAGAAGGAAAAAAATCTTCAAGTTATATCAGCACAGAAATTCTGGCCAAGTTTATTGAATAAGTTAATATAGTTAATACAAGGAAGAGAATTTGAGACCAGGTTCTTAAAATATGACTTGAGGCATATTAAAACCCTAACTATAAACTAACATAAGCAACATTCAAATCTGGCCTAGGCCACTTACTAGCTGTGTGGCCCTAGGCAAGTCATTTAACAATGTTTGCCTCAGTTTCCTCATCTATAAAATGAGTTGTAGAAGGAAATGGCAAACCACTAACATTAATTTTGCCAAGAAAACCTCAAATGGGGTCACAAAGAGTCAGTACTGAAAATGTCTGAACAACAACATGAACTACACTACACTAAACAATTAAGCATTAAACTAATTAAACTTAAAGTGAAACCCTTTGCTTCAATTAGAGGAACCTAAAAAAAAGGTCATTGGGTGTGGCTATTTTTTTAAAAGGGAAAAATCCAGAAGTAAATTTCGTACTTGCTCTGGAAGACAGGTACTCGACTGGCAGTATATAATAAATATGAGCAAATAAACTTCCATTAAATATATAGGAAGTGAAATCTTTGTCAGTCACATTATTCACTACTTTTACTACTGTGGAATAGTCTTAGAAAATGAATATTTAACCATTTACATACAGAAGCTGATGCTATATCTAGAATATTCTCAAATGATTCACTGTTTCCTAATATTGTATGCACTCTCCAGGAGTTTTTATTTAGTACTCAGAAGACTTTTTAGGGCTACAGAAGTAGGTCAACCTAACTATTCCAGGACCTCAGCAATTCAGTCAAAGATAAGGAGCCAATTACACACACACACACACACACACACACACACCCCAAACAACAACCTTCCTTATAAAAATTAAGCACAAGAGTTTTAAATTGATAAGCATTTGTTCAAATAATAGCCTTAATGACTTAAAACATAATTTTTAAAGAGTTGAACATAATTCTATACTAAAATATCTTTAAAACTTATCCATTTCTTCTGAATTACTTTCACTGAACTTCTTATGTGTAAATACATATTAATACAGTTATTTATGGTGGAAAATATAGATAGTAATGATGTTATACAAAGTAATAGGTTAATTAATAACTAGGTATTGAAAGTTAGTTATCAAAAAAAGTCAATATATAAATCATCCATTGACCATTCAACAAACAATTAAATGGGAACTATGTGATATTCTGGGAGACTTATAGGTACAAGATGTTAAATCTGCTCACGAGAAGCTATGCTGTGAAATGGAGGCGGGAAGTAGGAACAGTGGTATTGAGTCAGCAGTAGAAAAAAAGGGAGGCGGTAAGAGAAGTTTGGATGGTTTAAACATTTAAAAGGAGGCTTGTGGGGAAAAAAATTTTTTTAATTAAAAAATAAAATAAAGAAAGCCTGTGAATGTCTTAAAAATAAAAGAGGAGCGAAAAGAGAGAGATAGTGACTATCTGGAGAGAATATACTAGTTTGCACTACAATCTGATGACTTGATACTAAAAAGTATAATAGGAAAAGCTTCAGGATAGGAACTGGATCTACATTCTCATTCTATAAAGTAATACTAGTGAGGGTTGAATTTAATTTCTGTTGAAGAAACTAAGGCAGACAGGTTAAATGACTTTGGAAGAGCCACATGGCTAGTATGAGGAAGGATTTGAACTCAGGTTTTCCTGACTCGCTCTATCTTTGGTACCACCTAGCTGCCTACCGTGTGTTGAAAAAGGTGAATGTTAGAGAACCTTGGGAAGACTGGCATAGTAATTGGTCTAACTCTTCAGGAAAACAGATAGGAATACTGTGCTCAAAGAAGTCACTAACTTGTTTATAACTTCTGACTCTACAATACTTCATGTAATCAAAAGAAAGTGAAAAGATTTGTATGGGGGTGGCTAGCTAGCATATTAGATAGAGCATCAGACCTTGAGTCAGAAGGACCTGGGTTCAAATTTAAACTCAGATTTCTAGAGGTGTGATCCTGGGCAAGTCACATAACCCCAACTGCCTAGCCCTTCCTGCTCTTTTGTCTTAGAATTGATATTAAAATACAAGGCATTGGGTTAAAAAAGAATTATATGCTCAACATTATTTACAGCAATTCCTTTTAGTTGAAGCAAAGAACTGGAAAAAAGTGAGTACCCATAAAATGGGGCATGGCTGAAGATATTGTCGCAAATGATTATAATGCAATACTAAGTTGTAGGAAATGATAAAATGCAGACTCAAAAAAACTTTTTTGGAAGACTCCTGCAGTGAAATGGGCAGAATCTGGAGAATGAGTTCTACCAACAACATTATAAATAAGAAAAACTTTCAAAGACTTAACTGCCTTAAATGCAAAGGCCAATCATGATTCCAGAGGACTGAAGATGAAACATACCATTTATACATCTTGACAGTGGTGGATGGACTAAAGGTGCAAAATATCACATTCGTTTTTGACCAAGACCAATGTGGGGCTGTGGTTTCCTTGACTATAAAATTAATGAGGGTTTTCTTTTCTTTCAGGGAAGGCAGGGAAAAGAGAAGTGGAAAATAGAGTTAACAAGAAGAAAAAGTATCATCATTTCTTTTAAATGCACATTAAAATTTGAAAAGCAGGGCATCTTTGAAAATTACATGTCAAAATTTATTATATATGCACAGGGGGAAAGTAAGCTATATGTTAACAGATAAGCTTCATGTACCAGTTTCTTCTGTTTTACTTGTCCTATGAGAATACTTTTTATTGGCTATTTTAATTTCAGACAGAAAAAAGAAATGGGCAGAACCAGAACAATTTATATGATGACAATAAATTAAAGGTAAGTAATCTTGAAATATTTAACTCTAATTAGTGAATGCAATGACCAATCAGGACTTTGGAAGGCTTAACAATGTAGCATGCTTCCCAACTTTGTTAAATTTAATATATACCTTTAAAAACAAAGTTACACAAGTTTACAGGTTTATTTTTTTTAAAGCACAACATAAGAATTTAATTAAGACTTGGATTCTGCCACTAACTCATCATCTAACAGTCTGTATCTTCCTCTATAAAAAGATTAATTATACCTTCTTAGAAGAATCAAATGAGTTAATGTAAAAATTTTTTTATGAAAAATACTTTAGAAATCAGCAGTATCAATTACCCATACAATAGAATACTAAAGTCCTTAAAGCACAGCCTTAAAGATAGATAGGGCAGATAGCTCAGTGGATATAGCACTGGGGCTGGAATCAGGAAGACCCCTTGTTCAAATACCACCTGGGACACTTACTACCTGTGTGACTCTGGACAAGTCATTTAAACTCTGTTTGCCTTAATTCACTGGAGAAGAAATGGAAAACCATTCCAGTATCTCTGCCAAGAAAACTCCATGGTCACAATGAATTGGATATGACAATGACTGAAAACAACAAAAGGATATATTGTCCTTTTCCTCATACTGTATTACCTCACCTCCCAATTAGACTCACCAATTCCAGTCTTTCACATCACTGAAAAATAAATGTCTTGCGTCAAAGAGCAGGCTATATCATTGCCTTGTTCAAAAACTTATAATGGCTTCCTATTGTCTCTAAGAGAAAATATAAATGGCTCAGCATGACTTATTTAAGGGCCTTCACTTCAATATCTAGCACAAGTCTCTCTATGTGGTTTTATTTCCCGTTACTCTGCGCACTGTCCCATCTCCCTGATTTTTCCCATGTGCCCAGATAGTACTTCCTCTTCACCTTTGCCTCTCAGAATCCTTAGCTTCTTTCAAGGTTCTGTTGGATTTAAAAATCAAGTCTGGCAGTCTACTGAACTATTTCTGGCCTGGGCAAGCTACCCCCAGCCCCCAAGGTTTCCCAGCACAGTCTTCCTTATCTCCCCCTATCATAAACCTAAAACTGAAGCTATCTTATCTGATGAATATTAACCTTCTTGAGGAATGTTTGTCTATGTTTGCCTGCTTTACAATATTTGCCTATTTAATGTATATTTGCCAAATGCTTCCAGACCCCTGACCCTGAAACCCCCCCTCCCCAGATGCTTCCTGACACTACCTTGATAATTATGTATGTACCAACCCCCTTCCCCAAACATTTCTATATAAACTCTTGGCTGAGAATTCCAAGGAATCGTTCAGGCATGCCTCTCTACCTAGGGACCCTAGCTATTATTGCTAGTAAAGAATGAGCCTCTTCTTGCATATTGCATTGTCAGTGTGATTCTTCCCCTTCGGCCAAGAACCTGGGTTAGGTATTAAAATTTGGGTACAACAGTTCAATTCTAGTACCACCTTCAATGGAAGATCTTTCCTGTCCTTGCCAGTTCTTAGTACTTTCTTTCCTCCTCAAATCACCTTTATCTGCTCATCTGTTTAAATGTTGTATCTTTTAATACAATATAAACTCTCTGGGAGTAGAAACAATTTTTTATTTTGTTTTTGTATTTCTAGCAGCAACTAGCACACTGCTTTTGCACATCAGTAGACACTTTAAAAAATGCTTGTTGAATTGAATTGATGAATGGCATATACCTGAAAAGAATCTTTTACAAAGTGTGTATGAGGTATAACTTTGTTTCTGGTGTATGTACAGATTAGAAAACTATTCTAACATGATATGTGTGGGAACCATATGTATCCTTTACCCTTTATGTACAAAGTATTAGCTAAGATAGCTTTCCCCACATATCAACCATAAACATAGTTAATAGTTATGAAATTTTGCTATAAACACTGTGTCTGTACTCGTTTACTGTAAAGAACAGTAAACAACTGAGAAAAGTAGTTCCCTCTAGGATTCAGTTGCATTTGAACAAAGGAGAAAAAAATGCAATTCATAGAATCTCAGAACAGATTCCTTGCCAATCCACAATAAACCAAAAAAAGGAATACTACTATATATAATACACCACAGAACACAATGCCTTTTGAGAGCTCCCGCTGATAAGTTTTCCTTCCCTTGAGTCTAAATTGGCATCCCTGTTAATGTCCACCTATGGCACCAAGCACAGCCTCCTACATTCAGTTCCTCTTTTCTTAAGAGGGCTCCTCAAACATTGAGAACAGGTATTAATTCTCCTGTCGACATGGAATCTAGAGACCCCAAACTTGTAGTTTAGTGAGGTATGATGAACCCCAAGTTTAGAAATAGTTTGTAGGTGGGAGACCCCCAAAGCTTGTGCTCCTTCCCGGTTCCCAGAGAATCCACCCTGAAGGGAATCTCAGGCTGGCAGTAGCAGACTGAATAATGGACCCCAGGGTAAATGCTAAATACCCTTTTGTCCTAGGTAGTCTTCCCCATTGTATCAAAGACCCTTCCCAGGAAGACTACCTGGGCAGGGACCATTCCTTTAGTATCCATTGTGTAAGCAGTCCCTTTCTCTTACAACCTAGCCTCTAGCTATGATCCCTTTCTCTAGCTAGATTGTATCCTTACCAGTATAATGTCAATCATCTTCCCCAGGCCCTGGATCTTCCCAAATGGTATATAAGTTCCCCAATTTCCTTTGTTCTGGGGAGTCATCATCTAGTGCGGTGGCACTCCCAGGGGGATCTGGGAGCAGTGCGAAGCAGTGTTCATTTAGACTCTGCACAAGGCGCAGCTCTGCATAAGAGGCCAAGTAGCCCTCATCCCCCTTTCCCTTGATTAAAGAGTAGTTTTATGACTATTTAATAGTTCCAAATTTTTTCTAAGTTAACACTCCTAATCATCTTCAGACAAAATACCATTAGTGCCAACAACCAACCCTCAAACCACAATTCTCAAGAACCACCCTAGTTTACCTTTCTCCAGATTCAGTGTCATTCCTAAAATGTGATGACCAAAACTGAACATAGTAATTCATTTATAATCTGCCTCTGTGAAATCATGTTTGAACTATTATCTCCCTAATCCTGGACAGTATTCATTCCTCTCTTAATATAGCCTAAGGTTGCATTACCTTTTTTGATTGCCAGATCATACTATTGACTCATAGTGAATTTACAACTTCAGATCTTTATCAAACATTTACCCAATCACATCTTCCTAATTTTACTCTTGTGAAACTGATTTTTTTGAACCCAGGTATAGCCTCCTTGCAGCATCCCACTAAGGCCTTCCCCTTCCAAGATGAAATCAAACCATTAATGAGATTATTCTGAGTCAGACAGTTTACCAGTACAAAATTCACCCAACTATAATATGGTCTAGCTCAGTAGTGTTAAACTAAAAAAGGACCAGGATCCTTGCAGGCCACTTACTGACTCAGAAAACCACTAGAAAAACTAAACCAGAAAAACATGAACATTATCTACATTGTTATTTGTTGTTTTTATTGTCAAACATTTCTCAATTACATTTTAATTTGGTTTGGGAGTTTTGCTATAAGGACCCCAAGTTTGACACTTCTGCTCTTATATCTATCTCTTCCACAAAAATAGCATGAAATAGCCTATGAAATACTTGGCTAAAAACTAGACTAGTAACTCCATCAAAGAATTAATGCAAGTTCAGCATGACTTGTGCTTGATGAAGTTCTGCTCTTTATGATCATTACTTTTCTATCCGTTTAGTTACTTTTTAAAAATGATAGGAATTGAAATCAAAGCCATACTTATAGTCTACAGATTCCATTCCCATCTCATTTCCAAAAACAGGAAAATATTTGTCAGACTATATTAGCAGAATAAATTTTCCAGTTGGCAACTTAGTGTCAGGTTCTGCATTATAGACTTGGTTACTACCATTGAAAATTAGCCACCAAAAGCAATAAACCAGGAAAGAGACTTAAGGTGCCATAATAGTAACCAAATAAAATAAGCATAGCCATCTTCATACATATTTTTAGCTCCCTTTAGTACAAAAACACGATAATGAGGCTAAGATCATAGGTGTGATCCTCATGTGACCCAATTAGCTTCTATTTCATATCCAGATTCTAACTCCAAAGCCCTAGCCAGCTAACTTGCAAATGCAGGCTGATGGTCACAAGGGGGACAGAGTTCAATCAACAAACACTCTTTGAAAAACACAACTCAGTCTACTGATGATGGACCTATATAACTATCTTTATAAATGTAGAAACAGCTGCACATTATAAAGATCAGATGATAAAGAAATAAATGCAAAATGGGCAAAATTTTATTAATTAAAATGATCTTAAGCAATTCTGCTATTATCAAAAAATAAACTGTGCCTACACAACCACAACTTAATTCACATGAAAATTCAGGGAAAATTAGTATCAGATAAAGCACAGTTAGTTGTGCTACTTTCAAAATCTCCTCTAGATAATTATAATTAAAATACTTCCAAGATAGGAAATCAAAAATATTAGTATCATTTCAATTAGCTTAAGGTACACGAGGCAAACATGTCAAAATGTGATCCTGAAGCCTAATAACATTATTTAGATTCATCACTAGCTAATCAATTTAAGTAGATATTACTTCTTTAAAAATCCAAATTTTTTACATTTCTTTCTGCAAAACAATGGTTGTATTGCAGACTTAAGCAGGGAGGAAAAGTCATTTATTTTTAAAGCATCCATATTAACAAGATAAAACCTGATATAAACAAACATGCAATGATTCAATACATATATTTCATAAAGTTTTCTTTGACTCAGTACCAAGCTGCACAAAACAAAGTTGTAAAATTGAGACAAGTAGCTTGGCAGGGGTTGGGGGGCTGTTACCTCTTAAGATCATGCAATTTACAGCTAGACGGCATTAGCATTATAGAAATCATTTCCAATTCTCTCATTTTACAGATGAGGAAATTGAGGACCAGTAAGATAAAGTGATATGCCTACAGTCAAGTGCCAGGGTTTGAAACAGACTCCTAGCTCCAACTCTTAAACGTTCTTTCTACTACAAAATGCCATCTTTCAGAATTTTAAGGAAAAGATGAAATTAATTTTCTCATTATTTGTTGTTGTTACTGATCAAATAGAAATGCTTCTTGAGGGCATTATCACAAAGTACTGTGGGGGATACAAAGTATAACACATGTTCCCTATCTTTAAGAAGACTATAATTTAATAAGTCAGATAGGGCAAAGGAAATAGCTGAACAAAAAGATTAAGTAGCTCGAGATATGAAAGCTGAGAGATTTTGTTGGTGGTGGTGTTTAGTCATTCAGTCATGTCTAACTCTTCCCAAACCCATGAACCATGATGTTCATGGGGATTTCTTGACAAAGATACTGAAATGGTTTGCTATTTCATTCTCCAGTGGATTAAGGGAAACAGGTTAAATGACTTGCTCAGGGTCATACAGCTATTTAGTGTCTAAGGCCACATATGAATTCAGGTTTTTCTTACTCTACTACATAGCCCTCAATCCCTAGAGCCACCTAGCTACCTCCCAAAAAGCTTACAGCATCCAGTATTCCCAGGCAGTTTCCCATCCAAGTGCTAAAAGGGCCTGATCCTGCTTAGCTTCCAATAATGAGAGTTGACTGATTACAATTCTAGAACTGGAAGGGAGAAGGAGGGGAATTTTGCAAGCTCAGGTAGATACAGAAACTAGTGAGAGGTTTAAGGAATGAAATATGGTATCTTAACTATATATGGGTGACTGTGGCAACTATCTATCAGGATAGTAAGGCACTATCGACGAGGAATCTAGAGACCCCAAACTTGTGGCCTGGTTAGATCTGATGAACCCCAAATTTTAGAAATAGCTTGTAGGTTGGAGACCCCCAAAGCTTGTGCTTATTGTTCCCAGTGAGAATCCACCCAGAAAGGAAGCCCAGACTAGCAATAGCAGACTGAATAATGGACCTTAGGGTAAATGCTAAATACCCTTTTGTCTTAGGTAGTATTCCCCCTAGTATAAAAGACCCTTTTCCCGACACCTGGGCAGGAACCATCCTTTATTATCCATTGTAAGCAGCCCCTTCCCTTACACCCTGCCTCTGGCTAGGATTCCTTTCCCAGGCTTGATTGTATCCCCTTCAGTATGATAATGTCAATCATCTTTCCCAGCCCCAGGATCTTCCCAAATGGTATATAAGTTCCCCAATTTCTTTTGTTCCTTGGAGTCCTCATCTAGCTTGGTGGCACTCCCAGGGGTTCAGGGACCAGAGCAAACTAGAGTTCAATCCTCAACTCTGCATAAGGCACGTGGTGCACAGTTCTGAGTGGAGGCCTAATCAGCCCTATTCTCCCTTTCCCTTAATTAAAGAGTGGCTTTTATGACTATTTAATAGTTGTGTGTTTTTTCTAAGTTAACAGCCCAAAGCAGCTATTCTAGGAAGGAACAGAGTTAAGTTCTCTAGATTTGGTTTCTGAATCAGGCATGAGTGGGTCATAAGAAATCCTTAATCTAGGGCAGTGATGGGCAAACTTTTTAAAGAGGGGGCCAAAGGAAAGGAAATGCTCATCTGTCAGTCTGTTTCTAAAGCAACTCTTTAGACATTGTATTGTATCTTACTCATTATATTCATCAGATTAGGAATAATGTCACACAGCCAGATAGAACATTTCAGGGGGCCCCCTGCATCTGGCCCTCAGGCGTACTTTACCCATCACTGACCTAGGGTATGAAATTGAGCCCCTCATCCTGATTCTGATCTCACAGTCAGCAAATCCCCAACCCTAATCAGGGCATTCAAACAAGTTTCCTATGTTCCTTTTTAGGACCCAAATCCTACTCCAAGTTATCATATTACCAAAGAAGGAGAGAGCTGGGAATGTAACACTGAGGATATGAATATGAAAGTTTTAGAGGAAGGAAGTTCCTTAAAGATTTTTATTCAGCAGCAGCTTGAAGGTCATTGGTAAGGCCAGCCCTGAACTGATCTTATTTTCCTATTATTTGTAGGAAAAGCATAACTTGTCTATTCATTCTAGATATAACTATGTAGGCTTCTGAATCCAAGTTCCATGGAACTTTGGTTGGATTCAGGAAGACTAGATACAAACCTCTGGTGTAGAGGGCACTAGTCCTAGTGGACCTAGTGAGTAGGTCAGCAGTCCAGGCAAATGGTGAGATGGCCAGGCTGGATAATATGTGAATCATGACATGCTGCCTACGGCTAGCTAATAGCACATACTCAGTCACCAATCAATTAGATGGACTCTAGGGTGAGAAGTCCAAATATGAATGGATTACCAAGGCCTTAGGCAAGAGGGACTGAGGAAGACCAGGGTATGGAGAGCTGGATAGAATTTGTTATTGTTTCCCCACCAAAAAAAACTTCCCTTTTTTCTGAACTTCCCAATTATGACCCAAGAAGGCTGTTAGATGGCACAGTAGAGAAAGTGCTGGGTCTGAAGTCAAAAAGACCTGAATTCAAATCAGACCAGAAACATTTCACTTAACCACTAATTGCCTCAGTTTCTTCATCTGCAAAATGGGGAGAAAATAATAGCACTTAACTCCCAGGACTGTGGGGATAAAATGAATTACTTAGCAGAGCTGCATGGCACAGAGTAGGCACTATATAAATGATAGCCATAATAGTAATCACTAAAATTTATATAGCACCTATGTGCTAGGTACTGTGCTAAATGGCTTACAAATGTGCCTCAGTTTCAACTGTAAAATAGGAACAACAGCATCTATCTCAAAGAGTTATGAAGATCAAATGAAATATTTGCAAAGGGATTATTAGCAAGGTGCTTGGCACAGAGTAGGTGCTTATAAATGTTCAGTTCCCCGTGGCCCTCCCCTCACTTCCTGATACTGAAGATACTACCATCCATCCCAGGTACCCAGGAGTTAGCTTCAACTCCTCACTCAAACTCAACCCAAATAACCCATATGTTGCCAAGTCTCATCCTTCTACCTTCAAAACAGAAACTTTCCCATTATATGAACCCCTGCCTCCTCTGATCCAGCCACTACTGCTAAGGTTCTCATAACCTGGACTATTGCAAAAGACTGACACCAGCTGGTCTTTGCCTCCCCACACACCCAGTCCAATCTTCCACTCAACTGCCAAGGTTATTTTCCGATAAAATGCAGATCTTGACTATATCACTCCTCTTCTCAAACAACAGTGGCTTCCTATAAATCCAAAGATCCAATATAAAATTCTCTGGCTTCACATCTTGATCCTTTCCTGCCTTTTCAGTATTCTTACACATTATACTCCATAACATGGGCTTCCTTGCTATTCCTCAAACACAAACTCTACATACTGTTTCTCAAACATAAATACTCCACTTTTCGCTTTACCTTTTTCAATGACTGTCTCCCATGTCTGAAATGTTCTCCCCACTTGCCTACATTTCCCTGGCTTCTTTCAAGCCTCAGTTAAAACACTACCTTTTGCAAGAAGCTTTTCCTGTTCTCCTCACTTGCTACTTCTGCCTTCTCTGAAAAATTGCATCCATAGTTTGTTCCATATTGTCCATTACAATAAGTTCCTTCAGGGAAAGGATTGCTTTTATATTCCTACCACATGGCCTTTCTTCCATATGCTTCAACTTCACTTTCCATTCAATGATTGCAACAATCTCATCCTCTACCTGCTGGTGTTGATCTGCTTCTTCTCATCTGGACCAGCACTGTCATGTCAACAAGCAGTTATTTTTACAGTGCACAGGCAAAAATACACACACTTTTTCTCCTTCCTGTGCCCAGCTTCAATTTCCCCCAGCTCTAACAGACAGTTGTCAGAGGTCTGCAATTTAGTTAAGCAGTATATAGAAAGAGACTATAGATAATTAACAAAATGAATAACCAATTCAATTGAATTCTCAGTCTGCTTTTTCAGCTAGCAAATGATAGCATATGCATATATAATTGCTAGAAGGCTAAGATATAAAAATCATAGAATATCCAAAGCTGTAAGATACTTTAAGAGATCATCTAATTCAAATTTCCTTATAATACACAGAAATACACAGAAAGGCTAAGTGACTTACCAAAAGTCACAAAGCTAAATAGTGATATATCTGAAACTAGAATTCGTCTCTCCTGGTTTTGAAAAATTAGAAGCAATAACATTTTTGACCAGTTAGATTTATTCACTATCAGCATTTCAAGGATGTGTGACTCCAACCCCCTCTACCTATGCATATTGCAACCCCCTTGAACTTTTTGAGAGCTTGACTGGGCAACCAACCTAGACAAAAGCCTCTTCAAAATTAGGTAGGTTGATCTTTAAGCCAAGTAGCAAACACTAAAACCATATTAAAAAAATATAACTAAGCCTGTTGGCTTTACTCGGAAGAATCCAGAATCATCATGAGGTCACAATACATAGATGACTTCAGTGGCTACCTTACTGAATTTTTTAATTGGGTAAATATATGTGGACATGCAAAATAATAAGAGAAAATGTTAGAAAGGCTCAAAATAATTAAGGGAAAGAAAAAAAATAGGCAAAGTAATTAAGGATCATTAATATAAGAAATATAGTTCTATAGGCTTACTGGAAAAAATTCTCCACCTGAAATTTATACTTCAAGATATTTAAATATTCAGAATTATAGGAATTAGAAGTTGTAAGGAGCATTTTTACCCTAGTCATGTCCTGAGAATTTCATATTTACATATAATTTTAATTTTGAGGCTGATTTTTACCAGGAATTCCTCTAATCAGAAACTAACCACCACACTCTTAGTAGCCTAGGACCTAGTTCAGTGATGGCAAATCTATGACATGCATGTCAGCACTGACATGTGTAGCCATTTCCGATGACATGCAGCCACATACAGAGAAATATGGGGCCGCATGCCAAGAATGAAACATTTGCTGTACTGTAGCGTAGACTCTGTGCACTATAGCTGACAATTCTACCTATGTTAATTTATTATTTTGGTGTATTAAATAGTTATATATTACAATCACACATTTTTGTTATTTAAACTATAAATATTGTGAAATTATGGTTTTTTTCTCGAAGTGACACACCACCTGAGTTATGCTGTTTTTTGGAAAATTTTGACACACCAAGCTCAAAATGTTGCCCATTACTAACCTAGTTCCTTCTCAAAAAGAGTAGTCAGTCAGTCATTGAGGAAGGGGGGACAAAGGAATTTTTGCTTTAAATTGATCTGATGTCAGATTTCCAAAGACATACAGGGAATTTATATAAATACACAAGCCCAAAAGTTATTTCCACAGGGTAATTGGCCAAAGAATACGCATAAACTGTTTTCAAAAGAAAAAAAATCTAAGTTTTCAATAACCATATGAAAATAACAGATACAAATGATTAGTAAAAATGCAAATTAAAACATCTCTAGGGATCCACCTCTGGACCATCACATTGGCAAAGAGAAAAAAAACCATTTTGGGGGGAGTAGGGAATAATGGGAAGACATATTCAATGCACTGTTGGCTGAATTTTGAACTGTAGCACAGAAGTGAAAAAAGAAGCAGGGGTTCCCCAATTTTGAAATAGATTTAACAAATTACTATGTAACTGTAATGGAAAATATTATTGTGCCTCGAAAAGCGCAGGAAGACTAGTATAAACTAATGCAGAATTAAGTGAGTACAGCTAGAAGAAAAATTTACATGACCACTAAAATCATGAAAAGGAAAACCACTTTGAAACACATTAGAAAATGAATAATAAAGTAAGCCTTCAACTTCTTGGCAGTGATATAGACAAGAGGTATAGAATAAGAAAATAAAATTTTCAGATATAGCAAATGCATTTTTATATGTTTTGTTTGACTATATTTCTTGGTTATAAATAGCCTTAATTACGAAAATCTCAGAAAAGAAAGTTCTTACCACCAGCATCCTTGTCAGAGTCAAACTGTTCAAAACAGAAATCAGAAACAGATCTGGTTTCATCAATAGAAATTACACTAAAAATACATTCCCTGATGCCTTGTCAATAGACCCTAAGAACCAGTGGGTCTTTGTATCTGCTCTACAACAGATGAGTTCCTCAGGAGTATGAATAGGGTCACTTTTTTCTCTGAAGCCTCAGTGCTTGGAACACAGTAAACATTTAATAAATGTTTTTTCTTAATATATCCATTTATTAGCTATGCCTATAAATGTAGGCTCATCACCTCTCTTCCAAGAAGCAGTAAATATGCTACAACTGGAAATGACTGACCAGAGTACTTTAGTCATTCAAAGAGAGTTCTCCACAATTAGCAAGTAGCACAGTGTTTGATAACTTTTAAATTTAGCCTCAGACACTAGCTGTTTGACCCTGGGCAGCAAGTCACTTCTCAGTTCCTCCTCTGTAAAAATGAGCTAGAGAAGGAAATGGCAAACCATTCCAGCATCTTTGCCAAGAAAATCCCAAATGAGTTGGACCTGACTGAAAAAATAAACAAAAGCATTATGCTGCCTGCTGTTCTCTGGTCAAGTTAATGCCATATCTCCTCACCTGCTCAGCTCTCCACTCTTAACCTGGGGCCCTGCTTGCTCCTCATACCTGAGAGGCCTCCTTAACTGGCTTGCTTCAAGCCATGTCAATACCCAAGTTCCACCATTCTCTCTCCCCAGTCCCCATATGTGGCTCTTGGAATAACTAAATCAACACCATCATTCCTAGAAAGAACATTCCCTAGAGGTTCCACTCACCAACCAGTGACTTCCTAAATCATATTACTCCTCTTTTATATATACATCCATCTTCTCTTGGAAGAATATAAGCTCCTTGAGGGCAAGGACTTTCTTTTGTTTAATCAGAAAATAGCAACATCTAGCACATAATAAGCACTTAATATATGTTGCTTTTTAATTCATTCATTTGATTGACCAATAATGATACTGATTCAAGAAAGGGACATGATGAAACTTTTTAGAATGAAAAAGATAAAGTTCAGAAGGAGATATAGACACAAAAGGTAGTTTTGCCACTATAATGTTAAATTTAATATAGTCATAGGGTCTGGACCTACCATTTCATCATAAAAGGATAAAGTGCAAGACTTGAAGTCAAGTAGACCTGGATTCAAATCCTGGCATTAGTTGTGTGACACTAGGCAAATTGATCTCAATTTCTTTAACTGCAAAATAAAGGGATTGAGTTTTCTGATCTATAAGGTTCCTTTACAGTTGTAAATTATTGATCCTGAAAACTCCCAGATTAGGATACTTCTTCCCAAATAGACTTTCTCTACAATTTATAGTGCCAGAGAGTTACCTAAGAGATTAAAGAACTTGCCTAGATTTACAGGGCCAGTATGTATCAGAGGCAGGATATAATTGAAATATTCGTGTTAATGTTTAAGTTCATGATCCTTTTTTTTAAACAAAAATAATGTTGGAGGCATTGCTTCAAAATGAATAAAAAATAAGGAAAAGCCTGAAAATTACTGCTTTAGTTTAGTAGAAAGCATAGAGCAGGCTGTGATCAAAAGACCTCAGTGCCAATTTGAGATCTTGGAAAAGTCAGGATTTCATTTCTATATATATAAATAAAATTAGGGTGAATCTATACAAGGATCAGGTAAAGGGTAGAATATCCCTCATTCTACAGGAGAACATGGCCTTGTAGGTAGCAACAGAATCATTCATTTCTAGGTAGCTAAATAACACAATGTGGTAACCACCAAAGCAGATTCATTAGCAACAGCAGCAGAACCAGGCCAGCTAAGGAGAAAGTCATCCACATAGAGATCATTAGAAATATCCTATTTAATGCTAATTGTATCATGTCAGTTTATCAGACGTGGCAAAGAAATTAATTTTCCAATAAGACATAAATGTTAGCCACTTAACTAATTGTATTAGCAGTGATGAGTTATACTGTATTTTTGTTCTAATTCTTTGAAAATATATTCTTTAGATTTTTCTTTTCTGTGAAAGAATAAACTACTGTTTCATACCTTAAAAAAATTTTTTTTAAGTTAGGCTGCATGATCTCTCTAAGGTCCCTTTTGGCTCTTCAATTCTTTTAAATCTATGAATATTGATGCAATATGCATCTTGAGATTGCAAAACTTAAAATGTTTAAGATTCTGATTTAACCTTTAGGAAATACTATGCTGCTTACCTTTGATTTTTTTTTTTTTTGCACTGATCTAGAAATGAAATTTTTAAAAGTCTATCTGTGTTTATATTCCAAGATACTTTAATATGCATTTTAATTCAATTTATAAAACTGTAGAAACCTTTAACATCTCAATATTCAGTAAAAGCAGTAGGTCCAAGCAGTAGGTCCAGATAACAATGTTCTTCAGATCAAGAAAACTAAAGAACTTGCTCACATCTCTTAAATGGTTAAGATCACAACCAAGTCACAATCCAACAAACAAAATATGCTTTCAGATATATTTTATTTTTGCAAGTAGACATTTTGGTCAACTAAAGTAATGTATTATAAACTAATAAATCTTTCCCCCAAAAATCTAGTCACCAAGAAGAAAGGGAATAGACTTGCATAACATCCAAGATATATTAAGAAATGACACAAATTCTATGAGTCATTTCCCAATAGATAAGTGGTCAAAAATGAGCAGTTTTCAAAAGAATTGCAAATTATTTTTAAAATTTGAAAATATTCTCCAAAATGCTAATAGTAAGAGATATACAAAATTACAACAGCTGAAGTATTACCTAATATCTTGCAAATTGACAAGATTTTTTTAAAAAACAGTCATTAAAAGGGCTGTAGAAAGGCATGCACATTAGTACTGTTGGTAGAGCTGTGAAATTGAAGGGAAAGGAAAAAAAGTATTTAAGTAGCATCTAAAATGTACCAAGCACTATGCTAAGCACTTGTCAAACATCTCATTTGAACCTCACAATACCCGTGTGAGATAGGTCTTGCTATTATCCTCATTTTACAGTTGAGGAAACTGGGGCAAAAAGAAGATATTAAGTGGCTTGCACAACATTGCATAGCTAGTGTCTGAGGCTAAATTTTAACTTAGAAGACCGTCTTCATGACTCCAGAACTCTTTCCACTGCACCACCTGGCTACCCTCTGCAATGGATGATCCAAAAGGTCTAGTAATCAATTTGAAATTATGAAAGAAAGTAAACTTCCCATATTCTTTGACTCAATGATCTCAAAACTCAGCTTGTGTATTAAGGAAGTCAATGACAAAATAAGGATCCGATATTTAGCAAAATATTCACAGAAATATCCATGGTAGTAAGAAATTGGAAACAATATGAATTCCACTGAATAGGGAATGGTTTTTAAAAAGCAACAACTATGCTATATAAATATTATGCATAAGAAATGAAGCGGAGGCAGATAAGTGGCTTAGTGGATAGAGAATGAGGTCATAAAATGGAAGATCCTGGATTCAAATCTGGCCTCAGACACTTCCTAGCTCTATGATCCTAGGGAAATCATTTATTCCCAAATGCCCAGCCCTTACTGCTCTTCTGCTTTGGAACTTATACTTAATATCAATTCTAAGACAGAAAGCAAGGATTTTAAAAAGAGAAAGAAATGAAGCTCAAGGAATTCAGAAATGAGAAAATGTATATGAATTTGAAGTATAAAATAAACAAGAGCGGAAAGAGCAATATACACCATGACTATAACTGAAATGAAAAGGTTACTTTAAAAGGAAGTTGAACTGAGTGCAATAATATAAATAAACAAAAGACCTAAAGAACATACAATGAAATATAAATCTCTCTTCATGCACATGCAGAGAAATATTACTAAGCCTGGTCATCATATTCACTGTCAGAGATAGTCACTGTATCACATGTGGTTTCTTAATTGTTTTCTTTGTTACAAGGGAAGCATCAATCTGGAAGGATTTTTTTAACTGTAAAAGACAAGAAGCAGGAATAAAAGTAGCTACTTTTTCTACAAGATTCTACTATTGTTGAAGAGACTTGACTTAATTCCTTATGATCCCAATAATGAAGAAATTGTTAAGAGCAGCATATCAGAAAATCTATGACAACATTTTAAAATTCCAAATGCAAGGAAATACTTTAAACTTACAGATTCCAAAATAAAATAGTAATTATCTTTCTAATTAAACAAAAAGAAAAGCAGTTTTTTTTCCAGTCATCTAGTCAAAAGTAACAAAAATCTTTAGTATAAAGAATAAGGCTTGGAATGTTGGCTAACATTTATCATTCTATCTAACTATGCCTGACAAAACTCTAAATTGATAAAAATTGAGTTCTGTCTCAACTCGATCTCTGTTCACAATTCAATTTTCCTTCTTGTTTTTTTTTTAAAAAGAAAATCAAAGTTGTAAAAAATTCTTACCTTCCAGAACCCCAAATCTAATTTTACTGGTAATGTTTGTGCTGCAGACCACCATTCCCATAACATACTCTACACAATTAGAGTATCAAAGACAGCCACCTCACCCCACCCATAAAGGTTATCCCTTTTAACATGGGATTTCCCTCTACGTTTCCCCTTCTGAGTCTTAAATAATAGGTGGACATGTCATCTCTTCTGTGTGGTCAAACTTATTTATGATGAGAATATATTTACTACTTGGAATTTTTTCCACTATTGAACTGACACTTTCCCCCTCAGATTACTTTAATTACATCTTTCCTTTACATCTCTTCAAAAATAACCTTCTGTGTGCTGCATGAGAGTAGAGAAGGAAAGGCAAGAGAAAATTAGGCACAGGGAATAATAAAAGAGGAATGAGGTAAATGGGAACAAAAATATTATACACAAAAGAGGAAGGATGCAGAAAAGGGAAGAGAAGAAAAGGAAGATCATGTTGTCACAGTTTACAAAGGGGAAAAAAAGCTGGGAGTTTAAATTTTTCAGAGGCCAAAAAAACAAAAGAACTATTTTAAATGGCATGAACCAAAATGAAGCAGTTTCGTTCACTAAAGCGTTAAGTCCCAATGCTTCGAAAATACTAAGTTGACATTCATACCCTGGGGTTAGTTTCTCTTCGAGGCAACTCAAATGTTAACAATTCTAGACATCTTTGAATAACTAAATGTGCACTCATTTTCAACGAACTAGAACACTGCCATCTTTCCAGGCAGTCTTTGGACCGTACGATAGCGAGGATGATAAGTAAGACATAAAGCCGACAGACGACTCCTCACCGAAAACTCCAGTGGAAATGACAATAAACTCCAACTAATGTATTTCGCTATAGTGTTTAGGGAAACGAAAGCTGAGGAACGTTAATACTACGACGAAGGTTAAAAGCAGGGTACCCTATAAAGGGCAAGGCAGACAACCGGGTGGTGAAGTAGCAGAGGAAGAGAACCAGTAAGTCAAAGTTTGAGGGAGACCAAGAGGGCAAGATTGGAATATTACTGGATGCTCTTATAGTAAGATTTGGGTGAGACTTTAAAATAGTGGAAGGATATGATAAGGAAGGAGGCAGGGAAGAGCAAGAGGCTAAGGCAGCTGGTCTAGGGAGTGACGGTAACTAGAACGAGCAAATTTATCCAAGGGCTGCGGGTTAGAAGGGTATTAGGAAGGTGGGGTGCGGGGAAGTTGGGGCGGGGGAGAGTAGGGAGAAGGAAGAGAGGAGGGAGGAGGGTGGAGGATGAGAAGGGAAGCCAACCAAAGGAAAAGCATCGGAGGCCCGCCTAGAACCGGCTTCCCCAGGGACCGACCTCCGTGCCGGTCTCTTGGGGCTGTCTCTCTCTCTCACACTCACACTCACCCACATCCTCACTCTCACTCTCGTCTGAACATTTAGGCGGTCGCGAAACCGACGGCGAAAACAGCTGTTTTCTTTCGGGACAGGGGGAAGAGGACAAGGAGGGGGACATAGCCAGGGCAGGCCGGTCGGCCCCTGTAGGGAGAGGGGCGCAGCCGGGGAGCCCCAGCCCGGGGGAAAGATGGGTCACAGCTCGCCCTTCTCTCCGTCTCCCTCCCCCCTCCCAACTTCTAGGGCTCCGAGGTCGGCTGGGGCGGGCCGGCGGTACCTCGCCTTCCCCGTGGTCGCCGGGGGCGAGAAGTGGAGTCGGCCCGGTGACTCCAGACCCTGCCCAAGTCGTAGCCCGCAGCTCCCGCGGTCACCTCCGCCCTCTGCCGAACTCCCCAAGCCCCTCCTCGGCCGGTCGCTCGGATGCCGCAAACTCCTCTCACCTGCATTGACGCCATGATGGAACCATCCCCCCTGCCCGGCGCAGCCAGAGACGCAGGAGGAGGAGCCGCCGTGCTCGCGTCACGCCGCGGGATCCCAGTATCCGGGGTTGGGGGCGGGGGGTCGGAGACAGCAGAGCAGAGGGGGGCTAAAGCAGAAGAAAGGAAGCCGAGCTCTGGATTGGCCGGCGGGCCCACGAGCCAGGAAAGGGGCGGGTCTCCGGGCCAGGCGCTAGGTTGGAGGCGGGGGTTGAAGCCTCGCAGGTGCGAACAGTTCCCTCTCCTTCCTCTCGGTCCTCCCCCCCCCGCCCTCCCCCCTCAGTGTCTGAGTCGGCCCCGCCCAGAACCACAGGGAAAAGCATAAGGGAGGGGGCGGGGCGGGGCAGGGGGCGGGGCAGGGGAGGGGAAGGGCGGGGGAAGCGGGTGAGGGAGTTTCTTTTATAGGATTTCAGTAGCGCATTGGGTGGGGTGGTGGTGAGATCCTGCGAAATATCCCGCTTCACTCTCGGAATTAGTTTCTTCTCGTCCTATAGGTCTCTAGTTCTGGCGTGTCTTTATCTCCTAACTTTATTCATCCTTTCTTACCTTAACAGCCCTGCTCCCCTCAAGACCGGTCTTTAGAGTTGAGCTAA